>NC_084486.1:51536783-51842261 GCF_030035675.1 Rhineura floridana
ATCTTTTTAGTTTTGATTAGGAACCCTGACAGACTGTAGGGTTCTGCCTTACTCATAGGAATCTTGTTGTGGTTGGTATGGTATTGCATTTAGGAAATCATCACTGTCTTTTGTTTCTGTTTTTCTATTTGCATTTCATTTACCTTTAACCTCACTCCCTTACACCCATAGAAGCAACAACAATGGTTCCATGTGGTCAGCTCAACCCCCTTAAACCCACTGATGATGCACCTTGTTATTTGCATGATCGTTTGTTTGTTGGCCAATTGTGGTAAAAGAGAATTCACATACTGGGAAGTGTGGCCTCAGTTGCTGCTGTTCCCAATCTCTGCCTGTGAAGGTAGACCAAACTACGTGTGTTTTCTCTCTGGCAATTATTACTCACTGGAATTGGGTTGACTGTCAAAGTGAGTTTATAGCAGCCCACAAAGTAGGCAAGAAAGGGTAGAGAATCTTCTCAAGCCCTACTCATTTCTCAAACCTCTCTCTGCAGTAAATGATCAAGTCTGTAAAGAGGTTTGGAGCAGCCACGTTAAAAGGCAGGCAGGGCATTCCAGGTAGGGGGTTGCCAACCCTGCTTTGATATCAATATCTTTGCAGAGGATCCCTAGTCAAGCCTTACCAACAGCACAATCTTAAGCATGGATACAGCCCAGAAAATCTCAAAGAATGTATAGTTAGCATATCAGTTAAAGAAGCTCTCCCATACACAAACAGCTTTAACTGTAATTTAGACAATAACTGAATCTCAATCAGCTCACTATCAAATCCTCTGACAAGTGTATGTAAAGCAGCAGTTGAGCATTTAAGGGTGAGCTATAAGCTATCGAGACCAGGGGAGAGGGAAGCAAAGCTAATATTCTGTTATGAAAATGTAAGAGTTGAACTTGTATTGTGGCCTGAACAGAAGGCTAACCCATTTCTGCACGAACGTGCGCAGCAGGAGTGCCAACAGGTAGGCCCAAAATATTCTTTAAAAAAGAGATTTGAACCTTCTCCAACTCATGAACTAATGATTGGCTAAGACCCCAAGCTCTACACCACATAACATAGAGGTGACAACCTTTGCCAAGAAAATTTTCAGGGCTGGAACAACCAATTTCCCAGTAATTTCTTGAAAATTTATTCAGGTATATTGACCAGTTGTGATTACAGCAATATACTTTGTCTGCTCCACTATGTGCATACTCAGTTTGAACCATCAGATAATTACCTTTCTAGATAACAAAATCAAAATAAAAGCCAGGATTTAAGTAGAGTCTGTTGAGTGCTCCCAACACTGGTTAGAAATTTCAGTAATGCTAATAATTAACAGAGACCTAGGATTAATAACTACTATCACCTAAAAAAAAGTTCCTATAGTGCTATTCCAGCTATTGTTTCGTATTCATGATGTAATGTTACAGCAAACCAGTTTTAATTAGATATGGTTTCCTTGCTACTAGAATGCAATCTTTTCACTTCCACCATCTTTCATAGGATCATTGAATTGGAAGTAGGGATGGGCAAGAATTCCACTGAATTTGGATTTAACACCAGATTTAACAGCAGTGCAGCTCTCTCTCTCTCTCTTTCTCTGCCACCCTCCACCACTAGAATAAACTAAACTCCAAGCAGGAGGAAACAAGCCAAGTCTCACCCACGCTGACTCTCGGCTTGCTGACGGGGGTGGACACACCAAAATCTGCTTTCTTCTTTTCCTTTCCAAAAGGAAAACAGCCAGTCTCCACTAGCTAACCTGAAAAATGACCAGCCTTAGTCACAGCGGAGAAGGAAGAGGAGGCAAAACTGCTTTCCTTTCCTTTATCAATATTTTCTTTCAAATTATCAATACTTTCTTTCAAAATATTGATATTTTCTTTCATTTATCAATATTTTCTTTCAAAATATCTATATCTATATTTTGAAAGAGAATATCAATATTTTGAAAGAAAATATTAATATAATATTAATATAAATATTAATAATATTTTTAGAGATGGGGAAAAATCACACCAGTAAAAGCAGCGGAGAGCAACGAGTGAATTTGAATTGATACTGTTGTTAGGTTGACGGAATGCTTTCAATAGTGGCACCAGCTAATGGATCCCATCCCTAATTGGAAGGGACCTCAAAGGTCATCTAGTCCAACTGCCTGCCAATGCAGGAAATCCATTGCTTCAGCATCCCAAATGGATTCTATTCAACGTCTGCTTAAAAACCTCTAATAAAGGAGAGATTTCCACCTTCTGAAGCAGTCTATTCTACTGTCAGACAGTTTGTACCATCAAGAAGTTCTTAAGAGTTTAGATGAAATCCCCATTTTTGTAAGCTGGTTTGTGTCTTTCCCTCTGGACTGTCAAAACAATTTTGCTCCATCATCTATGTGATAGTCCAAGTATTTGAAGATAGCTATAAGATCATCTCTTTTCCAGGCTAAACAACGCTAATTCATTTAATCTTCCTCAGAAGTTCTCCAGACATTTCACCATGTTTTGTCACTGCATCTGGACACATTTCAGTTTGTTAATACCCTTCATAAACTGTAGTGTCTAGAACTGGACACAGTACCTCAAGTAAAGTCTGAGATAGCAGAATAGATTACTTCTTGTGATCTGGTCACTATCCTTCTGTTGATGCAGCCTAGAATCACATTATCCATTTTAGCCACCACATCACACTGTCAACTCATGTTTCGTTTTCAGTGTACTAAAAGTACTAGGTCTTTTTCACATGTACTGCTGTTAAGCCAAATGTCATTCAACCTTTAATTATGCATCTGATTTTTGCTACCTAAATGAAGAACTTGCCATTTATCTCTGTTGAAATTCATTTTGATGATTTGGGCCCATTTTAAACATTCAGCCAATCATCCAGCATTCTACTGCCCATTCACTCCCCCTCCTCTTTCACTCCACTTACCATGCATCTTCTAAACAAACAGCACTTACCCTATTTACACTAATACAGGATCATCACATTTCCCCCCTCCCCTTAAAACAACGGCAGAGTATTATTCCTGTTCCAGGATTTATACGTCGCGTTAACAATATAAACAAGTCTCTATGGGGAAAATGTCTTTCTTTGTTTCTCCATCTGGTCACGTCACTGCAGTCCCAGCCACTTGCCTGGAAAGTCCATCGGCCAGTACATTGTCCTTGCCTTTTATGAACTGGAAGTCCACTTGATAGTCCTGTAGGGCCCAGGACCACCTCTGCAGCATAGTGTTATGGTTTTTCATAGTCTGCAACCATAACAAGGCCCGATGATCCGTTGTTACCGTGAATCTTCGTCCCCACATGTATGGGCGCAACTTGTTCAGTCCCCACACGGCCGCTAGGCACTCCTTTTGGACCGATGAACAGTTTTTCTCCCTGGGCGTCAGCTTGCAACTCAGATACGCCACTGGATGTCTGGTGCCTTCTCTCTCCTGCAGCAAGACGACTCCCAGCGCGAGGTCTGACGCATCTGTAGCCACGATGAATGGTTGCTCATAGTCTGGTGCTATTAATATGGGTCCTTTGCACAAGGCTTGCTTCAGCAGATCAAAAGCCTTCTGACATTCATCCGTCCATACCACACGCTCAGAACACTTCTTCTTTGTTAATTCATGCAAGGGGATAGGCCATGATTGCACTGCCTCTACCTTGCTCCATAAGGGGGTAATTTTTTCACTCCCCACCTTATGTCCTACACAGATTACTTCACTCACAACTTTCCCATTCACACAGCACGGCATAGATCTGATTGGGGCATGATCTCCAGTATCAATGGAATGTATAACTATACTGGTTCGGCCAGGTTTATTACTAAAGAGATTCCTATAAGTTTTCAAAACTCTCAGAATCTCTTCTTTTACTTCCTCCTGCACCTCTTCTGACCATTCCACTTGATCTACCCCTCCTTTGTCTTTGCTTTCCTGTACCAAATCCGGAAGTTCAGGCCCACTTCCCTCAGGGAATAAGGTAACTTGCAACACCTTTGCATCCCTGGTATGGTAAGGCTTTAACATATTTACATGAACCACTTTGCTTTTGTTTAATTGGTCTGTGGTGATTACATACGTCACTGTGTCAAGCCTTTCTCTGACGGTATATGGTCCTTCCCAGTTAGCCTGTAATTTGTCATGTTTCCTGGGTATGAACGCCATAACCATATCTCCCACATCATACACACATTCCCTGGCTGTTCTGTCATACCAATAACTTTGCTTCTGCTGTGCTTGACTCAAATTCTTTTTCACCACCTCCATCATTGATGTTAATTTATTGCGGAATTCCAATACAAAATCTACTACAGATGTTTTGTACTCTCCCAGGGTTCCTTCCCATGAATTTTTTAATAGTTCTAAAGGTCCCCTCACTTTTCTAGTAAACATGAGTTCAAAGGGTGAGAAGCCTGTTGACTCTTGAGGGACTTCTCTGTATGCAAATAAGAAGCATCCCAAACGTTCATCCCAGTCTTGTGGGTGATCTTGAACATAGCTTCTGATCATGCCCTTCAAAACCCCATTGAATCTCTCTGTTAACCCATTAGTGGCGGGATGGTAAGTAGTGGTCTTTAGATGTTTTAGACCTCAACATTTCCACATACATTGCATCACTTCTCCCATGAATACACTGCCTTGATCCGTCAGCACTTCATGAGGGAAACCCAGCCTCATAAAGATTTTTAATAAAGCCTCTGCCACTACAGGGGCTTCTACAGATCTTAGTGCTTCTGCGTCTGGGTACCTGGTGGCAAAATCCACCACCACCAATAGATATTTCTTGCCATGCCTTGTGGGTTTGGAAAAAGGGCCCACCAAATCTATTCCCACTCTATAAAAGGGTTGTCCAATTATAGGAAGGGGCTTTAAGGGTGCCTTAGTCTTTACTCCACTTTTTCCCACCTTTTGGCAGATACCACAAGATAGACAATGTTGTTTTACATCTTTGGAGATGTTTGACCAATAATAGTGTGCAGCCAATCTCCTCTTGGTCTTTTTTATTCCCAGATGTCCTGCACATGGGACATCGTGGGCTACCTCTAGCAATCTGGTTCTGTATTTGCTAGGTACTATCAATTGCTTCACTGGTTCACATTCATCCTTTCTCTCAGCAGGCATCCACAGTCTATATAAAATCCCATTCTCACACACAACTTGATTCCTCAGCTTTTCAGTGAAAGGAATCTGTTGGGTCAGGGCTTGCTCCTTTATTTGATTCAAACTAGTATCCTTATTCAGTTCTTCTCTGAAATGCTCTGTCTCTTCCCCAGAGACCAGTTGATACAGTTTGTCTCCTTCAGCAGGCCTACCAAGGGTTGCTATGGGGACCTGAGGCTCGGAAACAGATTCCACCCTGTTTCCTTCAGCCCCCCTTAACATGGCTTCTTTTTCTCTGCCAAGTTGCTGTCTGGTCACCACATATATTTTCCCTTGGGCTCCCATAACATCTCTTCCCAGTATTACTGGTTCTTGTTGCTGGGCATTAATGCCTACTTTATATCTGCCCTCTCGGCCTCTCCACGCCATTTTCACTAGGGTCAAAGGCAAGCTTTCTGGTTGACCCCTCACTCCTTGGATATTCACCGTTTCCTGAGGTAATATTTCCTCAGATTTTATTAAATCTGGCCTCAGTAACGTCTGAGCGGCACCAGTGTCAAGCAATGCCCAATAATTTGCCCCTTGTACACTCACTTCCTCTCTCAGACTTGAATCAAGGTCTGTTACTTCTGTCCAGTTTATCTGGCAAAACTGAACCTTTTTCGCTGTTTCTAAAGCCTTGGGCTCGGTTTTCACTGCCCTTGTCTGAGCAGGATTACTAATGGGGTTGACAACCTCACATTGAAAACGTAGGTGCCCTGGTCTACCACATTTGTAGCATAATTTCTCCTCTGGTTTAGGGTACACAGATCCACTCTGGGGTGTCCTGTGCCCTTCAGATTTTAATGGAGGACTCACTCACTGTGGTACCATATCCCTTCTGCCAGCATTATATGGTCTGGGTTTAAACTCTCTTGATGTTTTCCCTACCCAGCCAGTTCTGTTGGAGGCAAAGTGATCCGCCATCTCGGCGGCCTCCTGCACAGATGTAGGGGAACGGTCTTTGACCAGGAGCCTTATTTCTGGTGGTAACTGATGGTATAATTGATCCAGTATCATGAGGCTTTTCACCTCTTCCACTGACTGAGCTTTTGCACTTGTCAGCCATTTCCCAAATATGTCCATCAGTTTTGCCCCCAGCTCCACGAAAGACCTCCCTGTCTGTATCTGGCAGTTTCTGAAAAGCTTTCTAAAATAATCAGGCCCCAGTCTGAATCTTTTGTAGACTGCCTCTTTAAACTCAGCATAGGTGACGGGCTTGTCTGAGGGGAAATATTGGTATACCTCTGCCAATTCCCCTTTGATCAGGTTTGATAAATACTGCATGTATTTATCTTCAGGTAGCCCTCACAACTGAGCTGCCTTTTCAAAGGTTGTGAGATAAATTTGAGGATCTTGACCAGGCTCATAGACAGCAAAGTCCTTTGGAGTAATTTTTATTTTTGCTCCATCTCTGTCTTTCCTTGTCTCCTCAGAGTGAAATTTCTCTCTATCCAATTTTAATCTTTCCCCTTGTATCTCCGCATCCACTCTCATTCTCTCAGTTTCCATCCTCAATCTCTCAGTTTCCAACTCCCTCTGCTTGTCTTTTTCCTCAGCCATCCTCAATCTCTCAGCTTCCAACTCTCTCTGTTTTTCCTTCTCTGCACCTTCCATCCTCAATCTCTCAGCTTCCAACTCCCTCTGCTTGTCTTTCCCATCAGCTTCCATCCTCATTCTCTCAGTTTCCATCCTCAACTTCTCTCTCAAATACTCTATATAAGCGGGATTGCTTAAGTATCCTTCTGGGGTCTCTTCCCTGACAGGTTGTTTTTGCTGGGCAGTTGCAAATCCTATAAGTGCTACCCTCAATTCATCTACCCCTTTACCCTCGTGAGGTAAATTGAATGTTATGCACTTCTCCACCAGCTCCTCTCTTTTCATTTTTATGTATTCAGCCATGGTGTTTGAGTTCACTCACTCTTTGCCACACACTCTTTGCCAGTCACTCTCACAAGTAATCTTGTTTTGTTATTTCTGTTTGCCACACCACTGGTAGGGATTCTCTAGTATTCGTACCACCGCTACAGCCAACACCTGTGACGTAGTCTCCTTTGTCACCACGTGTCTTTGGGACTCTCTTTGGTTTGTATCTGGATTCTCTGTTGTTCGTATCCCACCGCTGTGCCACCACATGTGACGCCCTTCCCTGGCTCTCCCTGTCAGGTTCCTACCTGCGCGTGGTTACTGCCTGTCTCTAGGCACCACCAGGGACTCCACCAGTCCGGACTGTCCTTTTATATGGTTTCTCTCCCCGCTCTAGCACAGATCTCAACAGATCCCCCTGCTAGGCAGCACCACCAGTCACGTCCTATAACCAGTAGTCCCAGAGACTCGGCCTGAGTCTCCCTCAATTAGGTTACCTCTGTGACTGCGTGCTTAAGCTGTCCCAATCCCTTTGATTTACTCAGACTGCTTGTGGTGTTATTCTCTTCACCGCTGCCACCATTTGTTTCCCTTCAGCCTTGGTATTTACCTTACCCTCCCTTCTGGTCTGTGAAACCCCAGCCAAGGATCAGGCCTTTGGTAAACCAAATAAGTATTTTATTATATAACAGAGATAACAAGATTTCTTTAAAAGGCACTTAAGCATATGGTTACATCTATTCCTGAGGTACTGGTCTTAGTATTAATCCGAACTCCACCCTCTCCTCTCAAAACCCACCAAAACAACCCTCTCAAGTCCACCAACGTCCACACATGTCCACACACGTCCACCCCACATTTACCTGACATTCTTCCTTTTATACTGTCAGCCATTTTAAACATTCAGCCAATCATCCAGCATTCTACTGCTCATTCACTCCCCCTCCTCTTTCACTCCACTTACCATGTATCTTCTAAACAAACAGCAGTTACCCTATTTACACTAATACAGGATCATCACAGTCCCCTCTATTCCTTTATCCAAGTAATTTATAAAAATGTTGTCCAAGTAATTTATAAAAATGCTGGGCGAAGACAGAATCCTGCAGCATCCCCTTGTCACTCACTCCAGATTGATGAGGAGCCACGAATAAGCACTCATTGGGTACTGTCCATCTACCAGGATGAATACAATTTTACTGAACATCTGTATCTAATATTTGATAAAGTTCTTCCTACCATTCAGCAGAGTGATACAGGCAAACAGCTTACCAGCATGGTGAGTTACCATTTTATGCAGGAGTAAAATTGGGAAACTAAATCCAGCCATTAAAGAATTGAATCTGCCCCTATTTTGCACAGCTTACCTCTCTTTAGTGCTGTGTTGATTTCTGGAAACCCTAGAGCTAGTGGTGGCTGGTGGCCAATGGCAGGTGGAGCTAGAGCCAATGACAGACTCAGACTGCTAATTCTAATTTTGCCCCTATCATCCTCCCTGCTAAGTTGTACAAGGACAACACTGAGACTAAGGAGGAGGAAGCTGACAGCCTGGGATACCCCCTGGGCTGGTTGTAAGTATGAAGGCAGGCAGGTGGGTACCATAGGAGGGCAGTCTGAAGCCCACTGGCCCTAATGGACTAGCTTTTACTGTCTACAGCATTCCAGCAGAATGCTGGAAGAGTAGCACAGTCTCTCGAGAGCAGGCTTTTATAAGGAAATGCTAGGAAAAAGCCTATGAAACGTCAAGGCAGGGGTTGTGTTCAGGGATGACTCCAGTCATTTCTCCGTTCCCCTACTTTGTCTTCCCTTACTCCCTTTCTTATCCAACCTTTCTTCATTACTCCTTCTCAAGCAAATTCCTGGGTTCTCATCACAGAAGTTAAAAGCACATAAGCTTCCTTAATCTCCTATCACAATGTTAGGTTCCATTTGAAATGTGGAGTGCATGTTCCCTCTTTCACCTCATGAAAGACTCACAACATCCCATTACTTGTTCATACTAAGTAAAAAAAATTGATGTAAAATAAGTTAGGAATTAGAGAATTAGGTAATAGCCTTTTCACATCTTCAATAAAAGATAATTCACAACCAAATTAACTTTTTTTTTGCTTCTTTCATCTTGTCGATTAACAAAAGAAAATGGATAATCAGTGTAATGGCACTTACAGACACTTGCAGAAAATCAAATATTTAGGCAGGTGATTTTTGGTTCATTAAAAATAAAATAATTATAAAACAAATTGTACTCATAAATTTTCCCTTTGCATTCTAGTATCTGATTTCCATAACTGCACTGTGTTCACTTCTAGGGATAAAACATTTTTCTTTCCAAGGGGACTGGCAAAACCCTACAGGTGCCTTGAAAACATAAGAGTCCAGCTCACAGAAGATGTTTTAGAGTATGTGGGAAATCAGTTTTGCTAGAGTTTGTTAGACACAGGAATGCTACACATGTTGTCTTCCATGTTGTCCAGTAATTTGTCAGTAAGGGGCATTGGTTATGCATCACATTTTGACATAGTAGCAATGTTGCTAAAATCAATACAAAATGTAATGTCCTAGTCAGGTTTTGACATACGAAAAACAGAACTATGACTTTCATGCTCTAACTGAAGCATAATCTCCACCTCAGAATTTGCTGCTTAGATACAGATATTATTTCTACACTGTAACTTCCATGTTGATTACCAGTTATCAGGTGTGTTT
The DNA here is from genome assembly GCF_030035675.1 of Rhineura floridana. NCBI lineage: Eukaryota > Metazoa > Chordata > Lepidosauria > Squamata > Rhineuridae > Rhineura > Rhineura floridana. The sequence goes on from NC_084486.1 coordinate 51,546,460, forward strand.
TGGAGGGGGGATGCATTCGGACTTTGTCCCATTATTTTTCCGCAGCCAGTCCCCTGCTGGCCCCCTCCAATCTGCCACCCACTCTCATGCACACACACCAGGACAAAGGAGGAGGCAGGAGGGGAGGGGGCTCCCCAGCCAAACCATACAGCAGAGGCTTCTGCAAAGCTTCTCCGAGCAGGCGTAGGAGGACAAGGAAGAGGATGTGCAACACTGCAGGGCAAGAAATAGGCTGCCGGCAGAAGCCGGCTAAAAATCTGCTTAATTCCGGGGGGGGGTCAGAATTAAGCAGATATTTGCCCACCCCAGCCTACAGCTTGTCTCTTGCTCCGTAGTGTATCTCTTCCTCTTCCTCCTCCCTGGGCTAGCACTCCTGGGGAGGGTATTGCTGCAGCCTGCGCTGTATGGATGTGCCAGAGGGGGGCTCCTGCCTCCTCCTTCTCCATGGTAGTGGTGTGTGTATGTGGCAGATCTGTAGCAGCACAGTGTGAGTATGTATGTGAGGGAGGTGTAATGAAGGGACTATGCCCTTGAGATAAGGCGTTTACACAGGAGAACAGTGGCGAGGATGATGAAGGGTGAGAGAAGGAGTTTGCACAGGGGGAGGGTGGAAGGCAGTTGCAATTCATCCAGCCTAGGAAGGAATTGGATGTTGTGCTTGCTTCTTGGGTTTTTTACCCCCTCCCAGAGGTGATGGATCAGAAGAGAAGGGGGGCACATTAGTTGCAAAGCTTTGGAAAGGGACAAAGGATTGTGCCCTCTCTCTCTCTCTCTCTCTCTCTCAATAAAACAGGCTTTAGAAGTTTGTGAAATCTTCCCGCCTTCTCCCCCCTCCGATTCCCTTCCCCCCCATGCATCTGAAAGTATTCCTGATGCAAAGCATTATAATTTGCAAATGCAGAAGGAAAATGGGTGCTTCTTGTCTTGGTTTGTTATGTGAGTAACAGATTATTCAAAGCAATGTCTTCCCTTCTCTGCCAAACTCTGCCCAGACAAAATTCTCTCTCTCTCTCTCTCTCTCTCTCTCTCTCTCTCTCTCTCGTTAACAAACTTAAGCTGCAATCCAGTACACATCCATTGAACCCAATGGAGCTTACTTCTGAGTATACATGTATTGGATTGCAGACTTAATCTGCTCCCTGTGGGGAATGGATGCTGCTGCTATGGGAAGAGCAAACAAGGAAGCAATGTTCTCAGCTAGGAAGGCAGCAACACCAACATGTTAACGCTAACTTGGGTTATTTGGGTGTAAGCTTCATTGATCACAGTGGGGCTTGCTTATGAGTAAACATGCAAATGATTGGGTTGCATGATACTATAGCAGATTTATCTTGATAAAATAGGTTGTTAATTTATTTCTTTGGCTGAATTATATGACAAGATTAGAGATAAAATGAATGATCGTTAAAGAATTCATGTGAGTTAAGGTCATTTCGAGAGCCAGTATGGTGTAGTGGTTAAGGTGTTAGACTACAACCTGGGAGACCAGGGTTCAAATCCCCACACAGCCATGAAGCTCACTGGGTGACCTTGAGCCAGTCACTGCCTCTCCGCCTCAGAGGAAGGCAATGGCAAACCACCTCTGAATACTGCTTACCATGAAAACTCTATTCACAGGGTCGCCATAAGTCAGGATCGACTTGAAGGCAGTCCATTTCCATTTTCCAATGCCATTTTATTATCCTAGGGACATAACCTTGGGATGGAGAAGGCATGGAAGGCTTCTAAAACCACAATATGCTTTTTTAAAAATTCCCTGATACAAATAGGCTTTAAATGGGGAAGGGCCGTAACTCAGTGGCAGAGCATCTGCTTTCCATGCAGAAGATCCCAGGTTAAATTCTGGCATTTCCAGGTAGGGCTGGGAGAGGCTCTTGCCTGAAACCCTGGATTGCTGCTGCCAGTCAGTGTAAACAATACTGAGCAAGATGGACTCAATAAAAGGCTGTTTCCTGTCTTCCTATCTGTCTTCTTAGGCTTGCTTAACTTCTTTCTTTAATATACTGAGAAAGAGTTGTCTCAAAAAAAAAAAAGTTACCTGTGGTAGTCTCATCCGACAAAGGCAGGCAGGCCTATTAAGTCTGTGACCAAAAAAAAAAAAAAAAGCCTATCAGCCATGTAAGGTGGCTTGTCAGAGACTTGACAAAAATCCTATTTGCTGCCTATATGAAATTGCAAAAATGCAAGTTGTGAAATACTTGCAGGCCACAGTAACTTGGCTGGTGAGTGTTGTTTCGGGGTGGGGGGGAGATATGATTATCTTGTGGAAGGCCAATGGGTAATTTTGGGGCTAAAGGAGTGTGCAGAGGGGTTGGTTAATCTATGTGTGCTGGTGAATCAAATGCGAAGGGATCCTTCCATGAGGACTGAGATGAGAGGGTGAAGCTTCCATACATCAGGGGTTTTTTTTCTTGATTGCTGCAGCTTTCCAAGTCAATTATGCAGGCCCCAATAGTGTCAGTGGTATAACCTTAGAAGGGGTGGCAATGGGAGGTGTGGCATGACTCAGAAAGGGACCCTGCACTTTTCAATTTGCCACTACACTACTGCCAGTTATTTATAAACAAAATTATGGTATTGTGTGTATCTGCATTACAGAAACTTAATACAGTATTAGAAGCTTATTAGGGCTGAATGAAAGACAGAAATGCAGTTTTAAATGTATATGTGTCAGGGTCTCCCACATCTCCAATTGATTGATGGACATGCAGCAAGATGGATTTAAAATAATGTTTCAACCTTCCTGCATTCTTCTTCCTCATCCTCTTCTTATTTGTAATCCACGAACAGATATATCTGAAGAGCATTTTTAGTCATCCACCATGTCCCCCTCACAATGAATCATACATTTGGGAGTGGCATATTATTCATTCAATTTAAACAGTGTCTCTTTATTGTGCAGAAGTATGCTTTTGGTTCACTATTACTTAATCCCTCTTCCTTTTTCAAGATCACCAGAGAGTCATTTCCTTCACTTAGCTCCATCTGCAATTTCCTTTGAAATGGGCATGGTTTTCAGAAGAATCTACTTTTAGGACAGTATGGGCAGGAGTGGCTGGCACAGTGAGCTGTGGGCATGGAGCCACCCTCCCAACAGCTCCATTGCTGCCACTTGCCAGGACAGTGCTGGGGCAATGGGGAGGCTCTGCAGGTGCACTGGTGGAGCCAATCCAGTGCTCCCATCAGTGTGCCTGCACAGGCCTGAGCTCACTACCAACTGTCATGAACCTGTATATGTTCATGAGTTATTAAAAATCTCATAAGTAATATCTTGGCTCAAGCAAGGGACTCTGGGAGATTTCACAGTAGAAAAAACAGGCCTCTGACAAAGTAACAAATCTTGAGTTTCACTTTCCAGCTGAAGACGGTTAGGGAGAAGCCTCAACAAGCTGCACCTGGTTATCTGTGCTGATTAACAAGTGCCTGGCACTCAAGGTCATCCCTGGCCTGTGAAGTTTGAACATACAGTTGGGAGGGGGCCTGGACGGTGCGAAAAAGTGAGAAACATCCAGAAAGGGGTTACATCAGCCAATTCCTGATTGGTCAATTAATCTTGGACCGTTAGGATTCTTTTCCTTAAGTATAGGGCTGAAAACCCCTAGCCTTTGTTCCCTGAAGTTGACCTAAAGGGTTCCTGGCTCCTCAAGTGTTGCCTATGGGAGGCAACTACGCAGGGTTCCATTCTTCTTGTTCTGATGCCAACCCCTCTTAGGAGAGCAGCCTTTGCAACCATCTACCTCATGTGTAAGTATTAGGCTAGAAAAGGTTGTTACTTTCTGTTGTGTCTTTGAATCCTCTTGTTTGTACCAAAACCCCTGTTGGGTGTATGGTCTTAAAGGATTACTTGCTGCTATATGTTTTATATGCACTTATATATTTGAATAAAGCTACTTCTATTTAACTTGGTGTGTTCATTGAGAGAAGGGGTGGTTCTGGATTCAGTGCCCTGACCATTCTCAGTCACGCAACTACCAAAGAGGGAAAGAAGTTAAAAGCTTAATTCTAAAGTGAGGTATTAAACCAGAGGTTCCTGGCAAGGAGTGTAACTGTGGCTCTTGCCTTATAGGATCTTATAGGTTTTACCTATTTTCTGGGCTCAGAGATCCCCCTGGCTCTGAGTGGACCGGTAACAGGGGTGGTGGCAGCCTACCTTCTACCTTGCAGGGTTAGTGTTGGATTGCACAACCTTGGCAAGAGTGAATTGGTATTTTTCTTGTTTTCGGTTCCAGTCCCATTTCCCTAAGGGTGGGGTTTGGGGTCTGATGCATGGTCCCTGTGCCTTGACGGTAGGGATTCATGACACCAACCTGCCCTGTACTGGTAAGCTGGAGTGACCCTGCCACCAGAAGGGCAGCTCTGCACTTTTGCACCACTGCACCAGCTAACCACTTCTAAATATAGGTCAGCATCCAGGGCTGGCAAGTGGGACAATAAGTTTTCCCACAGTTGCTGGAGGGCACGTACTAACAGTTAAAGGGAAGTAGGAAGCATAACTTGAGAATGGTAGTGGTACTGTGCATTAACCGAACAAGGGCAAGATGTCCAAGTAATCATTAAAGCACATGTGATTTTGGCCTAGGACCTGTGCTAAGTGAAGAAATGCCCTAATCTGACTATTAACCAGGTCTCATTTATTTTCAATTCAATTCAATTCAATAGATTAATTTTAAACACAGTTGTTAAAACAGTTCTGGATTACTGATATTATTCTGCAATTTGTGGTGTACATGTGCAAGTATGCCTGATTCACCCAGGTTTAAAAAACCAATGCAACCAGGACTCACTTGGCAAGCTTCCAAAAACCATTATGCGGGCTCCTGATTAAGGAATATGGTAGGAGAAAGAAGCAACAGTTGCAGCAGGATAAACAAAGAGCAGGAAAAACATGGATAAAAAAAAGTGAGATGACGGAAACAGGGAAACTTATAGGAGAAGGAGGTGGAGAAAATGGCAGGACAGAGGGAAAGAGAGAGAGTGAGGGAAAGAGAGATGTGAAATGGGAGACAGTACAGGGTGTGAGGAACAGAATAGGGATGGGCAAGAATTTCAATTCCGTTTGCATTTCAGGCTGGATCTATCAAATTTGCACTTTCCAGAACAATATGAGAACTGAAACACAGCTATCCTTCAAAACTGACACTTGTTTGAATTTTGGGATGCATTTCACCAACCAGTGTTTACAAAAATGTATATATTAGGGGAAAGTGTGCATATTATATGAATATATGAGTGAAAATAACATGCTAAAATGCATTATATGATGAGAAATGGCTTGCAAATTGTATACATCAGTCAAAACTCCCTCGAAAAAGATGTTGATTAGGGGAAATTCACATTAAAATGCTGGAGAATTTTCATGAGGATTTTTTTTAAAAAAAAAATAGCAAATTGCTGGAAAAATGTGAACTGAATTTGAGATTGGAAAAATAAGAAACTGAGAGAAAAATAAGAAACTGACTAATCTTTCCATCCCTAAACATGAATACATGGGACGAAGGCAGGGAAAGACATAGAAACACAGAAGCATTAAATTGATTAATTGATCCATGGAACAGTTCATTGCAGCCTCCTATTTGTCCATATCTGAACACAGAATATAAAGTGACCTTAACACAGAGTCTCATTCACACACGCATAAGAGTTGTGAAAGCTGTTTTCCCATGATGTGATTTTACAATCTGAGAAGTGCATATGACTATCACAGACACACAGATTTGGGTGATCATGTAGCTCTTTCCTACAGCAACCCACAAGGAAGGAGGATGCTGAAAACTGTCCATCTCTTGCTTTTAGAGGTAGACAACTGACAGGGTCTGCTACTCGGCCTACTCTTTCCTTTACCTTTTAAAATGGCAGCATATGGTGGTCACTGAAGCATATTTCAGACAGCTGTTACAAAAATGTATGACCTGGACACACTGAGATTAACCACTGTGTTTTTCTCCGTTCTGGTTCATCAAATGTTTGGTCAGAGGGACTGTAATCTATTTATAGTAAAGGAACACAATTCATTGCTATCTTGTCTATCCATAATTCATAGCCTGCGGTCTGCTTTAGATTTAGAGCAAGTGGTAAATGCACCCTCCAATCATGTTCTTGCTACAGAGGGAGGTATTTAAAAAATCCATTCCAGGGATTAATGGTAGCAAACATCTAAGAATGCTTTCTTTGATAGCAAGTTTGATTAATTAAGTGCTGGTGACGATACAGATTTTCGCAGTTACTCGGGTCTATAACTATCAACAAACAAAGCACCTTCATTTCCAGCATTTAAAAAGGAAGTATCATAATATAAAAGACCAAACAAGTGCTCATTTTAAATCGATAACATGAAGAAGGCAATATGAGCAAAGTACTCCATATTTCATTTCTAATTCTAGTCTTGTTAATTTGCTAGAAAATGTACATCTCCTGCCCTAATAAAGCAGTTTAGACTTTTCAGCCCCGATTTATTCAAAGCCGGGAAAATGTGTTTTACTGACACAATCTATTTTAAGCCCTTTTCCCCACATAAAAATATTGTATCTCCTGTTTCAAAAGATTTGCAGATATTAGGGAACACTTACAAATGATTGTGTGTAGAATCTGCTTAGCCTTAGGATGTTCTAAAGCCTCTCTAAAAACCATTATTATTGATCTTCAGGTAGAATATAAAGCATTCCTGTTTACTCAGGTATTTGATGTCTGAAGGAGGGGGTTCCTGGCACCCAAAGATCATAGGATAAAGGAATGTTTTAAACTGTAACTGTTTTTAGAAAGTTTTTAAACTGTTTTTAGAATACTTTTAAATTGTTTTATTGGGGTGTTTACCACGCTTGGCTGCTTCAGGTGGAAAAGCAGGATATAAATTCAATAAATAATAATAAAACATAAACAGTATGCAAAAACAGTGCTTGTAACTCAATAACAAATTGAATTGTTACCCCTTATATTAGGGATGAGGAACCTGTGGCCCTCCAGATGTTATTAGACTGCAGCTCCCATAACACTTGATCACTGGTCATGCTGACTGGGACTGATGGGAGACCAACAACATCTGGAGGGCCACAGGTTCCCCATCCCTGCCTTATACAATAAAGCTTGGGCAACTCTCCTTGCACTGATGTGAGGCTTGATGATACAAATTTGAAGGGGCAATCACAATTGATGCTACCATTTTCACTGCAGAAGACAAAATGCCTATACCATCCTGGTACCTTTTGAAAAACAAGTTATAAACTCTGACTTTATTAATTTGCTCCAGTGAGCATATGGATAGTGATTAAAGAGCCAGAACTACACAAAAAGAAAGCGAATTTCTGCAGGATACAGGTGTTTTTTAAAAAATATTTATCTACAGTGGTCTTTTATTTATTTATTACATTTCTATTCTGCCCTTCTTCCCAGAAGGCGCCCAGGGAGGCAAATAAAGCACTCAGAACACTCTAAAACATCTTAAAACAGACTTAAGATTTTAAAAAGATGTTTTGTTTTAATAAAAAGCTTTAAAAACATCTTAAAAAGCAATTCCAACACAGACGCAGACTGGGATAAGGTCTCTACTTAAAAGGCTTGTTGAAAAAGGAAGGTATTCAGTAGGTGCTGAAAAGATAACAGAGATGGTGCCTGTCTAATATTTAAGGGGAGGGAATTCCAAAGGGTAAGTGCCACTACCCTAAAGGTCCCCTTCTTATGTTGTGTAGAACGGACCTCCTGATAAGATGGTATCTGTCTGGGGTGATGAAGAATCATGATTAGTAACTATGGATGTGGTATCATTATATATCAGTCTACCTTAAAGGACAGGGTATGGAGGTAATACAATCCATTTTGAATAAGAGAGAAAATGTGTTAAGTCCACCCACTAGCTTTATATGTTATCTGACTGAATTGGCATTAAAGGGAAGGGGAATCAATTTAGCATCTGTATTATCAGGAAAAGCTATGGATTGCAAATTTGCTTCTGAGCTGGTAAATCTACTTATGGATTGGTTTGAACAAACACATATTGTGAATGAAAATGAGTTTCTTAAATATACAGAACCTATATTTTCATAATTATCTTTTATTATCTGGAAAGGACCCAAGAAAATGGTATTAGAATTCAGAATTACAGAATTATATTAACAGAAAACAAAACACAATTAGATCTGATAACAATTATGCTTGTTGTAAAAACGTTTTTGGATGGTTTGGTATCGAAGAATGAAAAGTCCATTAACAGGATATCTCTTCTGACATGATAGCCTTCATCCCTGACATATAATGATTTTTTTGCCGTATTTTCAAATGATAAGGAGAAACTGCAGTAATGTCCTTACGCCAAGGAAAGTCCTGTAATGTCCTGCAGGCAAAGCTGTTGATGGAACAACTTCAAATGAAGGACTATCCTAAAAGAATTCTGAGGCAAACCATGTATAAAGCCAAAAAGATAGAAATGAATCATCTTTTAAATCTAAAACTGATAGGAAAAGTGAATATAGAATAGTGTTTCCACTTACATTTGATGGATATATGTTGTATAGCAAGAAATCCCAAATACTTGAGACAAATGCTTGAAGCTTCTTTATTCCAGCATCTTACTCAGAACTAGAGATGGGCATATGTGTTCGTTTCAGTTTCTGTCAGTTTCTCATTTTTCCCATCTTAAGTTCAGTTTTCCACACCAGTTTGCAATTGCAAAAACAGTCCTCATCAGCAATTTAGTGCAAATTTCAGGGTCCCACATTTCTACATCAGTTTGAATTTTAAAAAAGTCCTCCTCTGCATTTTAGTATAAATTTCTCCTAATATACACATTTTGTGTGTAATTTTGATTAATATACACTTTTTTTTAAAAAAGCAGTGACCCCTAATGCATTATGTATGTTATTTTCACCAATATATTCATTTGCATGAATACTTTACCCTAATATATGCATTTTTGTATATAGTACTTGGTTGGAGAACTGCACTACACGCAATTTTGAGTATTGCTGTGTTTTGGTTCATGTATTGTTTCAGAATGTGCAAATTAGGTAGGTTGGTCTTTAAATTCAAACTGAATTAAATTTCTCCCCCATCCCTTCTCAGAACTGAAACTAAAACTAAACTCAGTCCTTCCCAAACAATCCAGCCTCACCACTTCTTTCCTTTTCCTCCTACAACCTTTTTATGCCTTTAACAAAAAATCCCAGCATGAAATTCACCTATCACAATACAGTAGACAGATCCACATGCTAAAATATTGGCATTTGCTGTCATGAATCATTAGGTGTAAATATGTTTTATTACTCTGTGCTATAGTGGCCAATTTACTTGACGTTTTGTTGTTTGTGTGCTGGGTTTAGCCATTGTGGATTTATTATGTTGTTTTTAGTTCAGCCATGGTATTTATTGAAAGTGCAGCACTTATTATATTTGAACAGAAGGAGTTAAGTGAACTGGTGAGAATTCATACCTGCTGTATATGTAGGGTTGTCATATTCCAGTTCCACAAATCCAGGCAGGCTAATTTGCATATTATGCAATTATGTAAATTAAGTCTATTAATGGTTGCATTGTCCAGTTGTTTTGTTTCTGTGCCTAGTAATTACCACCAAAAACTGGGGGAGGATAGGAGGAATCTTTTTTTAAAAAAACACCTTACGTTTTCAGCCTTAAATGTCTAGACTTTAGTTTCCAATACTATGGAATATTTATTTATTAAGAGGATTTATATCCTGCCCCATCACTGTTAAAAAACAAGTCAAAATTCAGATAATTCTAGAAATGCTGTAAGATAAGTTCTAGTTCTAAATCCATTGTGCTACTGGTCCAACTTTGCAAATAATATTTCCCTACTGATTTTGTTCCTTATAGTTCTTTAACATCTGTTGTAGCTTACTTATTCTGTATTGCAATACCGTGATGTTGGTCTGTACAGAAGACTGTAAAATATATGAAATATCTCTCACTGACTTGTGAAACGTTACACTGAACATCTATGCTAAATGAGGCGGGCAGAATAGCCTTAACTGGGAACAATAACCATAAATTCCAGGGCTATGGGAAATTCTGATCATATCCTCAGTATGAGGTAGTGAAACAAAATCTATTTGAATTACTCCACGTATCTCTTTAATTTATTTATTTATTTATTTATTTTATTTATTATTTATTTATTTATTTATTTATTTATTTATTTATTTATATACAATAGCCGAAGCTCCATAGCCGAAGCTCTCTGGGCGGTTTACAGTAACTAAATACATTAACATTAATTTAAAAAATATATACATAGAAAATCTAACAAACAAACAATAATTAAGGCTGCAATCCCATACACACTTACCTCAGAGTAAATCTCATTTAAACCCAATGGAGCTTACTTGAGTAGACATGTATTGGATTGCACTGTAAACAATACAAATTTACTAGTCTCAAAAAGCACATCTAAAGTACATTTAAAAGTATATCTAAAGAGACAATCTACTCATACATTCTACTACAGTAATCAACACATTTATTCTGTTTCTCTAAAAAGATATATTTTGTCCCTCTACATTTAATATTTACTCATCTTTTTAGCTCTCTTAAAAAAAACCTATAGGATAACACAGGGGCAGAATGGCTATAATCAATGCAGTTTGTAGCAGTGTACTACACAGGAGAATGTTATTATAAACTACAAATCAAAGTCTATGTAGAACATTGGTGTGATATTAGTTACCCAAGATAAAAGGTTTTCAATCTTTTACAGAAATTGTGAAAGGATTTTAGACTTAATTTTGTAGACTAGACAAGAGATTAGCAGGACCTCCTCTATGACCAAAGTATGCTCTTACATTGACCCCTTCAGGTTGAACATTGCCTGGGACTCAGGAGCTGCCAGTCTTCCCCACCCCCAAGGGCCTGCAGCACGACTTGGCTCATGCGCAAGAAACACCATCCCCTGGACTCACCATAGCAACCTGACCCAGCAAAGAGCGGCTGCAGTAACAACAAAAAATTACTCACAGGCAGCACGTGCACCCGCCAAAGCTCTAAGAGAAAAAGCAAGGAAGTGACGTAGGCTTCTGGGCTTTATGGATGGAGACTGCCGTCGCTCTAAAGCCCTGGTCATCTCTATGGTAAGAACTCTAAATACTTTGCATTGGAAGTCTGGGCAAAAGGGGCAGAAAACTGCCTCCATGTTTTGCCTTCTATCTCTGGATCCACAAGGGCCAGAGACTAGCTTTTTATTGTAAAGGAAACCGGAGAATCCGGGCCACCTAATGAACTAAGGGCACCAGTTGGAATGGATAGAATCTGGATAAAACCCAGCTAACCAGGCAATATGGCAACTCTATGAATATGGCCACGATTAGGAGGAGGGAAACATTGCCTTTATATACTGTATACTCATGAGCGAAATAGAAAAGGGTTTCATATATACTCACCAGAGGAGTATACACCAGAGTATACTCTGAATCTGTAGATAGAATAATTTTGTCTGAAGAATGTATTAACTGGCATGGAAAAGCCTGAATTGATGATTATGTTAACGAATAAAAGTTTTATCCAATGCTGGGTGTGGGGCTTCCCCTTCTTCTTCTCTCCCTACGTGCCCTCAGAATCTGCTCTGGAGGGTCTTCCAAACCTCTAGAGCAGATTTGGAGGGTGCATGGAGAGCTGCAGGAGAGAGGAGGAAAAAATTTGATTACACAAGCCGAAGATTACTGAGCTAGAGGAACAGCAGTGATGGATACAACCCTAACAAATTAATCAGCTTAGAGAGGGTCAGCTTTGTGGTTTGGGTGCATGAGAAAGTAAATATATATATATATATATATGACTTTAATTAGCAACTATTGAAATGTTTTTATTTGGGATAGCTATGTAAGACAGAGATTTTGCCTTCCTCTTTAAAATGCACTAGAGCCAAAGCTTATTAGTGTGTTGTTCCTTATACACTTTTGTTTTTGATCCTTCTAGTGTTCACTTTTGTTTTTTTCCTGTTTAACTCTTATTTTGTTTTTATTCTCAGATACGTTACTTACCTCCTGTTTTTCTTAATATTATTTTAAGTCGTTTGAAGACTTCTTCTGTCAAAATGTGTTTGGCTTATGTTGAATTGCATGATGTTTTATTTATTATTTATTTGATTATTTGATTTATATCCTGCCCTTCCTCCCAGCAGGAGCCCAGGTTTGGCTTATTAAGGTTTTATTACTGGAGTGTTTATATATAATTATTTTTATAATAAAGAATGTTGTACCTTAAATCTGTTGTACCTCCCCTCTTCACTGCTCAGCTGATTGGTGGAAAACAGCTCAACAGCAAGGAACAGGGGACTGCAGATGCCCATAGAAGAAGAGATCACTAGCTAGATCCCTTCGTTTCTGTGCTGCACACTGAAAATGGAATCTCAGTATGGAAGCAAAATAAAGTGGCCACGGAGGAAGAATTGCACTCTTTCTCCATGCCAGCTTGTTGTATTTCTGTGCCTTGGGAGCCCCATTCTTATCTTGCAGCAATGTAAAGGGAGGTGCCCCCCATGTCTCCCATGGAGAGCTCTTTTTCAGTGTGCAGCACAGACATGGTGTGTGTGTGTGTGTGTGTGTGTGTGTGTGTGTGAGAGAGAGAGAGAGAGAGAGAGAGAGATTTGTTCTCTAGTCATTGGCCTAATCATTTTCCCCCTCAGCTCCTCAGTGTACCAAGGAGTTGAATAGCCTCTAAATTTGGTTGTGCACATGCATATTCATTTTGCAACTTAAACCCTTGCCTTGGGAAAATATTCAATCAGACAGATTTCTCTTACATTACTATTGATCCTATTTGTGCAATATTACAACAGATACCATTAATTTCACTTGAAATGTTTCCTCTAAAAACTAATCTACTGCATTATAAACTATTACAATGTCAGTGTGTTTATTATCAGATTTTTCTTAATTAGAATATGGCCTATTATTTACCATCACATTGCACATGAACGAGTTCAGCAATTTAGCTTGCCTGCCTCATAATAAACAAATCACCTAGAGAGTGCATTTGGGGAAATCCTGCAAACAGCTTTTCCATTAGTACAAATGTTAGAATTCTTAACACACTATTCTGAATTTTGAAGAGTCAGTAAAATCAATTAAGTATACTGTAACAAGTCATATGAAATCAATGTTGCATTGTATATGAAAAGCACAATCTTCTGAGTTTTAAACAGCCAAATGAGGTGTTCATAAAAGTGAGTATTTCATAATCTTCCATTAAATTGGTAGATACAAGATATACAGCTAAGATAAAGAAAACTCCTAGAAGCAGGTAGCTTTCCTATTTCTGGGGTTCTGGTTATTGTGGCATATTGGAGAGAGGTGTTTGAGAAAATTAAGAAAATGACTAGGTACAGATATCAATAGATTCATACTTCTTATCAAAGCTTTTCATTTGGCTTTGATGCTTACTTTCTTTTTTTCCAAAACAATTTTATTTTGTTTTGGTAGCTCTATTAAATTTTTATCAAAGTGTAGTAGAAGTTTCAGGATTGATGTCACTTGTAAGGGAAAAATGTTTCCAGGTTGCAAGAAAAAATATTCTGTGTTGATGTTATACATCTCTTTTGGATTTTGTAAATAATCCTCTGACTACACCTGAGTGCATATGCTCCATTAGCACGAACTTTCTACTAGTAGATATTTACCATGGAGCTTAGTTACTCTTGATGTTTGGTTCTCAGAGAGAGAGAGAGAGAGAGAGGAGAGAGAGAGAGAGGAGAGAGAGAGGAGAGAGAGGAGAGAGAGGAGAGAGGAGAGAGGAGAGAGGAGAGAGAGAGAGGGGGGGGGAGAGGGAGAGGGAGAGAGAACAGAATGGTTCCTGAAAACGATCCTTCCTATATCTTTGGTAGGCAGTCATTACTTTTTAACTGGGCTATTGGTTAATTTCTGCACAGACTCAATTCACTGCCTGGGCCCAGATTACCTAAAGTCGAGATGGAGGGATTGGCCTATTTCTGGTCAGTGTCAATTTCATATCTGTTCATTCATAAGTCTTTTCCACTCTGGTTCCACATTAAACTGATTGTTAAAAAACTATGTATGAAAATTTGTATTTAAATAGTAGTATTTAAATATGTATTTTCTTCTCAATATACATATTTCTAAATATATTTAACACTAAAATACATTTTAATGCATTTTAGTATGATTTTCAAGCTGAGAGCTGTATCACAAAATTAAGAGTACAAAATCTGAAGGATAATTACATTCTGATCCTTATATTTGCCTGGAAGGCACAAATCAAGTCAACATGTGGACCAAACAAAATTTCTCCATGCCTAATCTGAAAGAGCATCATTTGTCATATGAGTTTCTCCATGTACTAAGATCATCAGAGGAGGCCTGTCATGATCCCCCCTGAGTACTCTGATTCAGACCAGGAGTAAAAGGCACTTTAGGAAGAGGACCCTGTAGGGGAAGAAGGGGGAACATTGACACTTCTCCACCTCTGGATGCTCCCAATGAGGTGGGAGTCCTAGAGGCTGCCTCTCCCTCGCCTGTGGAGGAAAGGGGATCATTAAAGACTGTGGTGCATGCTTCTCTACCAGAGGACAAGGAGGCAAGTCCAGAAATGTCTCCCAGGAAGAAGTGGTGCATCAAGAGAAAAGAGGAATCTCTTCTCCCTCGGCAGAGCACCCTCTTTAAGGCCAGGGATTCTCGCAAGTAGCTAGGCATTTTCCGCATCTGCTTAAAACCTTGGTGGACAGGTGGGGAAACTCATTGGAACAACTTAACAGTTCCTGGGTGATCTTGAATTTTACAGACAGTGAATACTTAAAACTTTGGCCTTGCTTCTGAACCAGACTTATTGTTGCTGTCCCTTTCCCTTGTACGAGCACCTGGACTATATTCTGCTCTTTCCACTATGCTGAGCTGATACTGTTAGTCTGCAATAATAAACATACACTTCTTTACTTACATGAAAGTGCACCTGTAGCCATTATTGGGACAAGGCCTTTCTCAGAAGCTTGTTTTAAGTTGGTTAAAGTGGTGGGGAAGAACTGAAAGACCTTCTCAGCAATGGCACCCATATTATGGAACTCCTTCCTCAGGAAATCTCATAAGGCCACCTTGGAAGTAGTTTTTTTGAAACATTATAGTCATATTTATTCCAGCAAACTGTTAGGATTCAGTGAGAGGGTTTTTAATTGAGGTATTATCAGTTTCTTATCTAGGCTTTTTTTTTTAAAAAAAAAGATTGCTTTGTTTTTGTGATAAGGAGCATTAAAACATATTTTATTGGTCACTTTTATTATGTTACAAACTGCTCTGATGCATTGACAGTGTGATGGGATGTACAGTAGGGCCCCACTCATATGGAACGTTACGTTCCGGACCCCCGCCAAAAAGCAAAAACTGCTGAAAAGCGGAACTCATTGAATAGAATGGTGCGCGAAGCCCGAAAACGGCTGTAAAAGTGGAACAAGCGCCGTATGAGTGGGGCTTTAGTCTAATTGCATCTAATTGCAACCACTGCATTAGTGAAGCGCCATAAAGCAGGGCCCTACTGTAAATCCCAAAATAAATAAATAAATAAATAAATTAAGACTGAAATCCTATTCATAGTTACTTGGTAATAAGTCGCACTGAAGAAACCAGGGCTTGTTCTTACGTAAACATGCAATGCACTGTACATTAAGTAAGCAGACTGTCCTCCTTTTCCATTGACAAGTATGACTTGAAAGTTACCTGTGGTCAAGCTGGTTTGCATTAGGTAGCAGGAGCAGAGTGGAAAACAGAATGCCCTGATTTAATTGATCCTGTACCCTGGGAGCAGCCTTTTTAAAAGGCTCGACATTGCTCTAAGCCAGTGGTTCCCAACCTTTATAATTACAGGACCCCCTTTGTAAGCTCAAAAAAATTCATCCCCCCCAATTATAATTTTAGTTTCTGTTAATTGAAAAAATGGTGTGTGGCAAAATCACACCTCCAAATAAACCTTTCCATAAAAAGCTCCCTGCAGAGAGGGAGGTGTTGCATTCTTTTCTTAATGCAAAGGCGTGAGTGAATTAAAATGGACGGGAATGGGACATTTTCAATCAGGCAACTACAAAATATTTTATGCAACAAATAAGAAATTAAGAAGAAACAGGTTTGCTTTAATAGTGAAAAGTGATGTAGCAAAAGCAATTAGGAGCTATAACGCAAGGTCTGAGCAAGTGAAATCAATAAGATTTAAAAGGAAACCTATTAACATAACCATCATCCAAGTCTACACTCCAACGGCAAACACAGAAGAAGAGGAATTGGAGAGATTTTACACAGAAGTACAGGAAGAAATTGATCACACACCAAAACGAGATGTTCTGATAATCATGGAGGACTGGAATGCAAAAGTAGGAAACAGAGAAGAACTAGAAACTGTGGGAAAACGAGGCTTAGGAGACAGAAATAAAGCAGGAGAAAGACTTATGGAATTCTGTGAAGCCAATAATTTGTTTCTTGCAAACACATTTTTTGAGCAACCAAAAAGAAGACTGTACACGTGGACATCACCAAATGATCAATGTAGGAATCAATTTGATTATATAATTGGTAACAGAAGATAGAGAAGTTCCATACTTTCGGCAAAAACAAGACCAGGAGCAGGCTGTGGTACAGATCATGAACTGGTCATATTGAAAATCAGAGTAAAGCTAAAGAAGAACATCAAAGCAATCATAATGCCAAAATACAATTTAAATAACATCCCAGAAGAATATAAAGATCAAATAAGGAACAGGTTTGAGGCTTTAAACTTAGTTGACAGAGAACCAGAAGAACTATGGAGCGAAGCAAGAGATATTATCAGGGAAGAATGCAAAAAGACAATACCTCTAGTTAAAAAGAGAGAAATATCTCAATGGATGACTGAAGACATTCTTAAAATGGTTAAAGAGAGAAGGAAAGCAAAAGCAAAAGGAGATAGAAACACGACCAGAACCCTAATTGCAATAATACAGTGACTAGTACGTAGGGACAAACAGAACTATTACAATAGTTATTGTATAGAAATAGAAGAGGACAACAAAAAAGGTAGAACAAGAGCCCTATGCCAAAAGATTAGAGAAATTAAAGGGAAATTTACACCACGAGTAGGGATGTTGAATAATCAACAGGGGAACACACTGACTGACCGAAATGAAATAAAAGGAAGATGGAAGCAATATACTGAAGAACTCTATAAAAGAGATGACAGGATGACAGATTCATTCATGGAGGAACCATATTATGAAGAACCAGAAATTTTGAAATGTGAGGTGAAAGCTGCTCCTAAAATACTTGGAAGAAACAAATCACCAGGAACAGATGGCAGACCAATAGAGTTGCTACAAGTTACTGAGACTGAATCTGTCCAAATTTTGACAAATATTTGTCAGCAAATATGGAAAAGAAAACAATGGCCCACAGACTGGAAGCGTTCAATATACATACCAATTCCAAAGAAAAGGGATCCCAGGGAATGCAGTAATTATCGGACTATTGCTTTAATAACCCATGCACATAAAGTAATGCTCAAGATTGTACAACAAAGGCTCTTAGCATATATGGAGCGAGAAATGCCAGATGTCCAAGCTGGTAGAAGGGAAGAGGTACCAGAGATATTGCAAATATACATTGCATAATGGAATGTACCAAGGAATTTCAGAAGAAAATCACCCTGTGCTTTATAGATTACAGCACAGACTTTGATTGTGTAGATCATGAAAAACTATGGAATGCTTTAAAATGGGGGTGCCACAGCATCTGATTGTCCTGATGCGCACCCTATACTCTGGACAAAAGGCTACTGTAAGTACAGAATATGGAGAAACCGATTGGTTCCCCATCGGAAAGGGTGTGAGACAGGGTTGTATTTTATCACCCTATTTGTTTAATCTGTATGCAGAACATATCATAAGGAAAACGAAATTGGACCAAGATGAAGGACGTGTGAAAATTGGAGGGAGAAATACCAATAATTTAAGATATGCAGATGATATCATATTACTAGCAGACACTAGTAATGATTTGAAACGAGTGCTGATGAAAGTTAAAGAGGAAAGCACAAAAGCAGGACTACAGCTGAACATCAAAAAGACTAAAGTAATGACAACAAATATATATATATAACGTTAAAGTAGACAATGAGGACATTGAAATTGTCAAGGAGTATCAATACCTTGGTATAGTCATTAACCAAAATGGAGACAATAGTCAAGAAATCAGAAGAAGGCTAGGACTGGGGAGGGCAGCTATGAGAGAACTAGAAAAGGTCCTCAAATGCAAAGATGTATCACTGAACACTAAAGTCAGGATCAGTCAGACCATGGTATTCCCAATCTTTAAGTATGGATGTGAACGCTGGACAGTGAAAAAAGTGGATAATAGAAAAATCAACTCATTTGAAATGTGGTGTTAGAGGAGAGCTTTGTGGATACCATGGCCCGCGAAAAAGACAAATAATTGGGTGTTAGAACAAATTAAACCAGGACTATCACTAGAAGCTAAAATGATGTAACTGAGGTTATCATACTTTGAACATGTAATGAGAAGAAATGATTCACTAGAAAAGACAATAATGCAGGGAAAAACAGAAGGGAGTAGAAAAAGAGGAAGGCCAAACAAGAGATGGATTGATTCCATAAAGGAAGCCACAGACCTGAACTTACAAGATCTAAACAGGGCAGTTTATAACAGAT
Source organism: Rhineura floridana (assembly GCF_030035675.1). NCBI lineage: Eukaryota > Metazoa > Chordata > Lepidosauria > Squamata > Rhineuridae > Rhineura > Rhineura floridana. The sequence goes on from NC_084486.1 coordinate 51,565,091, forward strand.
GCTATTGGTGGTTGCTGATTCATAGGGTTTCCATAAGTCGAAATCGACTTGAAGGCACATAACAACAAAGGTTCATCAAATTGGTATCCCCCTCCTCACACACACATAAGCTGAAGATGTACAGTCCTGTCTCCCAACACCAGTGGGTTACAGTGTTGGACTAAGATCCAGGTTCAAATCTCCATCCAGCCATGAAGCCCATTGGGTGACCTTGGGCCAGGCACAGCCTCTCAGCCTGACATATCTCACAGGGTTGGTGTAAGGAAAAAATGGAAGGGGGGGATGATATGCACCATCTTGAGCAACTTGGATGGAAGGTGAGATATAAATGCAATAATAATTAATTAAATAAATACAATTCAGCTGCAGCATGTGGACCCCAGCCTCAGCCAACCTGCTCAGCTTTTTAATAATCATCATCATCATCAGGATGCAACAGTGTGATAGTGGTGGGGATGCTAGATTGTGAAAAGAAAAGGGTGGATAGATTGAGGAGGGGGGTCAGTGCTTTCACCTCTGTACCTGACTATCTTCCCTCTTTATGCCTTCCTAGAATTTTTGATTTTCAGTTTTGCCTTTTCCTAATTCATCCTACATTTGCTGAGCCTCCTTCTTTAGTTTTTCTTATGTTTTCTACTGTGATTTTATTCTTATGTTCAGTTCTGAAGTGGTAGAAATGGAGTGTACTCCTTCAGATGGTGTGTGGCAAAATCACATCTCCAAATATCCCTTTCCATTAAAGCTTCCTGCAGACAAACCCAGAATCATGAACTTCATTAGAAACTCCTTGATGTGCTAATCTTCTATTAGCAGGGAGGTGTAGCTTTCTTTTTTTAATGCAAAAGTTGAAACAAATTGGTATCCCCCCCACACAGTTTGAAGAATATACAGTCCTGTCTCCCAACACCAGTGGGTGACAATGTTGAGCTTATGAGTTTTTTAAAAAACAAAACAAAAACAAGAAGCAGCAATGTGGTGGTGATGGGGATGCTAGGTTGTACACTGCAGACAACAGGGTGGATGGATTAAGTTGGGCGGAGAGCGGAGCAGAAGACAGATCAGTACACACACACACACAAACCACCTGCCCTTCCTGCAAGCAACTGTAGGCATGCATGCATTTGGGCATTTGCCACAGCATCTTGGAGAGAGAGACTGGGAGGTAGAGTGTAGGTGGAAGAAAGGGGGGACACTGGCACACACACTTAGCCTCAGAGATGGGGGGTGAGCATGTCCTGGGCTTTCTCGCTGCTCCTTGGTTCTGCCTGGGCCAAAGACGAGATCTGGGAGGCCTTGCAAATAAGAATAATTTTTAAAAGGAGGTAGCAGCAAAGCAAGAGCCAAGAAAGGCAAGCACACTGGCTGCCAGGAAGGAAGGGGCAAAGCAGCTTTTCCTTATAGCCTTGCTTCTTTTTGCTTCACGAACAGCCTCTCCTCTCATTCTGAGCAAGGGCGTCATCAGCAGACATAGTGTGAGGTGCTGGGAGCTGGAATAGCTCCATCCTCAGTCTACCTTGGCATCATGCCTGCAAGACATTCTGCCGCTTCAGCAAAAGTCCTCCCTCTCATTTGGAGCAAGGGGGAGGTGTTGTCTACAGTGGCAGTGAGGAGCAGACAGTGTTCAGGGAGTGAAGACTTTTTAAAAAAAAATAATAAATAATTCATTTCTTTACTGTTTGTGGCCCCCTCAGATTACTTCCTGGTCTCCTTGGGGGTCATGGCCCCCAGGTTGGGAACCACTGCTCTAACCTAAAACAAATAGGAATAGCAATGGAATTATGTGAAGGATTATTTGGTTATGATAAGGAACCTAAAGAACCCTAAGGAACTGTGCATGCCACAATAGAGTAATGCAGTTTGCTACAAGCACACACCTTCAAGTCAATCCCCTGGTATTCCCTGGTACATGCACAAAAAGCTCTGCTGTACGGCTGAATATAATACCAAGGAATAAATTGAAAATTGATAAAAAAGAGCTTTACTTATTTAGAATGCACAGTAAATTTGCAGTGCATTACATCCCTTCAGTGAAGTGACTTCATTAAGCAGATGATTGCCTATCCTGTGAATGAGTGTGTGTGCGAATTTATAAATAAGATAGTTGCACATTACAGCACAGAATACAGAGATGACAGTGGCAGTTTCCTCCATATTTTCATAGGCTTATTACTTGACTGCAAAAAATGTACTCTACACGGCTTCCTCACTTTAAAAAATGTATGTAATTTTGAGAAGTGTGTTGGCTTCCATCTGTTGACATTTTACTGACACTTCTTAGTTCAGCATGCCTCTTTTCATTAGAGAGGAAAATGCTTTTGCAGTTATCATTCATGAGGTTTGCAAAATATAGTGAGCTGGAAAAATCTCTTTTTTCTAGTTCATGCTTTTGAGTTGTTTCCTCAATAGCACAGCAGCTTGCATAGACAAGTGTTAAGTAGGTGGAGAATGTCATTATTCTTGTTTAACAGTATATACTGTGCTGAGTCTGTAAAGCCATAGATGACAAATAATCAGGCACTAGAGCAACAGATCACTGTGGACAGAACCGAAAACTTGATTTTCTGGCTTATTACTAGCCTTAGACTTTATATGCATGATACATGATGAAACGTACAGCAATATTTAAAAGTAGTACAGTTTATTGTTGCATCCTCAAAATTAATGAGAATGTTGTCACTGATGCAAACAGAGGTAGAGCTGGCCTCAGCACCTTTATATTGTTTTCTGTAAAGTCACCCTGATAAGGTCTTATTCCAATAAATAAGTGAACATCTAAGCGGTAGAGACAAATACAATGAAACTAGGCAGTGTGCTTGTGTCTTCACAAAATCTCTGTTATTATTAGACATCTGATTACTACTGAGAGAAAAATCAATAGTAATATTGTTTGTTTAGGTCAGGTCAATACTAATAAACATTTGAGTGCAGCTACAAACTTACAAGAAATATATTCAGCTGAAAAGATTAAATAATATTCCTTCAATACAGTACTGGTATTTCTAAGTTCAACATCTGTATGGTATATGCATGGCTTTTATCTAGAAAAAAAATAGCCATGATATTTAACATAAAAGAAAATGTACCGAGAGAAGCAAGTCTGCATAATTTTAAGCAATGTCAGCATTATTACTGAGGTGTTCCCAAATAAAATGTATTATGAATGCATGGCCAAATTGCACCAAGGTTATAATTGGCCAGAATGGGTTGAAGGGTTCTAGAGCCAACTACTAAGGAGACAATTTTTGCATTCCTAAAGCATGAGGAAGGCAATGGTAAACCACCTCTGAGTACTGCTTACCATGAAAACCCTATTCATAGGGTTGCCATAAGTTGGAATCGACTTGAAGGCAGTCTATTTTTCAAAGCATGTTAAGCAAAGTGAGCATAGCAGAAGTTGCGAGTGAAGGGATGAAATAAGACAAGGACACATCAGCTTGGGTTGAACAAGGGCCACTTTATTAAACTATACAAAAACACCTTTTAAAGTGACCTGCAGAGGGAAACCTAGGTGCGGAACTATCTATAAGCAAGCATCTTGCCATACAGCTCACGGGCGACCAGCCCCTGCTTGGGACAAGGGCAAGCCCCATCTGCTTACCCCTTCCGCCAGCCACACCCAGTAGGTGAGTAGGGGGGCCTTCTCAGGTCACCACCCCCCGGGGCCGCACAACCCTCGGGTGGATGAGTTAAGTTGGCCCCAAAAGCAGCCCATATCCTGCCCTCAAGCCGCAAAGCTCTGACAGACAGGCCTCTGGAACCGCCAATCACCTCCAAAGATGCCTAAGGGGGGCACCGAGCTGTCCTTACCTATTTCCCTTTCCGCACCTTCCCGCCACAAAAAGGGGACAAATCTCTATTTAGTCCCCCTTTACCCACTGCCAAGAAGCACCTCTCGCAGACACCTCTGCAGGTCTGCCAAAAAGACGTTACCTGCATCAGACAGGTGAACACCATTGGCCCTGTACAGTTCACCCATCCAATACTGAATGCAGGGTGTGAAATAGCCAACCCCTCCTGCCCCAGAGTAGCCAACTGAATTTGCCAGTTGACCTTCTTTCGCGCTTGGTCCATCCCTATCGGGCTCCAGACACCACGCCAAACCCTTTGCGGGAGTATGTCTGACCAAAGCAGACGTACCCAAGGCTGACATTGCCTTATTAACTGCATGCCATGCATGCCTGCCAAACTGAGGGCCATGCCCTTTCGTCGCAACTGAGGGCCATGCCCTTAAGTAACCGAGGCCATCGTTGCCTCCTGAACTGCATGTCCGCACATGCCTGCCAAACTGAGGGCCATGCCCTTCCATTGCCTCGCCAACTGCATGTCCGCACATGCCTGCCAAACTGAGGGCCATGCCCTTAAGTAACCGAGGCCATCGTTGCCTCCTGAACTGCATGTCCACACATGCCTGCCAAACTGAGGGCCATGCCCTTCTGTTGCCTCCTGAACTGCATGTCCGCACATGCCTGCCAAACGGAGGGCCATGCCCTTCCATTGCCTCCTGAACTGCATGTCCGCACATGCCTGCCAAACTGAGGGCCATGCCCTTCCGTTGCCTCCTGAACTGCATGTCCACACATGCCTGCCAAACTGAGTGTCATGCCCTTCCGTTGCCTCGCCAACTGCATGTCCACACATGCCTGCCAAACTGAGGACCATGCCCTTAGGTAACCGAGGCCATTGTTGCGTCCCGAACTGCATGTCTGCACATGCCCGGCACCTGAGGGCCTTGCCTCAAATACTGAGTTGGGAATGACCACCACATGCAGAGATGTCTGCACTGAACCAAGCTGGGACAAAGTGGGTAGGAGCCCGTCCCAAAGTATTCCTCGCCAGCCAAGCCACCACACTGCAACCCATTGACTGAGGCCTAACTGTAAGCCCAGGATAGAGTGCCCAGCTGCTCCATCCCTGTCCAGCAACATTGCCGGTCCATCAATGTTATACAGGTACAACTCCCTTCCATGGAGACATCTGATTGCTGGAGGGCCCATCGAGACAAATCTCCCTTGGATCCGGCCACCACCTCACCTATCCTAAAAGCTCCAAAAACCAGCATAAGGGCTGCCGCCTGGAATAGTCTGGCTTCATAGCTTGAGGAGCATACTGTTTTTCACTGGCCCACCATACTCAATAAAATGTCCCGTGAGAAAGGGCAACGGGGATCGAGGGTGGCAGGGTGTTCTCTAGCCCACCCAGCTAACATACGGCAGACTCTGAAGTCCCTGGAATAAGTGGAAAAATCAGCCTTTACCTCGAAGTGCTTGGACTGAGAGGCCCAGTCTCCAGCCATTCACTAGGCAATCCCAGCAGGTGACTCACTGAATAGGCCACTCTGGTGCATAGCCCTTGCCGACCCAGAAGTCCTGGGAAAAACCCCTCCTGCATTCTGATAGCTGTTGAGCATGCTGGGGTGACAGACCGGCTTATGGCCATCTTTGACTCTGCTCCTCAATCTCCCAATGTGCAGTTGCACAGCACAGCTGAACCGCTCCACCTGAGTCTACCTTACCATGCCCCAAAAGAAAACATTAAAATCTGGGCACTAGAGAACAAAGGAACACACAAGGGCCATAACCCTACCTAAAATGGACGGGAGAGTTCCCAAGCCTCACTGCCTATAAGTCCAAGCCTGCAGCCAGCACAAAACCCCCGATGCATCCACGGACTTCCAGTTCTACCTCCCAGCCCTACCTAGAGATGCTATGGACCTTCAGCCTGCAGTTCAGAGGCTCTAGCGCTGAGCTATGTCACGTAATTCTACAGCAAGTTAGTTAGTTCTTCCCCAGGAGTGTGGGAAAACTAGACCAAATGATTTGGGCAAGAATATAAAATGTAACCTGCAGTTTGGCTCTAATTTCTTGATCAATATTTGATCACAACAAGCATTAAATTATTATACAGCCACAAACCTGAACCTGTAGTAAGGCTGTGGAAGCCCTGCTATGACCTCATAAACCACTGGAAAAGACCTCTAATACCTGGAGGGCAGACAAGAAACACTTTCTTGGCCTAACTGTCATGAAACCCTTACTGACTAACCACATGAGTATAATTGGTGGTGAATTAGGTGGTATGCCCAGGAAGGTTAACACCGGGCAGGATGGTCCATTGACACAGCCATTAAGATGAACCAGTTACATAGCCATTCCATAATCTGTGACATCAGGTGTTAACATGCATCCAAATTTTTTTTTTTTTACCCTCTCATCCCAACAGCCCCTTCAAGGAAGGAGCTGAAGCGCTCCATGCGAGAATAGAGCAGCCTATATGTAATGCTCTACCTCATAGAATTGATTGAAAAGGCAAAAACCCAGCAGCTATAAATCCCCTTGTATCCCCACAGTAGATGAAAAAACAGATTAGATGTCATCCTTTCCCATAGGCAGTGCATTAACTAACTGGTAGGAAGCCATTACTGATTGCCATTGCGTCTATGCCCAAGACAAATTTAAGAGTGCAGTCCCTTAAGGCAAGCCCTGAGACTACAATATGGGATCCAGAAACTGAAAGAAAACCCCGTAACAAAACAAACCTCCCCAGGAACTGGGCAGTCTGCAAGCAAGGTCCCAGTACCTCGAGCTTAACAGGGGAGGAACGCTTTCCTTGAGCAGCTATTGCTGGGTGCTTCTCCTCACTGCTGTGAGGGCCACTGGCCTCATATTTCCCTGTTTCACATAAAGAAAGGAAATAATTTATGAGTAAGCACACTTTCCCAGCCACCATTTTAGTGCAGCTAACCCAGTCACCCAAAGCACAGATACTGGAGATATGGCGTTGCCACCCATATTTGGCCGACTGCAGCGGCCTCCCCCTTGTAGGCTTCCAAACACCTATCATAATAGATGTCCAAAATGCAAAATTAACATCCTATCTCCCTTTCTAGTAAATGATATCATAAATCCAAGAGCAGCAGATGCTGAGGATGTGTTGCTGTCACCAATATGTGGCTGCACTATAGCAGGTTTTCCAACACATATCTAAATAGATGAGCCAATGCAACAGTTGCACGCTATATGTAATTCCAGGTAATGATATCAGAAGTCCTAACTAAAATGTAATTTCAGGTAATGATGTTTCGTTGTTGGTGCCACAATCCTCAGTAAAGGGGGGAAGAGTCTGCCTGGACCTTAAAAGGCAGCCCTATGTCAATAAGAGTCTAAGATCCTGTAATATGAGGGATCTCTATTAGGCAAATCGGGCTTTCCTCTTTATTCCTATTCCCCAATCAATATGATTACCATCTGCTAAACTTTCCATTCCTAACTAAATTCAGGTAAATGCCTCTTCTGTCTCAGAGTGAACAAATAGCCTGAAATTAACACTTGGAATGCAAAAGGACCGCTCACTTAAGATACAGCGATTTAGACATTTTCTAGCAAACTGTTATCTCCGTCCTTATTATCATATAACTATGAAAGGCCCAAAGGCTAAAAAGGCTCACTAGGCCCCACCAATATACTAGTATGTAGTATAATAATCATATAATTAAGTACTTCAAACCTCATACATGCCCGGGCCTAGCAAGAAGTTGTACCTATGCCTGGGCCTAGCAAGAAGTCATAAGCCTCATGAAAGGGCTCTGCCATCACATCATGCATCCACCCTATAATAATATAATAAAGAACCAACCTGTGTATATCATCAGGGGGGGCTAAGCTGGATAACCTGCGGGGGTGGGCAATCCTCCCCCTATGTCTGGGCCTAGCAAGAAGTCATAAGCCTCACGAAAGGGCTCTGCCATCACATCATGCATCCACCCTGTAATAATATAATAAAGAACCAACCTGTGTATATCATCGGGGGGGCTAAGCTGGATAACCTGCGGGGGTGGGCAATCCTCCCCCTATGTCTGGGCCTAGCAAGAAGTCATAAGCCTCACGAAAGGGCTCTGCCATCACATCATGCATCCACCCTGTAATAATATAATAAAGAACCAACCTGTGTATATCATCAGGGGGTGCTAAGCTGAACCTGTTGGGGGGAGAGTGCTCAGAGGGAACTTAAACTAGAAGGATTAGACACAATTTCTTTTGTTCGTCCCTTTTATTCTGATTTATTTTTAATTTCCCTTTATGTGCATGAGTCTGTCTTTAACCAGTGTATTAGCATGACTATATTTAATTTTGTTTGTATATCCAGTATAGTCTCATTTATTCTTAAACTTCCTGTGTCTTTCTTTTAACCAGCAGCAGCACTAACGTCGCACTGCTCAATAAAAAGCCTCAATCAACCCCTCCACAACTGCTAGGTGGGGGGGGTATCGGACGTGCCGCTGCTAGGCCCCACTACAAGGCCCACTGGTCAGGCCCCTTTACAAGGCCTGCCCCAGTTGCAACCATGCCGCAACGCTACTGTTAGGTCCAAACCCAACAACGCAAGCTGTCACTGTCTACTCAGCTCACATACACCCGGGAAGGTGCGGAGTTGAGAGCAAGAACCTATTGTCAGAGGTCAGGAAATAACATACACACACACACTCAATTACCTTTGCAAAGGGGTCCCAAAACCTGCAAGCAAGTTGCCTTTCAGAAGTAGGAACTCTGTTTATTGAAATGCAGCAGATTATATAGTTTCCCCAATGGTTACAGAAATGGGGAGCAAACGTCATAGAGTAATAGAAAAACATTGCTAGACATAGTAACTTTTAGATATGAAAAGAGGGGTGCATAGAATAACAAAAGCCAGGAACATCTTGCCTGCTTTCAGACAGAGGCTTGCATAGTTCTCGACAACCTTGAGATAAGTACTCAGAGTCCCTTTTGAAATGAGTAAAAATCTCCGGATTGGAAGCAGGCTCTATCTCCTTGCCAAATGAAATCCACTACCTCTAAGATCACTGTCACAGCTTTCCCCCCCCTCCTGGCCGGTAATTTAGAAAATAGTCGCGCACGGACGGTTGCGCTTAATGGACAAATGAATAAATGAGAGTAGGGTAATCCTATACTCTTTCTGGATCCATATGAGTGAAACTACGCGCTCCCTCCAACAGGCACGTCCAAAATTGCCTTGGGGATTCGCTAGGCTCCTGTTTAATGGCCATAAATTTAGCTTGGTTGGGGGGCTTCTGTGACATTTGGCTCAGATGTCCCAAAATCCTCCTTCTATCGGCCTGCAACTGGGTGCGGGGAGACTGCATCCAGTCCCCCCCCCGCAGTCCAAGCTGCCGGCACCTATGATGTAACTACCCACACCATTTGTGTTATTATTTGGCTACCCAAGCCGCCTCCAGCGCCCGCAATCTGCTGCACTCTTCTTCAGTTAAAACTCTGCTAAGCAGATGTTCCACATCCCCATACGTGGGATTGTGGCTCTCAAACAATCTGCTTAACAACTCCCTTATCTTCCTTGGTTGTTCTCCAAAAGTTCCAACTAAGTTACTCCACTCCTTGAGATCCCATTCTTAGCCAAGTCTTCTGCTCGACCACCTCTGTATGCTGGACCTGCCCGGCAGCATCCACATACGGTTGGTCTCGCGCACAATCAAAGGCAACTCCTTGGTTAAAAGTGAATCCAATTCCTTTTCTCTTTCTAACTTTCTCCTTCCCTCATACTCTCTTCGCTTGCGCATGACCATTCCCCCGAGGCCCCCTCCTCTTCTCCCTTCTCCTCCAGTTCATCATCTGAATCGGAAGAGAATTTCCCCTGCCTCGGTTGAGGAGTTCTGCCCCCGAGGTTTCGAGACTGAACCGGGGCAGAAGGGATAGTGGAACGACTAATGATCGTTCCTCCCGTTGATTCTTCATCAGCAAAATAACTGGGAGGGGGTCCTCACTGGTCAAAAATCTCATTGCCATTACTGTAAAACGCTTCCATTTCTGTGCTCCGGTATGCCACAGGAGCCAGAAATTCAATTGATCTGGGTGGTTTACCTCAACTCACCTCCTCACTCCCCATAACGGAGCGAGTTCAAAGGAACCACCTCTCGGCTACCATTCACCCAGCGCCGAAACTGCAGTTGTCCGCGGCCACACCTCCGTGCAATCATCCTTTAACACCGGCAACTTTTTCTCCTTACACATTTTCCAAAGGGCCGTCCTTTACCGGAACGCTCCCTTCTTGCCCCATGGCGCCTGACAAAGGTTTCTCAACTGCTGCTTTACCCAGGTGCTGTCAACCGGCTCACCTCCCCTGACAACCGAGAGAAATTTCTCGTGGCGCCTGTTGTCAGAAAGGGGAGAAACACACCGGCAGCACCTGGTTCGCACAGGAGATCCCGGACGAGCCCCCAATTCTTAGGTCCAAACCCAACAATGCAAGCTGTCACTGTCTACTCAGCTCACATACACCCGGGAAGGTGCGGAGTTGAGAGCAAGAACCTATTGTCAGAGGTCAGGAAATAACATACACACACACACTCAATTACCTTTGCAAAGGGGTCCCAAAACCTGCAAGCAAGTTGCCTTTCAGAAGTGGGAACCCTGTTTATTGAAATGCAGCAGATTATATAGTTTCCCCAATGGTTACAGAAATGGGGAGCAAACGTCATAGAGTAATAGAAAAACATTGCTAGACATAGTAACTTTTAGATATGAAAAGAGGGGTGCATAGAATAACAAAAGCCAGGAACATCTTGCCTGCTTTCAGACAGAGGCTTGCATAGTTCTCGACAACCTTGAGATAAGCACTCCGAGTCAGGAGAATGAAAGATAGATAACAGCAAGAGAGGTTCAGTTACAAGGGAGATCATTAAACAAAAGAAATAACACTCAAGTATGGTGACGGTCTGCATGTCAAGGTCTACAACAGCAAATGCAGTATAGGCATTCCTTTGTGATACAACTAGCAACATTATATGAAACATAAAAATATAGATAAGTGTAAGGAATAGGAGGAAAGCACATATCCAGTTTAATCAGGCTTTTATTCACTCAGCCACTGGAATGTTTAGGGAAATCAGCTTTATATCATGAAAGTAATAATTTCGAACCCAACACTACCACCCACAGCTGTTGGGGCTCCCAAGACCCCCTCTGGGGGTAACCAATTAGGCCTAATAGGCCCAACGAACGCCGACTGTCCTGCAGCTTTCTCTGCTATGTCCCTCATCGTCCTCTCGTCGCTCGTTGAAAGAGGAGGTAGGAGGGGCGGCCTGGCCTTAAATAGGCCCGTGGCCCCTTCCCTCCCTGCCACACGTCACACACACATAACGCTGCGACACACAACGTTGCCCTTAACGAAGATGGCCGCGGCAGCATCGCTCCCTCCTCGCAACTATGCCCCACTTATCCATGCTGCGCAGGTAAGTGGGGCTTCATATAGCAGGCTTAACTGAATGGCTTACTATTTTGTACTTTTATCAGGACCCAATCAGGATATATTGCTTGACTGTGGGTTTTGGAACTTAATAACTTTAAAAATGCATCTTTAAGGCTCATCAAGTACCATCAACATTTGAACATTTGTACTTTGACATATGTAAGAGGGAAAATATTAAAGGCATTTCAGACAGCGTCTCAGTACACAGAGTAGGGAAGTCTTGCTTTCTTTTGGTAGGCCACATCAGACCAAAGTCAATCATCACACTAATTCTTTGAAAGCCAAGCACTGCCTATTCTTCTAGAGCATGTCTCTTTCACTAGTTAAAATTAAAGCCTACATTTCATTTTTGGCTTTTCAGTTCTATTACTATTCATGTTTTTTCACAGTAAGAATGTGTTTTTGATTTGTCAGGTTATGTTACAGGAGGTGTTGAATGTTTCAAGCTGAACTGGTTTTATAAATTTAAACATGGCACTTACGTAGAAGGCACAAAGCAGAACCTTAAAGAATGTGGACAAGACCATGGCTTGGATCCAACAGTATTCAGTGCAAGCAGAAAAGCACTCTACTCATGCAAGAGGGATCCATGATTTCCACTGACTTCCCCTTCATCTGCACTCTCAGAGACATCCCACACCATTCCTGAGAGTCCTCAACCTGGCCATCAAGACTGGCCTTTAGAAAAATACAGGGGCTGCAGAGTAAAGGAGAAGGCAGGTGAGCCCAATTCCATGAGGAGACCCCTGCTCATGGCTGTAAGGATCAAAGTCTTAATACTTAATACTACATGCACATGAACCTAGTTCATGATGGGAAGAAGAGAGGAGGAACAAAGGGAGGAATGCTCAGTCCTGACACTTGCTCAGAGCTTCATAAACATGTTTTATAAAGTCTTGAATGATAATCTGAACTAGGACATTCTTTTCCTCCCAGACTGTAAAGACACAGGATGTGATTAACCAAACACTTAGAATATTCTGTTTGCATATTCCATCTGCTTGCTATGACTTTGAAGAACAATCACATAATAGCTTCTGTGACAAGGTAAAAAAAATATTTGGTTGCTTTCCAAAGCTCAGTAAGATTTCTCGGGGGAAAGTGGCTCTCCACCTACTGAACAGATATTGACAAAAAAAGTTTCATTTAAGTGAGACTTCTTAAAATATTATCTAAAAGGAACATAGTAACAAAAGAAGCTGCCTTATATTGAGTCAGACCATTGGTCTACCTAAGTCAGTATTGTTTACATTGAGAGGCAGTGGCTCCTCCTTGAGGATTGAACCTGGGACCTTACATGAAAGCAGATGTTCTACTGCTGAGCTGCAAACTTTTCCCTTACGTTTGAGAAGTGGCTGATCTGAAGTCAGTTAGGCCTTCATAGGTCACAACTGGCAACAGTTTCAGTTACTGTTGGAAATAAATAAAACAGCCAACTATCTTTAAAGATTATGAATTAATCCAAATATGCTTTGAGAACAATCAGCTTTTCAAAAAGACAAGACACCACAATTTTAAATTTTAAATCTAGTATGTCTATGGCTATAAAGTATATACAATGAACATTTAGAAAAAATGTTTAAAATAGATTCTTTTATCAGCCTTCTCCAGTTTCTTTTTTAGATGTTCCTTATTATGTATGGCAAGCAATGTATGAAAATTTCCTCATTTACAACATTATATTGGGTCCTTATTATTTTTGACTAAGTTTGAGTTGAGGAAAAATACATAACATATCCACCAACAGCAAGTTGATTGATGTTTTGTTCTATCCCATTAATATATCTCAAATACTGAAAGAGGTAAGGGCTTTCTGACCCTTTTCCCCCCAATCTGCCAAGAAGCATCTCCTGTCAATACCATGGTCATGCTACCTCAGATACATTTTGAGCATTTGAACTGGGACAAGAGTTAATATTTCTCATCATTATAAGAGTTTGGTCCCAGCTTTTAACAGAAAACTATTGTATTCAATTCTGAAGTTGGGAAAGCAATGTTTGCTTGAAAAGCAGGTCTTACTATATTCTCGACTTCATCCTTCCATCTCAACTTAAAAGCCAAAATAGAGAGAAGAAATTACATATGGTATTTCTTATATATTAGCCATAACAAACTAGGTAAAATCAAGCCTACTGTGTCCAAATGTTCTTGTTAGAGTAGTCTAATTTTCTATGCAAGATACATAACTAGAACTTTTTTGCCAACATAATTCGTCTTGCATGTCATTTCTTTTTATATTTTATCAATAGAACATAAGAATTAGACAAGAAGATCAATTTTGCTGGATCAATTCACCGTTTTCTGCAGGGTGAGACCATAAAACACATTCACATAACCCAAGGAACCCGGCAACAAAATATCATAGAATACTGCTTTTTAGGATTCCAGTCAATTCATTCCACAGCCCTCCTTTGACATGGATTGCTATTTCATAATGTTTAATGGGAGGTATATTCTCATCCATGGAATATCAGGGTCCCTAAATTTTTCCCCACACGACTTATCAAGAGCACCAACATTTATGAAAGTCCCATTGGAAAGGATAATTAGCCCAAAATAAATCTGCATAGGAGATCTCACAGGACAATAGAATACCATGCACATACTTTTCTGGGGAAGTTATACAGATGTCATTCTTGCCACATGCATGTGTTCATTTGAAAAAGTCATTCAATAAGCACATAATAATGCCAGAACTGCCTCCCCCACAATGGGAAACTATTATTTAAAAAGTGATTTTAAAAGCAGTTTAGAGCTAACACATAGCCATCAAAAGGAATACTTTGAAAGTTACGAAACCAACATTTACCTTATTTGCCACTTTTCTTGTTACACGTCTTTAAGTGTTCCTTTGGTTTTGTTTTCTGATCAGAAAACAATAAAATTTTACCAATCTGATATGTTGATAAAACCTAGTTTTGCACATCTGGTGATTTTAGGACAAATGGATACAGGCAACTGTCTCATTTTTCAAGTGAGAACAGTTAGAATCATGAAATTATGCAAATATACCCATTTTACTTTAAGATGACCCATTATAATAGCAAGACATGGATTACTATTTAGTGGCATATTCTGAATGAAACTTCACATTTGGTTACAATTATGAAATCCAAAAGGGTTTTTGTTTTTTACTTTTCAGAAAATTTCACCTGCAGTTTAAAAATATTTTGTTCACTGAAATTAAACATGACTATTCAAGCTTGGCCAAGAATTTGACTTGGACATTTTCACTAACATGGCAAAAACATACAAGAAAAGATTAAACTTTGCTAAGGCTTTTTATACAGCGATGCACTGCCAAGGTTTTGTACAAGGGTTCCAAACAAAATGTTCTGCCATAGTTTGAAATAAATCCTAGATGCCTGGCATGTTCTCAGGAGGAAAGGGAATCTAATCATTTGTTTTTCATTTTACTTCCTCGTAACAAAAGAAAGAGGCATCAGTACTTGGCAGATAAATACATCTGGAGAAAATGTTAATTTTCTGTACCTGAAAAATATGAACAATGTTTTGCTCTAACAGCAACGCTTAGAAATAGGATGGCAGAATTCCCTGGCTGATTAGTTGGCACAGGCCTCTGTATCTTGCTTGAAGGGCAAGATAGTAGAGGGGAAAAAGCAGGAGCATCCAATAGAGTGCTAGATGATATTCACTAACAGGCACAAAAACTTGTGGTTTAAGAACGTACCTATAGTCAACAGATATTTCTATCAAACTTTTAAAAGCAGGGAAATTGGGCAGCTCTGTTGAATGCACCAGGGGAGCAGGAGACCTGACCTCCTGTCTGAGATATTGTACTGCCCTACAAATTTGTAGAAATGCAAACATCATTTGGGTTGGTCTTTCACAGTCCAATCCATTTCATGTGTAGCTTGGAAGAAGTTGGTAACATGTGCCTATCTTCTATCAGCTTGATAAAAATATCAGTTGGCTATAGGTACATGCGTAAACCGCAAGGTTTTTTGCCTGTTAGTGAATTCTCTGCTTTTTAATCAGGGAGGTAAGAAATGGGATCCTGGGCAAGTTTGCTGAGAATGGATTGATCATTTGCATGCTTATTAAGTTCAGTAGGATTTACTCCCCTGCAATCATGGTTAGGATAGGTGAAACTGACCATGGGGAGGGAGCCTGGAGTGGGTAGGGGAGGAGGAAAAAGGTAGAGAGGAGGGAGGAGGAAGGGAGGAGGAAGGGAGAGGAGATGGGAAGGAGGGGAAAGACAGGTCTGATCACTTGCATGTTTATTAAGTTCAGTGGGATTTACTCCCGTGCAATCATGGGATCCCAAAAGGGATCTTTTTTCTCTTTCTCTCTTTTTACACTTTGGACTCTCGATTCTCTCTGACTGTTTTGTGTGTGGCTATAAAAATTGAGAAGGTTGTTAAGCAAGCGTTTCTGAGTTCAGAACTATAAGTTTTGTAAGGTTTTGTTTTGAAATGAGCTTATGGGAAGCATCAAAATGGCATGGGGGTATTTTCAATTTAACATTAGCAGCTTGTGGCTGTATAATCCCCTTTTCTTTCCCATACTAATGTAGACACTGACACAGATGCAAACATTAAACCTTGCAATCTCCTAAAATGCAAAGGTTTTGTCATGCAGCCTCAGCATGAGAATGAAGAAAACCTAAACTCTTCGTTCTCTGCTGAGATCTCAGGAATATTCCTCCTCTGAAACTGACAACTGCTCTGGGGAAAAATCCTCCAATGGTGCACATTCATCTACCTCTTCAGCTATTAGGGCTAACCCAAGACATTTTGCTGCCTCAGGCAAAGGAAAAGAAAGGCTATGGTCTGAAGGCACATGAGTCCACCACCTTGCTGAAGCTAAGCAGGTCTAGGTCTGGTCAGTGCCTGGATGGGAGACTGCCTGGGAACCACATGTATGCTGCTTTGGGTTCCATGGTGAAAGAAAGGTGGGGTATAAATGTAACAAATAAATAAATATACACCCCTCACATAACCTTCCACGTATACAAGCCAAGGGCAGTATAAATATAGTGGACAGAACGGAAAAGGGAGAGAAACTGGGCACACATCATACCTCATAGAGAGAAGGCAGGCATTAGAGCAGCAGCAACTTTTTGCAGCTTCGAACGAATGAAAAAATTGTGACTGCAATGAAGCGAAGCAGCAGGAACTTCTGGTTTGCAGTAGGACTTTATGAGATGTTAGCATAAGAACATAAGAGCCTGCTGGATCAGGCCAGTGGCCCATCTAGTCCAGCATCTTGTTCTCATACTGGCCAACTAGACGCCTATGGGAAGTATGTAAGCAGGACCTGAGCCCAAGAGCACTCTCCCCTCCTGCAGTTTCCAGCAACTGGTATTCTCCAGCCAGGGAGGCAGTGCATAGGCATCGTGGCTAGTAGCCTTTGATACTGTTATCCTCCATGAATGTGTCTAA
The DNA here is from genome assembly GCF_030035675.1 of Rhineura floridana. Taxonomy (NCBI): domain Eukaryota; kingdom Metazoa; phylum Chordata; class Lepidosauria; order Squamata; family Rhineuridae; genus Rhineura; species Rhineura floridana. Next base: position 51,581,755 of record NC_084486.1, read on the forward strand.
TCCTCTTTCAAAGCCATCCAAGTTGGAGGCCATCACAGCCTCCTGTGGGAGTGAATTCCAAGCATTTTGGAGTGGTATGACCCTCTGGACTCTGTCTTTCAATTTTCTTTCTACCAATCCCCTCATTTTTTGGAAGTTTCCTCTTTTGAAGTCAAATGTGACCTTGTTGGATTTTCTTGGCAATTGGTCCTTCATATGTATGCTTAATTAACAGAGACGTATAAAATTATGTATGGTGTCAAGAAAGTTAATAGAAGTTTCTTTTTACTTACCTTCTCATAATGCTAGATCCTGGGATCATCCAATAAAGCTGAATCTTGGAAGATTCAGGACAAGAAAAAGTCTTGGTTGGCATGGTTGGTTTCATGACTAACTGTTCTAAATGGACTGCCTTCAAATCGATCCCAACTTATGGAGACCCTATGAATAGGGTTTTCATGGTAATTGGAATTCAGAGGTGGTTTACCATTGCCTTCCTCTGAGGCTGAGAGGCAGTGACTCCCAAGGTTACCCAGTGAGCTTCATGGCTGTGTGGAGACTTGAACCCTGGTCTCCCAGGTCGTAGTCCAACACTCTACTACTACACCACACTGGCTCTCTAACTGTTCTAAGGCACAGTCATTTAGGGTATCTAGAAATTTTACTTCTTTGTTGTGATTGGAACACATATGTAATCAGTCTAACTGAAGTCAGCCATTACTACAACATTTCCTAGTTTGGATGGTTCCTTGATTTCATTTTTTCATCTCAAGATCTCTCTAACCTTTTTGATAAGGGGGACAATAGTACTGAATTACTTTTGGGGCCCAGTATCACAACTCATAATAATTCTGTGGAGGAGTCTGCCTCTTTTGGGTTTTCTAGCTTGCTGGATTCAATGTCCTTTTTCACACATAGATCGACACCACCTCCAATATGTCCTTCCCTGTCCCTCTGATACAATTTATATCTAGAGATAATTGTGTCACTAGGTTTCTCTGTTCCATCAGTTTTTTGTTATGCTCACTATATTAATGCTGTACTCTTAAGACCAAGCACTCCAGTTCTGCCATCTTGGCTCAGAGGCTTCTATCATTAGCATATAAACACTTGCATACAGTGCCTCTCTTCAAGTGTCTTTGGCACTTTTGGTTTGGTCTGTGGTACTTTTGCCTCTCTGGATTGCTATCCTGTGCCCCTGCATTCCTAATGCCTAGTTCTAGGCATACCCCATTTATGTTTTCATCATTTTTTTGTCTTTAGACCGGGGAGGGATTTCTTCTGAACTGGACCCTCCTCAGCTCCTGTCAGCTTTCCTCCCTCCATCAGTTTAAAAGCAGCTCTGCCACCTTTTTGGTTTTAATGATATTGAAGTCTTAGCAGCTGTGTAAGAACACCAACCACTGAGGACACCAATCACTTGCTGCATATGGAAACGGATAAATAATGGGTTATCATCATAGGGATGTGTCTAGCCTTTCCCTGGGTTCATTCACTTCCTCCTCTCCTCCTTTGCCACAGCTACAGGAGGAAGTTGGGAATTTTTGTTTTCATTTTTATCAATTGCAGCTTGTCATGTAATCTGAACCTGACAAACTGGGATTTATTGTAAATATGGTTTATTTGAAACAAGCCAACTTCAAACTGTATTTATGAAACTAGCTTGTTTCAACAAACTCTTTTTAAGATTAACTAGTTTAGGGGTCAGACATAATGCTAAACAGCGGTTTACTGAAATTGGAAGCAAAAGTTTCTGATTTTGTGGCCATGCTAGAGAAGGGGAGGTGGCAGCCTAGGCTTACTCCTGTCACAATCAGAGCTTGGAAAAGTTACATTTTTGAACTACAACTCCCATCACCCCAATCCAGTGGCTATGCTGGCTGGGGCTGATGGGAGTTGTAGTTCAAAAAGTAACTTTTCCAAGCTCTGGTCACAATAAACCATGATTTATCATGGCATCCAAACACAGTCTCTGTCTCAATGCGTTTTTGAGGTAATACTACAGAATCCATATTTTCTAAAGTAGTACCCTCAAGAAACTCATTCAAAACTGGTTCATCTGCTGTGCCTACATGTTGCAGAGATCTTGGGTTGCAATTCTAGAGTGCACACAAAGCAGGGTTTGACCATTTGAAGAGAAATGTTCCAACATAAAGGGTAACATTTCAGGAATAGAAAAGTATACGATAAACAAGCTGTTTGGTGGAAGCTTATCTCACTCTACTAATCTTCTAATTGCAAAATCTCTGATTCTACAAATCTTCAGTTCCACAGAAACAGTTTGAAAGCACTGATATAAAGTTTAAATAACCCAATTTTTAATCTTACACCCTAAGAGTCTCAAAGCAATGTAACATTAAAAAATCAGCACTCACATTTATCCAAATGATGTTGATTAAAATAGTAATTCATAACAACTAGAGGGAAGAAATATCAATAGCAATTATAGGAGCTCCTCTCCCCCAATAAAGCCCCCCAAGTCCATTTTGGATAGTTTCTAAAAGACTAAAGGATAAATATTGCATTCTATGAGATCTGTTCTATTATTGCACATTCCTCAACATTTCAGAGGCCTTTAAACAAGCAATCTTCCCCAACAAAATATGCCATATTTCTCTCAGATTCAAAAGTGTGAAAAGAGAAGGGAGGGAGGACCATATGTAAACATTTTAAGAGTTCCAGACTCAGTGTTTCAACAATTTCTTGGAAACGTTTTGTAACATACAGAATACTTCAAAAACTAGGCCTATTAAAATAAAAATCTGTTCAAGGAAAACAAGAACTTCAATTTGGAACATTTCATATTTAATACCATGCTCAACCAAATGCAAAATTCTATTTTGTACGGCATCAGAATTTAATTGTTCTGCTTTATTATCTGATATAAATAATACATTCCATTGAAGACCTAGCATCTATTTGTTTTCTTAGATTATTTCAGGCCTTCTCTAGAATTTTTTACATAAAAAGTAACAGAACTACTAATATTACAATATTGCACAAAACACAATAATCTAACTTTTCAAAACACCTTTATTATTTCTTAATATCTTATATAACCTTCTTGAAATCATCTGATGGGAGCCCTGGGAGTTTACTTCTTTGATATATTTATCTACTTCCTTTACAAAATTTCCATAGTCTCTCACATATATACACAATATGTGTCATTAAAGCAAAAGCACCTAACAAACCAAAATGGCATCAAACAATTCATATCATATTTAATCATATTTAATCGGGCAGCAGCAAATCTTCTCACAATTACTAACATTTTCAATACCTGGATGCTTTTATATACTTCTGCTTTCTAGAAAAGAGAAGAGAAGCTCTCTTTCTATATACACTCCATCTACATCTATATTCCTTTGGCAAAATCATAAACTTGAGATGAATGTAAAAGGTGATTTGTAAAATTCATTTGTAAAAGGTGATTTGTAATAATAATAATAATAATAATAATGGAACCCTGAATAAATCATACATTTACTCAGTAAAGTAACTATAAATTGATTTTTTTAGCTTGATGTAAATGGGATTCAAGCCACCTTGTCTTTGGCCAGAAACAGGATACCTGGAACTGTTTTTAATGGAGGTTATAAGTTTGATATCATTTCAGTCCAGTTGACTTTCAGTGGACAGAAAGTCCCACAAAGTCAAGCACTCTGGATGAATAAGCTTTCACTGTTTTCATTTTCAGCACAATCCAATCAATGCTACATTTTATGATTCAACATAAGGTATTAGGGTCATGTCCTTAGATTTATACCTACTGTATAGGACTTTTAAAAAAAAAAAAACTAATCTATTGTAAAATCAGAAGGAAGTTTAAATCATTATTTCAGATCACTTATCCTCATTGCTCCAAATGTTGTTTTCAGTGCACTTACCATTGAAGATAAATTCACCACAGAGGCACTATGACTGCCAGCATTGCATTTAAAATTCAAATGTTGGTCTGTCTCCCTGTTCCCTCTAACATGGCTCAGTGACTGGTCTGGATGTGTAGATATTTTCTGAAAGGCAGTGCAAGTCATCCCCAGGAAACTAGATGGCTTGATCATAAAGGCCTCCAGAGCAATATTAACAGAAACCTGTCAAATTTGAAGAATTAGTATATAACATATTTTTAAAGGCAATCACTTGTATAAAATCTACATTGTATGTTTGCACACACTGTACACACATATGCTGTATACACACACACATAGTTTTTTTGGTAAAAAAAATAGTTGCTGGTACTCATATCTTGATAAAAGTGTTGTGGGTGCCAGCACAAAAAAAAGGGGTGCCTGTACTCTGTATGAGTGAGTACTGTCACAAAAAAGAGTACATCCATAAATTTCTATAGCTTGAAGGGCAGTGAAATTGCTTGGAAGTCCAATTTCAATTTTTAAAGAAGTACAAGGATCTAATTCTCTATTCATCTTTTTATTTTTACTATGAATAATTATGACCTTAATTAGGCTAATTATGTTTTAATAGGGCTAATAATGTTTTGTGTGTGTGTTTGTTTTAACAAGACTCCTACTGTTATACACAATTAAGCTTAACCACCTTTGAAGTGAATGGGAAGTGTGTAGGAATTCAGATTGGCAAATTTCATCTCACAGTGCTATGGCAATAATAATTCACACCATATTACTATGGCAACAAAAAATCTGGCCAGGGAAGAGATCATTCAAGTTTCTACAGCGTATCTGCAGTGTTCTCTTGAATCAGTAAATATTCTTTAGGATCTCATGATGTAAGGTGCTGATTAAAAGTGACAGAAGAGGTGTAGTGACAGAACTGGTCAAAATGTTTCCTGTTTGGTTAGCTGGAATCTCTCTCTCTCTCTCTCTCTCTCTCTCTCTCTCACTCACTCACACACTCACACACACACACACACACACATATGAGAGAGAGAGAGAGAGAGAGAGAGAGAGAGAGAGACTACCACAGTCTCAATGATGCAGTTTGGTTAATTGCTGCTGGCCAGTCTCCAAAGTGAACAGCAGGTGTTTGGTATTGTATAAGTCTGCACATGGAACTCTATAGCTTTATTTACAATTTGAATTTGCCGGTATACTAATTTGCCTAAGAGGGGAAAGGAGATAAAGAACTGCTATGTAGAGTAAAAAAAGAAGTGCACTTTGTCCCCAAAGGGAGATAGATATTTTCCCTAGACAATGACAAGAAAAATGACCTATGACACTTGACATCTAAAAGTATTTTATACAAGTACAGTGCAAACACCCCTACTACCATATAAACACCAGTTCCTAGACAGCTATTCCATTCCATATATACATGCTACATATAAAGTATCAAGTGATATTAAGGTGTACCACATGTGAAATATGCTGCCAATGGCTCTGGCTGGATGCAAATTGCAGCAGAAAACAAATTCATTTATTGACTTCAAAACAAGGCACAAATAAGAAAGGGAAAATGCAAGGTAAGTCAGGTCTAACAGCACTTCCCAGCTGGAAGGATTTTCCAGATAGTGGACAGCCTTCCAAATAAGGGAGACAAAGCCTTGAACTCCTGCATTAGTGAAGTGATGTCACAGAACAGAAGCCAACCACCACCAGTCACATTTTGGGAGAGAAGATGAGAAAAAGTAATCATGTGACTTCAGATGACCATAATAACTGTTGAGCTCTCTGTGCCCCGAACCAACAAGGCAGACGTACACTTGTTGCACAGGACACAGAGGTAGTAGTGTAACAGCGTTCCTGCACCGGCCAAGATGAAGAAATCACTCCGACACAATAGAGCTTTGTGCCAGCAAGGGAAACTTTATCAAACGTGCAGAGAACAAACAATCACCAACATAAGCTTTACTCCTATCTTCCCCCCACACAGCCTGGCTCTCTAGGCTTCTAATTTATAGCCAGCCCCTTAGATCCGTTGCAGCTGTGTGTCCTTCACTAATTGCTCCAGTTAACCCATTCCCAACATGGGGAATGACTAAGCATAATGAGCTAACAGCCCCCACCTCATTCCACATTGTTGGGCGCTTCCGTTGCTCATTTTATACAGTACATTTTACATTTTACATTTCTCCATACATTTCTTTTTACATTGTACGTTTACAATTTTATTTACAGCAGTTTTAGAACACATACATTAATACATTCAGTATTGTTCAGTCTCAGTCCCATTCATGTTCTTGCCATTTCTCCCTAATCCATACACCATCCGTTAGTCTTGCACGGACTGCCTCATTTATGGGCGTACAGGGTTTTGTTCTCCCTTTGTTTTCCGTTATGACATTTGTTACCTTACATCTTTCTGGCGGTATTCCTATATTTGATCTTTCTGACCGTCTTAGTATGGGTTCCAGTTCCGTTATATTATTCTTTAGGCTTTCTGTCTGTTCTATGTTTTGTTCTTTTACATTCCCACTCTGACTTTCTTCTGTCTCCTCTGCCTTCTGTTTTACTTCGGCAGTTTCTGCAGTTTCTACAGTTCCCCCTCCCCTTTCTTCCTGGGAATCAGGCGTAATGTTTCTTTCCTGTTTCTCTTCTTGTGTGCTGTCTAAGTGTATCTCTACCTGTTTTGTACTGTCTTCCCAGTCTTGTTCCTGCGTTTTTACACTTCTACACACATGTAAACGTTTTTCCTTCATTAACCAGACTCTGTGATATGCTCCCTCAAAACCGAGGTAGTAGCCTTTTAATGCTCTTGGACCCTGTTTCCCTTTACGTTGCGGTTTGGGAATATGAGCCCAACATACTGCTCCAAATTTCCTTACATGATTCAGATAAGGCTTTTTGTTAAACAACATTTCATAAGGTGTACAATTCACAGCACTAGTATATACTCTGTTCAACAGATAGTTAGCATATATAGTACATTCACCCCAGAAATCCCTGGTAAGTTTAGAGTCACCTAACATTGCTCTCACAGTGTCTTGCAAAAATTTGTTGTACCTCTCAGCAACCCCATTCTGATGTGGTGAAAAAGGAGCTGTTAATTCGTGTTTTACCCCTTTTTTATATAGATACTTTTGCAGAGTTGAGGACAAAAATTCCCCTCCTCTATCTGATCGGATTGTTGCTATCCGGGTTTTAAATCTAGCCTCTACCCATTCCACAAAATGCTGTAGCTTCCCTGCGGCTTCTGTTTTGTTATGCAACAGGTAAACAAGCGCGTATCTCGAGTAGTCATCGAACAACACATAATAAAACTTTGCATTTCCTTTCAACTGTTTAAAGGGACCGGCCAGATCCATGTGTATTAACTGAAATGGCCATTGCGTGCTAATTAGCCTTTCTTTGTGTATGGGAGCTGCTGTTGACTTCTATTCACTGCAAATGTTACAGTCTTCATACTGCCCACAAGATTTAAACTGTAAGTCTGCAATGTGCTTCATTGTTTTTAGTAGAGTTGCATAACTGACATGACCCAACCTTTTCTGGTAAAGGTGTATACATTTATCATGAACTGGCTTATTTCTTAGTGTATTTATACATTGTGGGGCTTCATCATTTACTATGAACAATGCTTCTTTGAACTTTCCTATAGCACACATCTTATTTCCCTTACTGATTGTGCATTTCCGTTTGTCAAAGTGAACAACATAATTCATATCATTTAACTTTGCTACAGACATAATATTTCTGTCCATACTGGGAACATAAAGCACATTTGTAACCAGCGTTTTTAAACATTTTAGATATATCACTCCTACCCCTTTTACTTCGTGACAGCTTCCATCCGCCAAGTAAACGTTCTGGTTCATTGCTGGGGTCAGGGTTTTAAACTGTTTTTCATTATTAGCCAAAAAATGACTAGCTCCCGAGTCTACAGCCCAGGACGCTCTGTTCAGTTCATTGTCCTTGTCTTTTGTTCCTATGACTTGCACTTTAAACGGGTCTTTCTCGCTTTGTTGTGTTCTTCTTTCCTTCTCAGCTTGGCAGTGTCTGCGTAGATGATTTGTGGAACCGCATGTGTAGCAGCGTCTCACTCCATATGCCATGGATCATTTCGCATTCCGCTCCGGGCTTTCTTTGTTGCTGTTTGCTTTTCTCTCGTTGGCGTTCCTCTTCTTGAAGTAGTTTGTTTGTGATGTAATTAACACTGAGCTCCGCGTCCGGCAAACTTTCTAACGCACTTTTTACTCCTTCCCAGGAATCATTTAATGTTGAAAGCGTAATATATGCCATCTGTTCCTGTGTATGCTGCATGTCCATTTCTTGCAGTTCGGCAAACAAACGTTGTAAGTTCTGTAAACGCCTCTGCATGGACTCGCCTTCTTTGTAACGTGTTTGGTAAAGTCTTTTAGCAAGTAGGACCTTAGAGCCCAGTTTTTCTCACGTGTACAGTTCGTAATGCATTCCACACTTCCTTCGCTGTGTGTAAGCCTCTTACATGAATTAATTGTTCATTTTCCAGAGCTAGGATAATTAGAGCTTTAGCTTTCTCTGCCGCCCTTATCCACTCTGCTGGTGGGGCTGCAGGGGGGTCTTCTGCAACTGTGTGCCACACGCCCTCCTTCACCAGTAGCATTTCTGTCTTTACCTTCCAGTAGGAGTAGTTGGTGCTCCCCAGCCTCTCCAAGGGAAAAGACGTGCTTCCAAACACTGCCATTCTTTGTATCCCTTCTTGGCTGCCTTTCTGCACTTTTCTGGATCGCCGTCAGTATCACAGCCTCACAGTAACACTGTTTTGGCTAGGATGGCTGGGCCCATAACCCTTTGTTGAGCTCTCTGTGCCCTGAACCAACAAGGCAGACGTACACTTGTTGCACAGGACACAGAGGTAGTAGCGTAACAGCGTTCCTGCACCGGCCAAGATGAAGAAATCACTCCGACACAATAGAGCTTTGTGCCAGCAAAGGAAACTTTATCAAACGTGCAAAGAGAACAAACAATCACCAACATAAGCTTTACTCCTATCTTCCCCCCACACAGCCTGGCTCTCTAGGTTTCTAATTTATAGCCAGCCCCTTAGATCCGTTGCAGCTGTGTGTCCTTCACTAATTGCTCCAGTTAACCCATTCCCAACATGGGGAATGACTAAGCATAATGAGCTAACAATAACATCACAGACCAGCCCACTTCAGGAGCGTCAGCCGCCAGAGCTAAAACAGAAGGACCTTGTTTCCTTCTGGACTGGACAACAAAATGTAGGCTCTTTGAAAAGCTGCTCAAAGACTCCACTAATTTTAAGTAGGCTTTCTACTTATTGCTGAGTACTTATAATATTTAGATGAAAATTGAAGGTGTGGATCCAAAAATGTCTTGTACAACTATACTCTATCATCCAGGTTAACAAGTTTCCTAACTCACAATAGTTCTATCTTCTCAGGATTAAGTTTCAGCTTGCTTTTGTTTTCCACTCCCCCAAAAAACAAAACTGCCTCCAAACACTTGCTCAGGGATTCTACAGCCTCCTTGGGATTAGTGGAAAAGAGAGAGAGTGCTGAGTGTCAACAATGTCGATGACACCTAAACCCAAAATTATGGAGATTTCACCCAGTAGTTTTATGTAGATGTTGAGAAACATGGTCAAGATGGAACCTTGTGATACCCAAAAGGCCAATGACTACAAGTTAGGACAGAAGTCCTCCAACACCACCTTCTGAACCCTGATCTCCAGGTAGGACCAGAACCATTGCAAAACAATGCCTCCTATACCCATCCCCAAGAAACTATCAAGAAGATACCATGACTGATGATACTGAAAGCTGTTGAGAGATCCAGGAGAACTAACTGGGTTGAACTCTTTCATCCGTTCCATGGCATAAATTATTTGGGTTTTATCCCAAACCCAGGCCAAAAGCACAACTGAAATTTTAAAACAAGGAAAACTAAAAGTATACAGTGAGTATAATAACATGCATATTAACCAATATGTTATGCAGTATCTAACTGGAGTTTCAAATAATAAAACCAATTATAGTCTCTTCCTGCTACTTCAAATAGGTCCTAATATGCCCTTCCCTATTATGGTGGTAAAGCACAACACTAACTATAGAAAGCTCCTCTCCAGAAGGATCTGCTAAGGACTCTTTGGATAAGACATAGTTTTTCATTTAGAGGCAGACTCCCAATAGAGACACTATCTGAGTTCCCAATTTGTTGTTTCATATATTGGCATCCAAAGGACTTTTTCCAGATCAGAGTTTGTTTTTACACGTTATTGTCAAGTCTCACTGAACATTTGCTGCTGTAAACAGAAATGAGCCTACAGTGGAGAATGCTCTGTTGAGAGGGATTCTCCCTCTGGGAGTGACAGGCAGGGTCCTTTCCAATCTTCTGCCTCCTCACCAGGGGGAGGAGCCATCCTTCTCACCAGATCAACCAGCAGAGTGAGATGACTCCTCAACTCCTATCAACCAACACACACGAACAAACCAAATACATGGGAACCAAACAACAAAACCATGGAAATAACCAGGCCTAAGTAGATGTGGCCCAACCACAAACCAGTCCAACTGGGAGAAAACTACCCAGCACAGAACTCATCAAGCAGAGGAAGTGAGAGGCAGGCCAAGTGTCCTCCACTCCAGTCTGCAAACATGGTAAGTAAAATTTTCATATTTGCCAGACTGGAATGGAGGACACTCAGTTAACAAGGATGTAACAGAGCAGTCCCATCCAAGGGCAGGCTTCCTCTGCAACATGCTTAAGTGGGAATAATTCCTTGCAACACCCTCTTCCAAACGCAGCATCGGAAGAAGCAAACACACCCACCTGATAGTGCTTTGTGAAGGTGTGTCTATAATGGGAAACCCACCTTAGCATGCAGCCAAGGCAGTTGCTCCCCTCAGCGGATGGGCCAACACCCCCACTGGAGGCTGCTTACCTAAGGCCTCATAGGCTGTCCCAATAGCCTCTCTCAGCCACCTAGCAATGGAAGAGGTGGACCCTTTATTGCGAGCTGAAGGCCCTACAAAAGAAACAAACAAGAATTCCATTTCCCAGGCTTGTGGACAAGTAGAACTGCAGGGCATGCTGGACATCCAGTGTGTGCCATTTCCTTTCCTTTCAACAGGAAGGATTGGGGCAGAATGGGAGACTGACCAATTTCTGTTGAGAAAGCTGATCCACTGCCTAAGCCAAATGTTTCTCTTGACCAGTGGCAGTGGCTGCCAACGAGCTAGTGGACAACTGGAATGCATCCAGAAAAGCGTCTGCAGAGAGGACTGAAGCATGAGAAATCTTCTTTAAGGCATCCTTAAGGGACTTGGAAATGTCTTCGAACACCCCCAGCTCTTCAGCCCACATGAAAACTGCCATAGCAAAAATGGAGGAAGTAGCTGCCGCCCTGAAAGCTACATAATCTGCCTCAAAAGTACACTACAGGGCCCCTTCAACACTCTTGTCTCAAGGGTCCTTTGGCTCCCCATCCCCTTTAGAAGGAATGACATTAGATGCCAAAGCAGCCATGAGTTGATCTACTGAAGGAAATTTAAGGTGCTGCATTACTTTCTCAGGATGGGTATAATGCTGCCTAGTCAGTTTTGGAACATTCTTAAACTGGTTGGGATGCACCCATTCTGCATCCCAAACATCCTCAAGTGACTGATGGAAGGACACTGTGGCTGGCTTTGTGGCAGCAGAAGGGAAGGCCCTGTTGGCCCCAGGGACCAGAGTAGACTTCGCACCATCAGCTGAGGCCTCCTGCTCAGACAGGTGAAGTATCCTGTGTGTTTTCACCCAAAGTAGCAAGAAGATGCCAGAAGAAAACAAGCACTGCTGCAGGATGACTACCTCAAGCTCCTAATCAGAGACAGCCCCTTCCCCACCTTTCCATCTTTGAGAAAACTCTGACCCTGAGAAAGCCTCTTCTCCTGGCACAGAGTTCGACTCTCCTCCACACAAGAAGCAGCAGGAACCACCTGCCCTCATCCAGCATGGGTCTCTGGGGCACTGGCCCTCTTCCTAGGGGAATGGGAATGAGAGGAAAAGGAGGAAGATGTCCTTGAGGTCCCTCTGGAACCAGAACCACGGGACCTCCTCCACCTATGGGACTTGGATCTGTGCTTTTTACATTTCCTGTGGTTTTTATGAGAGAAAGAGCTTCCCTATTCAGTAATCACCTGAGGTAGAGCAGGATGTGGTGGAATGGCCTCCCTGAGTTCCTGAGATATGCAGATGCACAACTATGAAAAAAACCTTGGGAAACCCACACACACACATAGGTGGAAGCCTCCCTTGCTGGTCATCAGAACCTGAGACCGCTGTAAGATCTTGGGTAGGCAGTGATGACCTAGAAGCTACTGAGGCACTATGCCTTGAACTGGAGACCAGAGGCTCATTAGGATCTGGTATCTCCCCCTGCTCTTGAGCAGCAAGGCATGATAATTCCATTATCTAACCCCAGAAACCAAGGATGAGAAACAAGTGGTAGGAAAAGAGGAATGGAGCAATCACAGATAAAAACATCATAAACAACCTCTACGGGACAGGGATGAATGAAAGCAGACAGCTACTAAGAATGAAGAGAACATCCAGAGCAAGAAGGCCAATAAATCCCAAGGACGTAATCACTGCACAAAACAGAGATAGTAAGAGAGAGGTGCAGATACCTATGAGCCTGTTGACAGGATACAGCCCCTAATAGCCAACCTTTCCACATGAGTGAACAGGCCAACCCACCTATCAGCTAAGTGGCAGACACTGCCTGTTGCTGACAAGTGCTCCAATATGCCCAAAGTGAGGGGGGAAAGAGGTGAACAGACAGAAAAACATCCTCTAAAATCTGTCCCCTGGGTGAGCACACCGTGGATTGGCTCATGGATAAGTCAACAGGAGGCCCCTGTGCAGCAGCCCTTACCAAGACTCTCCAAACCCCCACCGTTTAAAAAGAGAAGGCATGGGGAAGGCCAAATTGCAGCTGAAATGGGATGCGCCCACTCAAAATGATGCACCCATCAAAACAACCCAGTTTAGGCTGAGAAGGAATGAAAACAAAATGGTGTTCCTGCCTAAAAAGCCCAGAGTATCATGAGCCCTACAGAATGGGTATGGGAGGAGAGAATGAAGAGGAAGAGTCAGACTTTGAGTGGGAAGGAGACATCAGTGACGTGTCTTCAGGCATGCAGGAGTCTGTGAGCTCCTGCGCTGTAACCAGTGACAGTTCCACCCCTTTAGATCCAGTTACCTGCGAAGATGCCATCCCACCTACCTTTCACCCCCTTCCTTTGCCCATTCCACTGTCGCCACTGTGCAGCCCCCCCTCCTGTTGGGGAGGACCTCATTGAGGAGGTTCAGCTGCCCTCTCCCCAGACTCATAGGAGGTGGCACCGGTAATCTCAGCGGGCTCTCACTATTCCTCTGAGGAGCAGTGCTCATCTGTATGCATGCTCTCCACAGTGATACTCAATCCATGCAACTAGGGTGCCTGCTCATCCTTACTTAAGCTTGTCTAGCTGCTGCGACAATGTCTTAGTGCAGTGTAGTGCAGTGCCTAATTATTCCTAATAATGAAGCTAAATCCTGTGAAATCTGTAAGCTGATTCATGAAGCACTGAAAGTTTCCATTAAGTCTACTGAAGAAAAACACACCTCTGCATTCGTGTCTGACTTCAGCAGGTTCGGGCAGGACACAGAGCAGGAAGTGCAGTCTCAAAACTGTGGCTAAGCCAACAGCGGAGGATAAAAGGGAATGGTAGAGAGTGGGTCAGTACCACTCTCCTTTGCTGCCCTGGGCTCCTTCTAGGAGGAATGGCAGGACAGAAATCAATCAATCAATCAATCAGACAATCTATCTATCTATCTATCTATCTATCTATCTATCTATCTATCTATCTATCTATCTATCTATCTATCTATCTATCTATCTATCTATCGGGTCCTGGTAGCAGTAAAGGAAAAAACTAAAAGCAAAGAACTGACCCCCCCAACAAATGCCCTCACCCCCTCCCTCCTCAGCCCCAAAAAAAGGAAGGGGGAAAGGGAGGTATGGATCAGATATAATCCCAGGTGACATAGGCACACAAAGGAGCAGGGAAAAACTCACATTCACATGCTGACAACACAAATAGAGGAGAGGAGAACCCATGGAGGCAAACAACACCTACAGCTACACAGTGGAAAGGGCTGCAGAGCGATCCAAACCCACAACTGTCTCACCATAGACAGGGTCAGTCTGGTAACAGGGATGGCTTCTCTCTCTGGAGATGAGACAGAAGACTGGAAATGACCCTGCCATTCTGAGAGGGAGGATCATCCCTGTGAACAGAGTATTCTCCACTCCATTCTGGCAAACTGATTTCTACATGTAGAACTAACTAAATCTGATTATGTACAGACATATGGCATCACTTGTGCTTTTACTACTATTTTGAGGTATGTAACTAGCTAGAAATCCTAAGTACTACTATCTGAAAAATGCTATCTGTTTAAAGAGAAACAGTTTTGGAAGGGTCAACTATCCCAAACTATGACTTTATCATTTGATTCATATTATAAGGGGAAAGTGTGCTCTAACCATTTAATAGCAGTAAAAATGGAAAAATTAATAGTTTAAACAAGGTGGTTGTAAGGCAGGAGTGGGCACAAGACAGATCTACTGGTCTTTCTCTGGATTATTTGCAGTAGATTGACAAGGGTTTTCAACTCTAAATTGTTTAACAATAGCAACAACAAAACTACTTTTCTCACCTAAATTAGGCTGCTGAAATGAAGAAAGGCAATGAGACGCTGACTGTGTGAAAAGACTCAGCTCAGCTCAGTTCTGGTACAGAAAAGACATTCCTTGGTTCAAAATGTGCTCAGAGGTGTGCTGCTCTTTGATTCTGTGTTATGTCTTTTGAACCCGGCTCTGGTTATAGATCTTGGGGTTCTAGGAAAAACCAAGGTAGAACCGACAACCTTGAAGCCTAGCCCTATTTCACCTCTGGACCTAAGGTATAGCTCTCTCAACAGAAATAACAATTCTCACAGTGAGTACTCTTGGCTGGTGGTATCAGATGCCTATTCTCTCCACAGAACTCAACATATCATTACTGCTAAGTTTTAAAGTTGTGATTAGTGACAGCACAAAAATTGGATCAATCAATTACCCAATGCAGATTATCAGTCACACCATAGAGGTTGTGGTAAAAAAGAGGAGTAAGTACTTTACAAGCTAATAAGCATTACTGAGTCATTTCTAAGCCCTGCAAATGAACATCAGCTCTTAACACTATATGCATTGGATGCTAAAAATCAGTTGAGCTATAAACCAGTGTTGTATAAATCTTGATCTTATTAAATCCAGTTATCTTAAAGCGCTCTCTCTTTCTCCCTCCTGCTCTAACATTTCCCATATCAGAAAGCCACAAATAAATCTCAAAAAGTACCTTGGATATGACTTGCGTATTACTGGTCAGAATGTGATTTGCAATATATTCCACGCACTGTACAATCCTAGTACAAGCTTTATCTTCCTTTTGTGCCATCCATAATACATGGTCATTTACTAGCATTATATTGCTGGCAATGTCAACTACAGCATCTGCAAGCTGGTAGGAGGAGGGAAAAAAGACATAGTGCAAAGTATTTGACTACTGCACAACAACAACATAAAATCACAATTGAATGCAGCTGTGTTTGCTGACCTAGCATGCATTTCAGGAATTAATAGTTCTTACAGCATCAGCTTGTATTGTAGCCATAACACTAAATTGATTTCTTATGGGTATGCCTCTTCCCGAGTCAGTGACTATAAAGTCAAAAATATATGAGCCCAAGCAATAGCGTTCTATTGAAATTGAATTCTATTGACTATATAGTACTACAAGGGCTTCACCAGTGGTTTGTTCCTTTTCTTGCTTGCCATCTGACTATAGATGCAAACAGGCATCCTTTTTATTTGTTTTATTTAATCTACTTATTAAATGTATATTTCGCCCTTCCTCTCAGAAGGAGCTTGGGGCAGCAAACAAAAACATTAAAAACACTTTAAAATATCTTAAAAACAAAAGACTTTGAAATGTATTAAAACAAAATATCTTAAAAAACATATTAAAACAAAACTTCTTAAAAATATCTTTAAAAAACTTTAAAAACATCTTAAAAAGCAATTCCAACACAAATGCAGACTGGGATAAGATCCTACTTAAAAGGCTTGTTGAAAGAGGAAGGCCTTCAGTAGGAACCAAAACGATAACAGAGATGGTGCTTGTCTAATATTTCAGAAGAGGACATTCCAAAGAGTCAGTGCCACAACATTAATGGTCCACTTCCTGTGTTGTGTGGAATGGACCTCCTGATAAAATGCTATCTGCAACAGGCCTCCACCGACAGAGCACAGTGATTGACTGGGTATATACCAGGTGAAGTTCAAGGTTCTAGTTTTGGTGTACAATGCCCTATGCAGCTCGCGACCAGGATAACTGAAAGACCGTCTTACCCCTTATATACCCAGTTGATCACTGCGCTCTGCAGGCGAGGGCCTCCTGCCGATACCATCTTATCAGGAGGTTCGTTCTGCACAATATAGGAAACAGACCTTTAGTGTGGCAGCACCTACCCTGTGGAACTCCCTCCCTTTGAATATTAGGCAGGCGCCATCTCTGCTATCTTTTTGGCGCCTTTTGAAAACTTTCCTCTTTCAACAAGACTTTTAAGTTGAGACCTATCCCAGTCTGTGTCTGTGTTAGAATTGCTTGTTAATGTTTGTTTAAATAATGTTTTTAACCCTTTTTAAAAAGATGTTTTTAAAGCTTTTTTAAAAAATGTTTTTAACGTTGTTTTCTTTTAATGTATTTTAAGGTCTGTTTTTATGATGTTTCAAAGTGTTTTTAGCGCTTCTGTTTGCCGCCCTGGGCTCCTGCTGAAAGGAAGGGCGGGATATAAATCAAATAATAAATAAATAAAATAAAATATAAGGTGTAAGACAATATTTCAGGTATCCTAGTCCCAAGCTGCATAGGGCTTTGTACACCAAAACGAGAATCTTGAACGTGGCCTGGTTGCCAATGGGGCAGCCAGTGCAATTCTTTCAGCAGCAGGGTGACATGTTGGCGATACCCTGCCCCAGTGAGCAATTGTGCTGCCGCATTTTGCACCAGCTGCAGCTTCCAGACCAACTTCAAGTACAGGAGGCTCCCCACTTCAAACAGTTGCCTTTTGATTCATGGAGGGTAACCAAACTGGTGATGGGGGACGAAGTAGCGCACTCATCACCAGTGCCCCCCCATATTAACTTAGCTCAGAAAAAGAACATCTGAAGAGGGCTCTAGAGAAACCAGAAGCAAAATACTGGTCAAGTTGAAATAAACCGTTTAAAGTACTGAACTTTGTGTTTTCAGTTCTATTGTAGTGATTTATTCAATTGTATTCACTGTTTCTTTAGCAGTCTTGTGGACTTGCAGGCATCAACTTCCTGAATAGCAGTGGCCACCAACCTTGAAGTGAAACAGGAAGTACTTTGCAAGACAGATACTGATTATCACATGGGTAAGAACTCCTGTGTGTGGTTTAGAACAAAAGTTGCTATTCTCCCCCATATAGCCAATGAGTGGCAGCAGTAATCAACACGGGCCCTGGGAACAGTTGATATATGGTCTGTGAATGATTCAGTTGTGAGGTCAAAGGCAGTCATGAGTCACAATCTGAGATATGAGCTGTTCTATTATAACTAGAGACTATGTATATAATAGTGCGTATTATGATTCATTCATTCACTCATTTATTCACTCACATAGATTGACATTTTAGTGTCACTAAAATGTGTTAAACATTTTCTTAATTTATACATTCTATTATTTGAAAAAATTCAATTTTCCAGTACCATTTGGAGGCTTAGCTTATGTGTGTGTCTGTGTATGTGTTTGATACTGTCCCCCTTTTTTCCTTTTCAAACTATGGTCTATCAAGCTGGGACTGAATGTCCAAATTGGGTCAGTACATCAATCACCTAAAAAAGCAGATGTCTGGAAAGGATTAAAGGATTAAAATACAATTTAGATATTTGCAGAACTGCCTTCATTTCAACCTTAGTGAAGAAGCTATGCTCTTGAAAAGATGTTTAGTGATACAAACCAGAACATAAGAATCTTCCTAATGGATCAGGCCAATGATGCAAAAAGTCCAGCACCCTCTTTCTAGCTGCATCTAGCCAGATGACTCTGGGAAACATGCAAACAATAATAGCCTTCCCCCATTGCGTGTAGCCAACATTTAGTATTCAGAAGTATACTGCCTCCAAACATGGCTATTCCATTTGCCTATAATGGCTAATAGCCAGATAATGTTCATACCACACTTTTAAGGAATCGATCTTTCAGCATGGCAGCACCTACACTTTGGAACTTCCTGCTTATTGAATTTAAACAGGTGCCTTCACAATACCGTTTTCGGCACCTGCTAAAAGCTTTTATTTAAGTAGCGGTTAAGGTGTTGGACTACGACCTGGGAAGCCAGGGTTTGAATCCCCACACAGGCATGAAGCTCACTGGGTGACCTTGGGCCAATCACTGCCTCTTAGCCTCAGAGGAAGGCAATGGTAAACCTCCTCTGAATACTGCTTTCTATGAAAACCCTCTTCATAGGGTCGCCATAAGTTGGAATCGACTTGAAGGCAGTCCAGTCCATCCAGATCTGTAAATATTACATGTGTTTTAATATGTCATTTTATTTTATAATGTATATTTTTAACTCCTGATTTTATTATATATTGCGGAGAAACTAGGCCAACTTGTTATTATCAGTCATTTTAATGTATATTCCATATTTTATGTAAACAGCTTACAGTTACATGAATAAATATAAAATAACATTTCTAAAATATAACCAATAAGCTCTTTCAGACGTAAGAATCCTGATTTGCTAAACCATGGCTTAGGAAGCTGGGAATGAATGTCAGCTCTCTGTACGCCCTCCTCACTGTTATCCTTCAGTCCTAGTCTGCTTAAATCAGAATTCCCCGTTAAAAGTTCCTCAACACAGGGAACTTATAGCTTAATATCATTTTACTAAGCATAGTTTAGCAAGCCAGACTCATTATATCCAAACTGTCCTACTCTGAATATTGCCACATTAAGTTCTAACTGATTTTGTTCTCACACAAAATCAGTACCAAACAATTGCAATAGTAGCACTAAAGTTAATACACAAAAGCATAGTTATCTTTTAGACAACGTCTCCCAATGTAAGATATTTGTAGTGCAATCCTCAAGGTGACAATGAAAACAGGGGGTGGAAGTTAAAAACACAAAAGCAGCAGGTATATTTAAAAGAAAACAAAAACAATACAAAATCAACACCCATGGCAGGGACCCATTCATCCAGCTGGGACGCCCATCGGGCATTGTGTTGCAGCATTCAACAGTCACATATTAATTAGTCAGACAGTATCTTACATCTTTTATTTCATTCATATATACGATTAGCTTTTCTAGCATGTAAGCCAAATAGATAACGTCCTCCTTATCTGCAAAGTTGGCAGCATCTCTTGTGTAGGTTGCAAGCTGATGGGAAAATTCAAGTGCATTGGTGGAATTAAGATGCATCTGGGGGGAAAATACAAAACAAATGGTGCCTGTAAAATACAGCTGAATGTTGAACCCCAGTTGCTCATTAAAAAATATATCAGTCTGACAGACAAGGAATGTCATCTATGCTAAATTCATTCTCAACCTGCATACCTTTACAGGGTAAAATACTTGCTGTCTAATAGAAGATTTGCTGTGCTAGCAAACAAGGCTGTGCACAGTTAATACTTTGTTTGACAAGCAACATTTACTTTCATACTTTGACGATCCTGCTTCATTAGCTTGCTAACTGTGCAAATGCATTAAGGACAGCTATCATAAGAATCATGTTTGAATCTACATCAGAAACAGCTTTGACTTTCCCTGTTCAATCCTGGAATGCCTGTTCTACTGGATACTCCAGCATATTTCAGATCATGTCCTTAAAATATACCTTAGATAACAAAAAAACGAACTTTTGTTTCTGTGCAGTATGCTGATAAGAGATATACAATTGGTATCATTTTACCTGACTAAAGGCATGAAGGACTTGAGTTGCTTCTTGTGAGTAAGGACATTCAGAATAGCTTTCTTCAGCCCACCAACCTGTGCGGTTACACTTACGCCATGCTTTTGACTCTTCTGCTCCATTCAAAAGGGAAGCTGAATTGAATGAATACTGAAGACATGGATGGTAAGTAATTACACCAGCCAGAGTTTTGGGCCATCTACAAGCAAACCAACAATAATCAACTTCCAACTTGTGTATTCCAATACAATATAAGCTAAAAAAGCAATCTTATGTACCAGGGTAGTGAATATGGTGCTCTCTAGATGTTGCTGAACTACAGCTCACATCATCCATGACCATTAGCCAAGCTGACTGGGACTGAAAGGAGGTACAGTCCAGCACCTGGAAGGCACTATGTTCACTACCCCTGCTATGCACAGCTGCTAGGACAAGTGTGGGGAACCTTCGTCCTTCCATATGTTGCTGAACTGCAACTCCCAAAATCCCTGGTCATAGGCCATGCTTGCTGGAGCTGATGAGAGTTGTAGTTCAGCAACATATGGAGGACCAAAAGTTCTCCACACCTGTGCAAGGAAATAAACTCCATTGAATTCAGTAACCTATACTACACAGTAGGTATCAGTCTTGAATTGGAAGCCATAAAATGATTCTCCATGCCTAATAGTCCAGACGAGAAGGGCAGAGTGTGCATGTCACTATCATTCACAAAAAGCTGCATCATGCTCTTCAGGGTGCAATCTACCGTGACAGGATTTGATGGATTGTCCTTAGTTTTGGCACAGAGAGACACAACAGGGATCTAGTTGGTGTACTGCACACCACATCGTAAGCAGCCTCCCTATCAAAACTCAGAGGTGGTGTTGGAGAACCCCTCCACTGTTTTGGGAGACTTCAACATTCACACTGAAGTTGCTGCCACTGTTCTGCCTTAAGAGTCCATGGCCTCCATTAAAACCATAGGCAACGCGAATCACCAAACCCATGTATCAGGACTTACCATGAATATGGTCTTTGCGACAGAGCAAGAAGGCAAGGATTCATTAGTAGTGGAGTTCCAGAGAACCTACTGTTGTGGTGGACCAGGTTTTGTATGACAGTGGCTGTATCCCCTTGCAGAGGTGAGGGACTGATTAAGATGGCCTGTGCCCAGAGACTAATGGAATATGATGGATTCCTGAATGCTCTGGGGAATTTTCCAGCTAACATGGCTGGTGCCTCTGCTGAGGCCTTGGCTGTGCTGTGGAACAGCAAAATGGAAAAGGTTCATGGCAGGATCACTCCTAGGTGCCATCTACAACATGTATTTATTTTATTACATGTATATTCCACCTTTCCTCCAATGAGCTCATGGTGGCGTACATGGTCCTCCCCCTTTCCATTTTATTCTCACAACAACCCTCTGAGGTAGGTTCATCTGAGAGAATGTGATTGCCCTAAGGTCACCCAGCAAGCTTCATGGCCAAACTGAGATTTGAAATTTGTCCCCCAGATCCTAGTCCAACACTTCTAAACACTACACCATACTTCACCAACACTGCCTCCTCAAGAAGCCATCCAGCAGAGCTTTTCTGGGTGGTGAAGAGGTTCTTTAGATCTGCCTGGATGGAGCAGGTGGCTGTCCATTCGGAGGCACGCTGTGACAACTGTGGTATGCACTTTGAATGTAAAACAACTTTGATTTATTCAGAATTAGATGTGACAATTACAACAAATCTTAGGAAGGTGCTAAGAGCACTAGCTGGTGCTGTGTAATTGGATGAAATATCAGAAAGAACACCTCCTCCAATACAAAGCTTCCCAGACCTTGAAAGAGGAGACCTTCTACTGTCCCTGAGTATGGTGAGTTATGTTGTGCAAGGGCCAGGGAAGGACCTTTTCAGTGGTGGCTTCAGGTCCCTACTCACTGAGGTGCATCTGACCTCTACATTTTACTAACAGTCTTGTTTAGGGGTGACCTAAAGAATTGTTAGTTGTTTTTTACAGCTGGATTTGTATGGAATAGATGAACAATTTAATGCTGCATTAAAATGTTCTTTTCTTCTATGTGCTTGAGTTATAGAATTGTTTTCATTATATTTGATTGGTATTGTATTGTTACATATTTATATATTTTATCTGGCAAAGGTTGGGATACAAAAGAAATACTATTAAATTACCATAATGTGTCAGTTTCTGTGGAAAATTCATGCATCGCAAATACAGAGTGAGAAAATTGATAGAATATACACAGTTTGGAACAGAGAATCTTGAACATCACTACAGCTGCAAGCTTTAATCAGTATAATTGGGACATTAATCAATAATACACTCCACCTAGCTACTTCCCTTCCCATTTGTGTTGCCAGGTCTCTGATTTTTACCCATACAGTCCAGTTTTTTGGGGTCCACTCCTGGTCTCCAGGGTAGTCACCCCAATCTCTGGACTCCTAGCTTTCATTGAAAAAAAAGTTTCTAGGTGGTCTGGTTCAAGAGTTATACACCAAAATCTCAGCCACCCCCCCCACAACTTCTGTTAGTGCCAGCTGCTCGAATCACCACCCTTTCAGGTTTTTAGCCAATAAGTAAAATCAGGGTTGTGATTGACAAGGGATTTGCTGACCTGCAGGCAATAGCTAAACCCCATTGCAAGTTTTGAAAACAGTTTCCTTTTCCTGCTTGTCTGCACATCAGGAATTCTGTAAATTTATAGCTTTCAGTAGCATAAGGAGTATTTTTTCTATGCAGGAGATCTGAATAAATTGGGACTTGCTTCTGAGTAAATATGCATAAGATTGCACTAGAACAGAAGAACACAGCAGGAAACAATGCACAGTAAACAATTTCAGTTATGTTCTTTTGTATTGCAGTTTCTATCAAGGGGCCAGGAAGGGCTTAATATACCCTATTATCCAGTCTTTCCCTGGTCATTCTAGCAAATCTCTTATGATTATATTACGTCAAGGTACTAACAAGTCAATTATGGAGCAAGTGGCCAAATTCTTGAACTTGGCTGTTCATATTAGACCATTAATGATTGTTTGATAGTCTCCAAACCAACTGTGTGTTACCTGGTCCTTTGTAATTTTTTAAAAGTATCATTTCACTTATGTATATATATTCCATGTATATATATATTTAAAAAATGAGGCTGTAATAATATTATCTGTTTTAATCTGATGATTCAGTGGTCTGTTGACTGTAATAAAATTGGATTTGATTTGAATTTCAGTTATATTATAATAAAAGTGTACATTCAGTTCTTTTAATTACTTGCAGAAATAGGATATTATACATTTTATGTTTCAAATAATTATTGAACAGAAATTTCAAAAAGTGTACATGCTGCAGCTTATGATGTCATTACAATGTCAAACAACTTTACATTTTCCTGAGCTATTGAAGAAGACAGTTTATTTGTCTTATTCATAACTGTTTTGAAAACCTTCCCAATATGAGGCTTTAATCCTAGACTGTCTTTTCTTGGAGAAAAGCTGCAATGCTAATTCCACATACATGGGAATAAACCCCATTGAATTTAGTAGGACTTACTTTTGAGTAGACAAGGTTAGGATTGTGCTGTAAATCAATGGGACTTTTGAGTGAACATGGCAAAGGACTGTGTTGTAAGTCCTTCAATCCCCCTCCAATCCTTTTTTTTTCAGCAATTAGGCAGGGCTTACTTAGCTGTCACTGCTTTTATTATGTAGGAAACTAATAATGAATTTTAAAAAAATGTAAAAACACGTTGTTGTTGTTATGTGCCTTCAAGTTGATTATGACTTATGGCGACCCTATGAATCAGCGACTTCCAATAGCATCTGTCATGAACCACCCTGTTCAGGTCTTGTAAGTTCAGGTCTGCGGCTTCCTTTATGGAATCAATCCATCTCTTGTCTGGCCTTCCTCTTTTTCTACTCCCTTCTGTTTTTCCCATCATTATTGTCTTTTCTAGTGAATCTTCTCATGATGTGTCCAAAGTATGACAACCTCAGTTTCATTGTTTTAGCTTCTAGTGATAATTCTGTTTTAATTTGTTCTAACACCCAATTATTTGTCTTTTTCACAGTCCATGGTATGCGCAAAGCTCTCCTCCAACACCACATTTCAAATGAATTGTTTTTTTTCTTGTCTGCTTTTTTCACTGGCCAACTTTCACATCCATACATAGAAATCAGGAATACCATGGTCTGATTGATCCTGACTTTAGTGTTCAGTGATACATCTTTGCATTTGAGGACCTTTTCTAGTTCTCTCATAGCTGCCCCCCCCAGTCCTAGCCTTCTTCTGATTTCTTGACTATTGTCTCCATTTTGGTTAATGACTGTGCGAAGGTATTGATAGTCTTTAACAAGTTCAATGTCCTCATTGTCAACATTAAAATTACATAAATCTTCTGTTGTCATTACTTTAGTCTTCTTGACATTCAGCTGTAGTTCTGCTTTTGGGCTTTCCTCTTTAACTTTCATCAGCATTTGCTTCAAATCATTACTGCTTTCTGCTACTGCTTTCCGCAAAGAGTATGGTATCGTCTGCATATCTTAAATTATTGATATTTCTCCCTCCAATTTTCACAACTCCTTCATCTTGGTCCAATCCTGCTTTCCGTATGATATGTTCAGTGTATAGATTAAACAAGGAGGGTGATAAAACACACCCCTGTAAAAACACATACACCCTATATAATAGTTTATTCTGCAATGACCAATAAACTATTATATGGGGTGTATGTGTTTTTACATCTCCACTACCTGTGTATATCAAAAATTACCAACAACTCTGTGAGGTAGGGCTGGAAACCAAGGCAGTTCACAACAAGAAATGAATCCATTTAAAATCCAACAACCATAGAACAAGTATAAAACAGTTGCAAAACACCTTAAAGTGGCATGATTCTGAAGTTTGGGTTGGATGAATGAAGTTCCTTATCACTGAACTGCAGTCCTGTGCACGCTTCCCTGTTTTAGTAATCCCCACTGAAGGCATTGGGACTTGCTTCTGAGTAAACATTTACAGGATTGCACTATAAATATCTTTACAGGTTGTGTAAATAATAAACATCTTTGATATTCATGCTTATCTAAATTTTTCTTCATACTATGTCTTGATACATATCTGATTTCGTATGGTTGTATATTATTATTTCCTCTACATTTAAATGTGTCCTTCTTCCTTGGGGTGGTTATTGTCCTCCTCTGTTGTATTCACCTTGAGGGAAGATTAGGCTGAGAGATGGTGAATAGCCCATGGTCACCAAGTAAACTTTGTAGCTTATTTCCATTTTAAAAATTAATTAAAATGATTTATATGCAGGCAAAATGTATGAAGTAATGCAGATCCACACAATACATTTAAAGCATACCCAACTCTCATTTAAGTGCATGACTTCCCCCAAAGAATCCTGGGAAGTGTAGTTTCTCCTCAGAATTACAGTTCCCACCACTCTTAACAAACATCAGCTCCCATGATTCTGCAGTGAGATTCATGTGCATCAAATGAATGTTGAATGTGCTTTAAATGCATGGTATGGATTTGCTTTAGGTATGCTATTTATTCATTAGTGAATTGAAAAGAACAATTTAAAAAGTTACTTTTTTAAACAGGGGAAGGGCTGTAGCTCAGTGGTAGGGCACATGCTTTGCATGCAAAGGTCCAAAATTCAATCCCTGGATAGTACTGAATGGCCTGAGCTGGTATAAGGCAGATTCCTTTGTTCCTAAAAGAGGAGAGAGACCCAAGGGCCACAGTGACTCTGAAATTTATTTATATATTTTACTTACAACATTTATATACTACTTTATTGTAAAAAACCTCAAAGCAGTTTACAGAAGGAATTAATACATTAAAATTATTGGCAAAACCAGTTAAAGACAGGTATTTAAAAACATTCAAAATAATAAAATCAACATGAGTTAAAAACAGATTAAAAGCATAATAGCTTCTACACTATTGGGTAGGCTTGCCTAAACAAAAAATGTTTTTAGCAGGTGCCGAAAAGAGTATGATGAAGGTGACTGCCTAATGTCAATACGCAGGGAGATCCAAAGTGCAGGTGCTGCTACACTAAAGAATCAATTTCTTACAAGAGCAGAACAAGTACTATGTGGCATCCATAACATGGAAAGCACACCTGGTAGCAAATCAAGAACCAATGCACAATTCAGAGCAGAGTTATGTGCTGACATGGTCTCACTCATGTCAACAATCGTGTCACAACATTCTGCACTAACTGCAGCCCCTGAGTCTGGTTGTGCTGCATCAGGTTTTCTGTGACCTTGGCTGATTGGCTGCCAGAATGTTTCAATTTTGGTTTTTAGTTAGGAATGGTTGTGGAATGCTGAGTTTTCTGCCTTACTCATAGGAAACTTGTTGTGTTTTGTATGCTATTGCATTTAGGAAATCATCACTGTCTTTTTTTCTGTTTGCATTTCATTTACCTTTGACATCACTTGCTTACATCCATAGAAGCAGCAACAGTGGTTCCATGTGCTCAGCTTAACCCCCTTAAACCCACTGATGATGCACCTTGTTGGTTGCATGATAGTTTGTTTCTTGCTCAATAGCGGTAAAACAGAATTCACATACTAGGAAGTGTGGCTGCAATTGCTGTTGTTCCCAAGCTACTGCCTGTGAAAGCAGAACAAACCATGTGTGTTTTCCCTCTGTCAATTATTATTTACTGGAATTGAGTTGGCTGTCAAATTAACTATTACTCAAACCTCTCTCTGCAGTGAAGAATCAAGTCTGTAAAGATGGTTGAAGCAGCCACATTAAAAGGCAGGGGCAGGGCATTTCAGCAGGGGATTGTCAACCCTACTTTGATATGGATATCTTTGCAGAGGATCTCTAGTCAAACCTTACCAACAGCACAATCCTAACAATATCTACTCAGAAGTAAGTCCTGTTGAGTTCTATGGGACCCATAGTAAGTGTGTTTAGAATTGCAGCCTTCAAGGACATCCATATTTACTCCTGAGTGCTCCCATCTAACATCTCCACAACACTAGGCTTCCTTCTTCCTAAAATGGCTTTCTGGTGACTGGCCTGGCCTGAGTGCACTTAAACCCTTCTTGCCAGAAGCAAGTAGGCTAGAATAAATGTTTCCCTACCCAGGCTCCCTAAACAGATGGGAAGGAATTATCCCATCACTTCAGCTGGACCTGGGAACACTCTCATTTAGCTAAGATTTCTGTCTTAATTTCTAATCAGAGAATTTTTGCGTTTGAGTGGTATGCTCCAAGCTACTGTGGCTGATGCTTAAAGACATCACTAGCCCCCCCCCCGGAATCTCTGGGTTTGGGATGCTTCTGACCTGGCAACCCTACTTCCCATCCCTTTCATGTCAATTTATAAACATATAATCAGTAAAGTTGAAAGTAAATAATAAGTGTTGTTGTTATTGTTGTTTAGATTTGTTAGTTGCTTGTTATCCAAAGGTCTCCAATCAATTCTGATTATTATTTCAGGCTGTTTTGTTTTTGATGTGCTATCATACTAGGGAATGAAAAATAAAAATATTGTGGATGGCCTTCTCTGCTAAAAATGAGTGATAGAGTTCTTTATTAAATTGTACATTTGTATACTTCCGTTAATTTATAACAGCATATTCCATTTAAAATCTGGCAATATGAAAATGTGTTTACATTGATGGAAGGCTGCCTCTGACATACACAAATCTTATCAACTGAAAACAACCATGTTAGGGAGAAGGCTAGACTAGAACCATTCTCCCTTACACATCATCTTCATTGTGCAGGTAGTATTTCTGTGTCGAGGAGCATTCCATGATATGAACTCCCACCTGAAACAGTACAGCCAAGACACGGCTTCACTATCTCTGTAAGAATGGGGCCACAAACATGACAAAAGCTGCATTCATTTGGAGCTTTCAGAATCTGTATATGTCTTCAGAACAACAAGAAAAAAGGAGTCTATAATAGTAACAAACCCAGGGAGATCTGAAATGACTTGTTTCTAGCATGAAAGCAAGTTCTTTGACCAGGCTATTTTGTTTTTTAAAGGTGCTGCTACATTATACATTGACAGAGACCAAACCAATTGTCTTTCCAGTTCTGAACAAAACTATAGCAGGAAGAAAAATGCTGTTCATTTTCCACACCTTGCTAGCCACTGAAATAAGATATGAAGAGAAAAAACTTTGAATGCAAAATGTATCATGATCAGAATTGGATAAATAATTAAAATGACTACAAAACCATGCATCATTCCTGTCTTACGTCTGGATTGGATGTCACTTTAAGTGAGCTACTTTACTGATGTTTATTTATTAAAGGATAGACATTGTTATCCTTTCTAGTAACTCCAAGTGCAGGGTACTTTGTCTATCAGATAGATCAGTTGGGGTTTTCAACAAAGAATGTATTAGAACAGTGGTTCCCAACCTTTATGAGTACAGGACCCCCTTTATGTTTGGTAATTTTTAAAAATGAAATAGGTACAGTTTCATGGTCCTATTTCTTAGCAGAGATATAAACGCAAGCAGTGGAAGTGAGAGTAAAACCAGCCCACTTTTCTCTAGGCACAAATAACAGCAGACACAATCTTCTTAGGTAAAAAGATAAAGAATGTTTACTCACGACCCTTCATATGTTCAGGAAACATAGGCTCTAGCTTAGATGAAAGAAAAGGAGTCCATTAGTCTTTGGTAATGATGCTCTCAGGAGAGCATCTTCCATGCTGCCTCTCCCACAGGTAAAAAGTAGTGGCAATGGCAGATATGCAGGAGTCTGCGATATCCCAGGACAAAGGAGGAGGAAACCAGATAACTAACCCCACCCATTAGGAAGTTACATCATGGTAAACAGGTACATGGGATATTCCCCAAATATCCCTTAAAGGGAACATGCAAGTTTGCTTATTCTAACACTTCTCCTCAAATTTGCATGCAAGAACCCAACAGCCCCATCTTGACATGAAGTCTCTGGAAACAGTCTCTTGGCAATGGCTTAGTCAAGATGTCAGCTGTCATTTCTGTAGTTGGACAGTAGTTCATCTTGATGAATCCTTTCTCTGTCAGCTCACACACAGTATGGTGCTTTATCCCTATATGTTTAGTGCGTGGTGTGATTCTCTCGGTCTGAGAACGTCTAATACAACTTTGGTTGTCTTCCATCATCTGGATTGGCCTTTGTACTCTTATTCCAGAGTCCTTTAGTAATCCGTTAAACCAAATGGCTTCTTTGCATGTTTCTGCAGCAACTATATACTCAGATTCTGTGGAAGAAAATGCTATTATGTCTTGCTTGTGACTAGCCCAGGAGATAGGTCCATCTTCATACATAAACAGGAAACCACTAGTTGACTTGGAGTCTGAACTGTCTCCAGCCCAGTCGGCATCAGTGTAGCACACAAGCTTTGGATCACTATTAGCTGGCAATCTCAGCTTAAAGTCCATAGTCCCTTTCAAGTATCCAGCCACCCTTTTGACAGCAATCCAGTCCTTTTGTGTGGATGTGCTAGTTTTCCTACATAGGATCCCTACTGCACTTGCTATGTCAGGTCGGGTGTTTGTGGTTAAGTATAGAAGCTTCCCTATTGCTGTTCTGTACTTGTTATTTGGTAAAGGTTCACCTACATCATTGTCTTTGAGAAAATCTGTTGCCATGGGTGTTGCTACAGGATAGGCATCTTTGAGTTCTAGAGTCTCTAAAGATCAACAATCTTTTGCCTTTGGTTGAGTAGGTAGGAGCCATCTGCTTCCTTTTCCATCTGGATGCCTAGGTAGTATGTTGCAGTGCCTAACTCTTTGATTTCAACTTCCTTGTTTAAATGATGTACAATTTCTGTGTAGTCTTGATCTCGTTGAGTCGCCATGATCAAGTCATCAACATAAATCAGGATACAAGTCAAATGTCCATCTTTGCTTCTGGTGTACAGGCATTGGTCTACCTCACCTTGCTTGAAGCCTTGCTCCTTGAGCATTTTATCAAGTTTCTCATTCCAGGCTCTTGCAGCTTGCTTTCCATACAGGCCCTTTTTAAGTTTGCATACAAGATGTGCTTGCTTCTGGTTCATGAAGCCTGGGGGTTGTTGCATCTACAATTCTTCTGTTTCTCCATGCAGAAAGGCAGTCTTGACATCAAGGTGTCTGATGTGCATCTGTTTGGAGGCTGCCACACTTAGTAGGATTCTTATTGTGCTATGTTTGACAACAGGAGCAAAAATAGCATCATAGTCCTCATATTTCTGCAGGAAACCTTTGGCAATTAGTCTTGCCTTGTAGCGTTCAATTTCTCCTCCTGCATCTTGCTTCACCTTGAACACCCATCAGCATCCTATGGCTTTCTTGCCTGGTGGAAGTTCTGTCAGGGTCCACGTTTTATTCTTGAACAGTGTGTCCATCTCCTCCTGAGCGGCTTTTCTCCACTGAGCGCCCTCGGATGCTGGCATCTGCTTAATCTTCTCCAAAGTTGATGGTTTGCTGGGTAGTGCCGACTTTGAGAGGTAGGACAGGCATAGAAGTGGTACACCCTTGTTGGTTCGCAATGAGTATCTGGGAGCTTGTTCTGGGATCTGGTCTGGCTCTGCAGCATCTTCCAGTCCAGTCATCTCATCATTCTCATCTGCGTATGTACCTCTCTCAGCCTCATCATCACTTTCTGCAGTCTCTGCCTCTTCCTCTTGTTTAAGGCTTGGTTCAGGTTGTGTAGATATCTGTGGTGTCACTGGTGTTTCATATCTGGGTACTGGCATATCTATGAGAGACTGGACATCGTGTCCTTGCTCTTCTGAGAAATCTAGCACAGTCCCTCTTTTGTCAGCTCTACGTTGCTCATCAAAGTGGACAACATGTCATGTGCTGACTTCACCTGTCTTTAGGTTCATAACTCTGTAGCCTTTGCTACCAGGAGCACAGCCTATTAAAATAGTCAGTTCTGTTCTAGCATCTAGCTTCTGCCTCTTTTGTTTTGCTATGTAGGCAAAAGCAATGCTTCCAAACACTCTGATATGTGCCAGGTTTGGAATTTTGCCATGCCACAATTGGAATGGCGTGTGTGTGGTGTCCTTGGTTGGCAATCTGTTCTGGATATACGTTGCAGCCACGATCGCATCACCCCACAGTCCTTTGGGTAGATTAGAGTCAGCCAGCATGCATTTAGTCATTTCTAGAAGAGATCTAAATTTTCTTTCAGAAACCCCATCTAGCTCAACTGACAGTCCTCCTGTGCAAAATGCCTTGTTCCTCCAGAAAACTTTGTGTTTGGTGAGATATAAACTCACCATCGTTGTCCATCAGTAGGGCTTTCGGCCTCCTTTCAAATTTTGTGGACATCATCAAGACGTATTTCTTCAGCATCTCATGTGTTTGACTTTTGTCCTTCAATAAGTAAGTCACACAGTACCTTGAAAAATCATCCACAAAAATTAGAATATATCTATTCTTTCGAAGCGAGGGTACGTTAAATGGTCCACAGAGGTCACTGTATATGAGATCTAGCACCATGGTGCTTCTCTTTTCAGTCCTTGGTGGAAATGAGGGCCTAACACCCTTTTCCTCAATGCAATTTATGCACCTGCTTGCTTTATCATGGTACTCTTGGTTTACCTTGATACCTGTGGCAAGCTTCTGCTTTTGTAGTTGTAGGATCGCCTTTGGATCGCGATGGCCCAGTCGCCTGTGCCAAATTTCTAGGCTGGTCTCATCCTTGTCCACCATGGCTGTATTTGCTTGTTCAGCTGAAAGACTTAGTTCATAAACACCATCATTTTCATAAGCTAGTGCAAACGAAGTTTTATCTTTGGTCACTGTACACTTTCCATCCTGGAAATGTATTGCAAATCCTTTTTTATCTAATGCAGAAACACTAAGCATGTTGCAACTTAATTCAGGAACAAATAAAACATGATCTGCTACATTTTCTATGGTTTCATTAGGTAGTTTGCACTTTAGAGCAACAGTTCCAGATCCATTAATATTCATATATTGACCAATGGCAGTCTGGATTCTTCCTTTAGTATCACTATTTATTTAATCAAATAAGGCTTCATTATAAGAAGAATGATTTGTACATCCAGAATCTAAAAACCCAATTATTTGATTTTGGCTTGTAATTATTTGCCCTTGCTTATGCTTTCTTTGTTCTCTCTGTTTGAAACTTGGAAAGTTACCATTGGCTGAGGAATTCTTGGGTGAGTCACAGTCCCTAGCCAGGTGGCCACACCTCCCACATGAAAAACAGCATTGTGATTTGCTCTTGGGAGGGGTTTTTCCCTTCCCTTTATCCTTCCTGCTAGCCATGTAATTTGAGCCACTCTCATTTGAATCTCTTTGAACAACACATTCCTCTCTTAACTTTGCAAGAGCTTGTTCAAATTGAATCTCATGGTTGTGGTTTAAGAGAAAGATAAATTGTTCAAATCTCTCTCCCAACATGCCCATAAGGAAACCCAACTTCTGTTGGTCATTAAATTCAAGTCCAGTTAGCTTTAGTTTGCTGAAAATTAGTAACAAGGAAGTGATACGCCTTTCACAGTCTTTGTTTTTAGTTTTAGCTTCATCATTTCGTGAATCAATGTTGTCTGAGATCTAAATCTTTTAAAACCAAATGCTGTTTGGAGTTTATCCAGCATTTCCTTGGCAGTTTTACATTCTGTAACATGGATCAGTTGATCATCCTTAAGGGAACCAAAAATTATAGCTTTAGCAATAGCATCCTTGTCTTGCCAATCGCTTATTTCTTGGTCATCGCCTTCTAGTTTAGGGTTTTCAATACAGTAAAGAGCCTTTTCTGCACCCAGAGTAATTTTAATCCTTCTTTTCCACTGTTCAAAGTTAACAGCAGTTAGCTCTGGCAGCCTGGCAAAAACTCTATTGTTATGCTGATACATTATTTATTGCTGGTCTGAGCAGAACTTTGGTTTGCTAAAGCAACTCAGAAAAACAGCAGACAAATAGTCTCTTTAAAACTAGTGCCTGGTAACAGGGCAAAAGGGGGAAAACAAAAAACGCCAAAAATACTCAAAATAAAACCCAAAAAATCTGGTTTAATTCTCAACTTATTTCTGGGCAACATAACCTGTTTGGTAATTTTAAAAAATGAAAACCCCATCATGGTAAACAGGTACATGGGATATTTCCCAAATATCCCTTAAAGGGAACATGCAAGTTTGCTTATTCTAACACTTTATAAGCTACAAAAAATTTGGGACCACGCTAATTGTAATTTGAGCCTCTGTTAATTGAAAAAATGCTGTGTGGCAAAATCACATCTCCAAATATTCCTTTCCATTAAAAGCTCTCTGCAGATAGGGAGGTATTGCTTTCTTTTCTTAATGCAAAGGCCCAATCAAATTGGGATCCCCCTCCCTCCCACACACAGTCTTTTAAGATGTACAGTCCTGTCTCCCAACACCAGTGGGTTACAGTGTTGGACTAAGGTCCAGGTTCAAATCCCCACTCAGCCATGAAGCTCACTGAATGACCTTGGACCCGTTACAGTCTCTCAGGCTGACCTGCCTCACAGGGTTGGTGTAAGGATAAAATGGAAAGGAGGGAACTATGTGTACCACCTTGAGCTCCTTGAAGGAAAGTTGGGACATAAATGCAATAATAATTAAATAAATAAATACATTTCTGCTGCAGTGCCAGGACCCCAGCCTCAGCCAACTTGGTGAGCTTTTTTAAAAAAAACATCAAGCAGCAGCAATGTGATCAAGATGGGGATGCTAGATTGTGCACCCAGACAACAGGGTGGATAGATTGAGGAAGACGTGTTAGTGCTTTTAGGCCTTGGGTTAATAATCAGAACCGATGACTTGGTTAGTGTGCACTTAGGGAATAAAAGCTGAGCAGAAGACAGATCAGCGCACGCACACACCCAAACACACCTGCCCCTCCTGCAAGCATCTGCACGTGTGCATGCATTCCAGCACGTGGGAGCAGGGAAGCCCTCAAATGCCAGTGTCTTGGAGAGACTGGGGGGGGCAGAGTGTAGGTGAAAGAAAGGGGGATGCTGGCACAGATACGTAGCCTCAGAGATGAGGGGTGAGCAAGTTCTGGGCTTCCTCACTGTTCCTTGGCTCCATCTGGGCAGCCTCGCAAATAAGAATAATTTTTAAAAGGAGATGGCAGTGAAGCAGGAACCAAGAAAGGCAGGCAGGCTGGCTGCCAGGAAGGAAGGAGGAAAGCAGCCTTTCCTTGAAGCCTTGCTTCTTTTTGCTTCACGAAAAGCCCTCTCCTCTCGTTCTGAGCAAGGACATCAGAAGCAGCAGCAGTGCAAGGAGACGGGAGTCAGAGATAGTAATCTGCTCTTCTTCCTGGTAGCTCCACCCTCAGCCTCCTTTGGTGTCTGGCATGTCTTTTATAGGCAGATGTCTGCCTTCAGAGCACCTGGAAGAAGCTCTGTCGCTTCAGCAAAAGGCCTCCCCTCTCCTCTGGAGCAATGGGGAGGTGTCATCCGCAGCAGGAGTGGGGAGCAGATGGCATTCAGGGAGTGAAGCTTTTTAACAACAACAACAACAACAACAATAATAATTCATTTCTTTACTGTTCATGGCTCCTCCAGATCATTTCACACACACACACACGGGATCATAGCCCCCAGGTTGGGAACCACTGTACTGGAATATTACAACAGTAGAAAACCAGTGTTTAATATTTGGAAACACAGGGACACAATTCTTGTCCCCATTTAAAAATAGCTTATAAAGTGAGAAAAACAATACAAAACACAGCCATCACCTCATAATAGCTTTTGTTCACTGAGGCTTGCATTATAAATCCTTACAGCAAGTTTTCATTTACAAATACCACCTGGGTCTGTCGGCTCAAAAGACTCAACCTCTACATTATATTTAATGCTTCTTTTTAAAATGAACAGTTCTTTCCTTTTTCAGTTTTGCTTTTGGGGTTGTGATAACTTGCTTCCTGCATATTTGCTATAATATAAAAAACCTCAAAGTTCTTTTTCATGATTTCATGAATTATTGGCATGCAAGCTGCATCTGAGAAGAGAAACCTTTCAAGAAAGGTTCAGGTGTTAATGTTAACTTTTAGTTCCAAAGATGTTCTCTAGAATTCTGAATTCATTACTTTGAAATGCCAAAGGAATACATGGACTCGGCATGCTTTTGATGTAAGTTTCTAAAATAAATTTGTGTGGACTTTCTGAAAGATGATCAATAAGGACAGAAATGTGAATTCCTCACCTTTTTGATTTATAGAAAAAGAAATGGCAAGACACCTTTGGCATTAGTTCAGCATTTATATATCTTTTATTTATAAAGAAAAGAATGACATTTGGTGGCAAGGGAGTGAAGGACACCTTAATGAAAGCTGCATTATGTAGCAGCTAGTACAGGTTTATCTAATATATTTTTAAGTGACTCATTAAAAAGCACCTCAAGTTGAGCCTTTCTGCATTGAATAGAAATGCAGTGTGTCGGCAATGACCCTTTCTTCACAAACTTTTCAAAGAAAAGCAAGGACTTTGCCTTTCAGAAAGCTGTGCTCCCTTCTATGAATCTTATATAGATAGTTTACCAAATTAGAGTGAGAGAATTATGTTGTTGTGTAACTTTTTTTTTTAAAAAAAGAGAACTAGGTTAGTGAAAACTTCAAACACAGAGCCATTAAGAACTAATTACACTACCTAAGGAGGGAAGAGTTGCATTTCCAGCACAAATATGTCACACTTTTATTCTGATCCAGCAGGGCTTCCCTTATGAAATTCATGAGAAAGGAAAAGAAATTCCAATCCAACCATTTCTATTTGTTTTATATCAAACTTGGGAACGAAGTTCTCCATATCTATTTCTCCCCATAGCGTAGATGACAGAAAGGCATCATTGTCGGGGCCAATTCTGGCATTAAAATCACCCATTACGATGCGGTATGCCTTTGGATAAAGCATTCAAGATCTACTATATATTGTTCCAACTTCTCCCAAGTTGATTTTATCCTCCGTTTATAAGAAGAGGGCGAGAGATACACATTGATTAGCAGGAAGTTAATAGATCTAAATTCCATTAGGGCTGCAATAGCGATATTTCCACATGTTGGGAGTTCCCTAAGATATAATTGCCTTCCGTCTGCGATGTTAGAAGGCCGCTTTAATGGTGTCCCATATGAAAGTAGTTTTTGTATTTGTACATTGAGAGAGATTGAAACAATTGCACATATTCTTTTCACTTGTGATATGTATAAGGATGCCCGAACTAGACTTATTTTACCAATTATTAAAACTTTTCCTGGTAGATCTACCATTTGGTTTTTAAAGCATTTTCTATCTGATACAGATAAAGCCACTACTAAATCTGTTGCAAAATTTTTATATGTAGCTCAGTCCATACGTAAAAGGATATCTGATATTAGTTTGCCTGTTTTAGAAGGACTGACAAATTGCTAATACTGTATCAGATTGGGAGCCATCATCAGGAGATTTGGGCTGCGGTGTCACCAATATGCGGATGACACCCAGCTCTATCTCTCGTGTAAGTCCTCACCAGAGTTGGCTGTGGAGACCATTTCCAAGTGCCTGGAGTCAGTAAGCGAATGGATGGGAGGAAATAGGCTGAAACTAAACCCTGACAAGACCGAGGTGCTGCTTGTGGGAGATAGGAGAAGGTTAGGAGATATAGACCTGGTGCTCAATGGGGTAAAATTGCCCCTGAAGGACCAGGTCCGCAGCCTCGGGGTCATTCTTGATTCCCAGCTGTCCATGGAGGCTCAGGTTTTGGCAGTGAGCCAGGCAGCTTGGTATCAATTACATCTAATACAGAGGCTACGACCCTACCTTCCTGTTCATCTCCTCCCACGGGTGGTGCATGCCCTGGTCTCCTCTCGCTTGGACTACTGTAATTCACTCTATGTTGGATTACCCTTGAAAACGGTCCGTAAATTACAGCTGGTACAGAATGCGGTGGCACGTTTGATTAAGAATAGCCGTCACCGTGATCACATCACTCCAGTGTTAGAAGACCTACACTGGTTACCAGTTGTCTACCGGGCCCAATTCAAGGTGTTGGTATTAACCTTTAAAGCCCTATACGGTCTCGGCCCAGTTTATCTGAAGGAATGCCTCCATCATCAACAAATGAGCTGCCTGATGAGATCAGCCACTCAAGACCTTCTCTCGGTCCCACCAGTTAAAACAGCTAGGCTGGTGCGGACCAGAGACAGGACATTTTCAATCGTGGCCCCCACCCTCTGGAACTCTCTGCCTTATGATCTCTGCCATGCCCCCTCCCTGCCGAGTTTTCGCCAAGCTTTGAAAACCTGGCTATTCAGGCAGGCCTACTAGATCCCTATCTGTTATGGCTATGGGTGGTCTTAGTTTAAATTGTATTAAGGTTCTCGGTTTTATATGTGTATTTTATATATTGTATGTTATTTTAATTTGTACGCCGCCTAGAGTGGCCGCTCATGCGGCCAGATAGGCGGCTTAGAAATAAAATTTTATTATTATTATTATTATTATTATTATTAGTTGTTCTTTTTCTGTTTTTAAAACTGACTGTCTAACCAACTGTATATTGGGTCTATGACTGTAAATAAACATTACTTACTTACTATTTGTTTTATAAGTGTATATGGGCTTGAGCCGTAAATATTTCCTGAGCAGGCACACTCTGCATCAGAGTTGGAGGACCTGTGGCTCTCCAGATGTCATCGGACCACAATTCCCATCATCCCTGAGCACCAGCCATGCTAGCGGGAACTTCTGGGAGCTGGCATCCAACAATGCCCCAGATTCCTTATCCCTTCCTTAAGGTATATCTAAAGACAGTTTAAAATGGCCTGGTTCCAAAGAGCTAATTTAGGCCTGCACCTGCACACAGGCTTGGGCATGATCAGTGGGATTTTTGCCTTTTCCTCTTTGAACTGAACACATCCACTAAGCAATATCACACACTGCTTCTGAAAGTCCCTTCAGTTCCATAAGTGGTTTTCTATGTAGAACGTGTGACATTTGTTTGAAAACCCAAGGCTTTCTTCAGTGTGCAGAAATGGTTTACTCAGTTCTTCATGATCCCAGACATTAATCTGATGTATGTTTCTTTCATTGTTGTTCTTGACATTTGGAACTCCAGAAGCTAGTCAACCAAATCTGTTTCTAGGCAGGGAAGTAGACAAGAATCTGAGGCTGCAATCTTAGGCCACATTCACACTGTAGATTTATTCCACTATTACTCCACTTTAAGTAACATGGTTTCCCCCAAAGAATCCTGGGAAGTGTAGCTTGTGAAGCGTTCTGAGAGTTGTTAGGAGACTCCTATTCTCCTGACGGAGCTAAAATTCCCAGAGCGGTTTAACTGCCAGTCCATCTTAGAATCATAGATTTGGAAGGGGCCTATAAGGCCATCAAGTGCAACCCCCTGCTCATTGCAGGAATCCAAATTAAAGCATACCCAATAGGTGGCTGTCCATCTGCCTCTTGAATGCCTCCAGTGTTAGAGAATCCACCACCTCCCTAGGTAATTGGTTCCATTGTCATACCGCTCTAACAGTTAGGACGTTTTTCCTGATGTTGAGATCTGGCTTCCTGTAACTTGAACCCATTATTCCATGTCCTGCAGTCTGGGACGATCAAGAAGAAATCCCAGCCCTCCTCTGTCTGACAACCTTTCAAGTACTTGAAGAGTGCTATCATATCTCCCCTCAGTCTTCTCTTCTCAAGACTAAACATGTCCAGGTCCTTCAGTCTCTCCTCATAGGGCTTTGTTTCCAATCCCCTGATCATCCTCGTTGCCCTCCTCTGAACCCGTTCCAGTTTGTCTGTATCCTTCTTAAAGTGTGATGTCCAGAACTGGACACAGTACTCAAGATGAGACCTAAACATTGCCAAACAGAGGGGAACCAATACTTCACACCATTTGGAAACTATACTTCTGTTAATGCAGCCTAAAATAGCATTTGTCTTTTTTGCAACCACATCACACTATTGGTTCATATTCAGTTTTTAATCAACAACAATCCCAAGATCCTTCTTGCATGTAGTATTGCTGAGCCAAGCATCCCCCATCTTATAAATGTGCATTTGGTTTCTTTTTCCTGGCTGTAGAAATTTGTATTTATCCCTGTTAAATTTCATTCTGTTGTTTCCAGCCCAATGCTCCAGCCTATCAAGATCACTTTGAATTTTGTTTCTGTCTTCCGAATTACAGTATTAGCTATCCCTCCTAATGTTGTTTCATCTGAAAATTTGATAAGCATTCTCTACAACTCCTCATCTAAGTCATTAATAAATAAATTAATAAAAATGTTGAAGAGCAATGGACCCAGGACTGAGCCCTGTGGTTCTCTGCTTGTAACCTCCCTCCAGTTTGAGAAAGAATAATTGATAAGCACTCTTTGAGTATGATTCTGTAGCCAATTATGGATCCACCTGATATTTGTTCCATCCAGACCACATTTAACTAGCTTGCTAATCAGAATAAAATGGGGCACTTTGGCAAAAGTTTTGCTGAAGGTGAGATATATTAGGTCCAAAGCATTTCCACAGTCTACCTTAGAGGTTACCCAATCAAAAAATGAGATAAGATTAGTCTGATAGGATTTGTTCTTCACGTTGGCTTCTAGTAATCACTGCATTGTTTTCAAGGTGCTTACAGAATGAACGCTTTATAATCTGCTCCAGAATTTTCCCAGGGATCGATGTCAGGCTGCCTGGTCTGTAGTTCCCAAGTTCCTCCTTTTTGCCCTTTTTGAAGATAGGGACAACATTAGCACTCAGAGGTCATCCTCCACAATTTCACAAAGACAACAGACAGTAGTTCCAAGAGTTCTTCAGCCAGTTTCTTCAATACTCTAGGATGCAGTTCATCGGGCCCTGGAGATTTGAACTTGTTCAAAGTTATGAGGTATTCCTTGACCATTTGTCTATCAATCTCAAGCTCCAATCCTGCCCTTTCAACTTCATGTTTGCCAGGAGAGTCACAGACCCTCTTTTGTGAGAAGACTGAGCCCAAGTAGGAATTGAGCACTTCTGCCTTTTCTTTGTCATCTATTATCATTTTGCCATCCTCATTGAAAAGCTGTCCCACCATTTCTTTTCTCTGTCTTTTACTATGGATGTACCTGAAGAAAGCTTTTTTGTTGCTTTTGGCATCTCTCGCTAACCTCAGCTCATTCTCAGCTTTTGCCTTCCTGACACCATCCCTGCAATTCCGTGCTACCAGTCTGTACTCTTCCTTTGTGGTCTGGCCTTCCTTCCACTTCCTGTATGTGTCCTTTTCTTTTTGTTTTCAGGTCACCTCTAAGCTTTCTTTGAAGACACATTGGCTTCCTTCTGCTGTCTTCCCCCTTTTTTCCTTGACAGAATTGTTTGCCACTGTGCCTTTAGAATTTCTTCTTTTACAAACTCCCACCCGGAGAACTCTGGAAATTGTAGGTCTATCAGGGGAATAGGGGTCTCCTAACAACTCTTAGTACCTTTCACAAACTACACTTCCCATGATTCTTTGGGGGAAGCCATGAGTGTTTAAGGTGGAATAATGGTGGAATATATGGTGTGAATGTGACCCTATGGTGTGAAAGTGACCCCACTTAAGTGGAGATGAGTGCCACTCAGTGGGATTTCTGACTTGACATGCACAGGATTGCACCATAAATCTTCTTAAAATACCATTTACACAAACCTGAAGACAAGCCCTCATAATATATGTGCATAAATAAAAAGGCTGCTTATGTGAGTTCATCTGTTTATTTACTCATCATATTTTCCATGTAATGTTCCATGTAAGCAGTGCCATACTTACTACAAACTATAACACCAATCCATAAAAATGAACATGCACTTATAAGCAGTGGAAATGAATGCAAGCCATTCCATACCTGGCAAAAATACGCAGCACTTACTTGGCTATGATTAAAAAACATTTATTTTAGCCTACTCTTATAGAGGTAAAACTGGAATAAATATTATTATTTTGGAATATATATTAAATACCCTATACGGTGGGGGGAGGGGGAGTCCTGAAATCTGTTTTGGAGTTTACAGTGTATGTAATTCTATGATATTTTTATTACCAGGGGCTTTGACCCTGCACTTTGCTGCTCACTCTGATGCTCCGCTCCAGGTGGGCAAGCTTCCCACACACATACAGATGGGTCACGAAGCTTCCCACCCCCTCACGGGTCACAAAGCTTCCCCCTAATGGGTTGTCAACTTTCCTGAGTTGGAGGCCTCGTGGTAGTGATGCTGAGGCCTTCCAGAGCTGCCCCAACCTGCCACTCTGTGGCTCCCGCAGGCCATCACCTGCTGCTGACCCATTCTCCACCACCCAGGTTGCCACGATGCAGTACGCAGCGCCACAGATCGTAGAGCCACTTCAGAAGGCATATTGAAGCTTTCAAACCCAGGAGGATCAAGTGACCTGAGGAACCAATAGGGTGCCATCTGGCCTTAGAAAATTGCTGTCACTGGCCTGACTCCTCAGTCTGAGGAACATGTTTGATAAGGAAATACAACTCTACTATATGTGGATGATATGTACTGAGGCCATATACAAGAAAAACAAAGATCATTCAAATATTTTTGAAAGAAGAAAATCATACCTGAAATCGCCTTTATTGTTAACTATTCTTTCAGCAGGACAATAAGCTGCAGCTGTTTCCAGCACAACAATTTCCACCTGCTTAGAGATGTTTCCATAGGAGTTGCTGACCATGCATTCCCACTTTCCTGTTGCATCAATATCAATGCTGGATAAAATAAGCTCACTACGAGAGAATTAAAAGGAAACAAATTATCAGCCTGACTTTAAGGTATGTAACTATGAAAACTATCCTTTGGACAGAGCATTTTAGACCAAAGTGAGGCATTTTTATTTTTATGTTTATTTTTACTTACCTAATTTGCTGCCTGCCCTACACACTCAAAACTTTAGGTCAGATAACAGTATTGTTAATTTAATAATAATAATAATAATAATAATAAACTTTATTTCTACCCCGCCCTTTTTCCAATAGGACTCAGAGCGGCTTACAACTAAAAACAACACCATTAAAACATACAGAGTATATTATTAAAAAAGAATTAAAACTATGAGAAAAATTAAAACCATAAAATATAGGTTAAAAACAGCGGACAATTTAAAATAATAAAATCATATAATGTAATCACCAAACCTATGACACTTAATCCTGGTCGTTCTCTATCCCAAATGCCCGTTGAAATAAAACAGTCTTTACTTGTCGCCGGAAAGACGGCAAGGAGGGAGCTGATCGCACCTCACTTGGAAGGGAGTTCCACAGCCTAGGGGTGGCCACCGAAAAGGCCCTATCTCGTGTCCGCGTCATATGTGCTTGCGAAGGTGTGGGGAACACAAGAAGGGCCTCACCTGAAGATCTCAAATCCCAGACAGGTTCATGTAGGGAGATACGATCTGTCAAATAGTCTGGACCTGAGCCGTATAGGGCTTTGTAGGTCAAAACCAGCACTTTGAATTGTGACCGGAAACAAATTGGCAGCCAGTGGAGCTGTTGTAACAGGGGAGTTGTATGGTCCCTGTAACCAGCCCCGGTTAGCACTCTGGCTGCACCTCTTTGTACCAATTTAAGTTTCCGAACACTCTTCAAAGGCAGCCCCATGTAGAGCGCGTTACAGTAGTCTAAGCGGGATGTAACCAAGGCATGCATCACCCTAGTCAGATCAGGCAGCTCCAGGAACGGGTGCAGCTGGCACACCAGTTTTAATTGGGCAAATGCGCTCCTGGATACAGCAGCAATCTGGGCCTCCAAATTCAAAGCTGAGTCCAGGAGTACACCCAAACTGCGAACCTGAGACTTCAGGGGGAGTGCGACCCCATCCAGCACCGGTTGAATCACTATTCACT
Organism: Rhineura floridana; assembly: GCF_030035675.1. Lineage (NCBI taxonomy): Eukaryota > Metazoa > Chordata > Lepidosauria > Squamata > Rhineuridae > Rhineura > Rhineura floridana. Next base: position 51,624,438 of record NC_084486.1, read on the forward strand.
GATCTGCCCTCCGACTGACCAGGAGTACCTCTGTTTTGTCAGGATTTAATCTCAACTTGTTTGCCCTCATCCAGTCCATCACTGATGCCAGACACTGGTTTAGGACCTGTACGGCTTCCTTGGCTTCAGGTGGAAAAGAGAAATAGAGTTGAGTGTCATCAGCATACTGATGGCACCGAACCCCAAAACCCCAGACAACCTCTCCCAGCGGTTTCATGTAGATGTTGAATAACATGGGGGACAAAACAGAACCCTGAGGGACCCCATAGGTCAATGGCCAAGGGGTCGAGCAGGAGTCCCCCAGTACCACCTTCTGGGTTCAGTCCTCCAGGAAGGATTGGAACCACTGTAACACAGTGCCCCCAAGTCCCATCTCAGCAAGGCAGCCCAGAAGGATACCATGATCGATGGTATCGAAAGCCGCTGAGAGGTCCAGTAGAACCAGCAGAGACACACTCCCCCTGTCCAGTTCTCTGCGTAGGTCATCCACCAAGGTGACCAAAGACGTCTCTGTCCCATAGCCAGGCCTGAAACCAGATTGAAATGGATCCAGATAATCCGTATCATCCAGGAATCTCTGGAGTTGGGCGACCACCACACACTCTATTATCTTGCTTAAAAATGGAATATTGGAGACTGGCCGGTAGTTACCTAGTAAAGAGGGATCCAGGGAGGGCTTTTTCAGCAGTGGTCTTATAACTGCCTCCTTTAAGCATGATGGAATTCTGCCTTGTTGTAGGGAGGCATTAACTACTTCCCTGACCCAATCGACCAGTCCCCCTCTGGTACTTCTAATGAGCCAGGAAGGGCAAAGGTCCAGTACACACGTGGTGGCATGCGCCGCTCCAAGGATCTTTAAGCATATTTAAGCATATTTATGAAGGCATGTGTCTGATGCTGGAGGATTCTGGGATGCAAAGGGCAGCTCTAAGATGCTTTCCTATTTCCACTGAATTTCATAATCTTCTGGTCCAGTTCTGTTGTGAACAGAAACACAAATCTGCCACCCAGTTTCTTAGAAAAAAATTAGTAGTATCCCAATAAAAAATTGTGTTTTCAAGATCACCTTTCTCTGAATTTAAGTTTGACCATTGACAAAGACACAGGCCGCAATCCAAGACAGAGTTAAGTGCACCTACCACCTTTAAAATCAATGGTCAATTCATGTATGATGGTTTAAAGATATAAAATATTCACTGTTTGGTTTATAATTCACTTTTATTGCTATTGATATAACTTACCCTGTCACTGTAAGGTGAAAGGTAGATTAGAAATAACAACAAATAAATATATAAATTTTACCTAACTCTGTGTCAGGCTGTGGTCATCAGCTAAACAAATCCAAGTAGTTATTAGTATTTTCATGATTCTGAAAAGCAGCATAGGATTCACTTCAAGATAGGCTTTACAGAAGTTCCTTTTAGAAAGCCAGCTTTAATACATAACGCTGGTTAAATTCACTTCTCTAAGAATGTGCATCTTTAACTTTTATTTATCCCAAATCTGGAATGCTCTAAATAACTTCCTTCCTTGCCATCCAGATCTTTTTGCAAATCAGGAATTCAAAATGAGATTTTCATTAATAAATGAGAAATTCAACAACCAGTATTCCATACCATGTTTTCTTTTGGACACAATGGTCTTGGGCAACTCTGCACACTAGCCACTAATGGAACATTGCTTTGATCCTCCAGAGAAAGCATTCCAGAAAATTGTGGTAAATAGCCCTTGGTTGAAATGATACTTCACTGTGAGTGTATCTCATGAGAATTCAGTGTTATCCTTCTGTTGCAACTTTAAATATCGCTCAGAGTTTATTCTATTTACTTGTGGCTCTGAGCATACAAGAGTGGAAAATCCCAAGCACACTTTTAGAATGGCTCTCACTTATAGCTCTCTTTCTAATGATGCACTACAGTATTTAACCCTTGCACAAAGGATCACTAGTATAGAAATGACTGGGGCTAACTTACTAGAACCTCAGGTATCCAAGAAATTATACCTTTTATGGCAGCATTAAATGCATCTAAAAGGTATTTGTTTAATTAAATTAAAAATCTGTTAGAAGATACTATGTCTCTGATAGCAATACACAGCATTTTCATATTGTAGTCTTGTCAGGCAGATGCTTTCAACTGGCATAAAATTAGACACAAATGTAGGGTTGCCATATTGCCCAGTTAGCCGGGTTTTACCCGGATTCTTTGCATGCCACCCGGCACCCGTTTAGCCCCTCAGGTGGCCCGGATTCTCAGCTTTAATTTTTTAAAAAATTAAGTTTCTAGGTGGTCCAGTTCTTGAGATATACATAAAAACGTCAGCCGCCCCCCTGACTGTTAAATCTTTCTTTAAACAGTACTGTATAGTACTTCATAGCTTTAACCCCGCCCATTCAGGATTGCAGCCAATCAGTGAAGCCAGGGTTGCATTTGGTTGACCTGAGGCAGTGTCTAGAAAACCTCATTGCAATGCCAGAAAATGGTGGTTTCCCCCCGTTTATCTGACAATCTCATAAATTGGGTAAATATATACATTTCAGGTTTTTTTCCTCTTGTGTGCAGGAGTCAGATCCTGGGCAGTGTTTTGAAAACCTTCCCAATACTTGCTTTTGTAAAAGCAATGCTAATCCCATATGCCCAGAGTAAATCCCATTGAATTCAATAGGACTTACTTTTGAGTAGACATGGTTATGAATGTGCTCAAAATCAATGGGACTTTGGAGTGAATGTAAAAAAGAATTGTGTTTGTGTTCTAACTCTTTCTGTCCCCCCCTCCAGTCCTATTTTAAAGCAAGTAGGCAGGGCTTACTTAGATATTACAGTTTTTATTCTGTAGGAAACTAATACTGATTTTTAAAAAACTAATACTGATTTTTCTGCAATGACCAACTGGTTTGACAATAAACTATTATATGGGCTGTATGTATTTATACATCTGCAGTGTGTGTGTGTGTGTGTGTGTATGGAGTGTTTCCAACAACCCTGTGAGGTAGGGTTGGAAACCAAGGCAGCTCACAACAAGAAATAAAGCCATTTAAAATCCAATAACCATAAAAACAAGTATAAACAGTTGCAAAACAGTGTAAAGTGGCATGATTCGGAATTTTGGGTTGTGTGAATGAAGTTGCTTATCACTTGAGGTTGCATTTCTGTCCCTGTTTGAGTAAGCCCCACTGAATACACTGGGACTTGCTTCTGAATAAATAAACTTAGGATTGCACTATAAATATCTTTACAGTTTGTGTAAATAATAAATATATTTGATAGTCATGCTTATATAAATATTTCTTCATTTATCATATTTTTGGTTTTTGGTTAGGAATCCTGACTGGTTGTGAGATGCTTAGTTTTCTGCCTTACTCATAGGAATCTTGTTGTGGTTATGGTGCTGCATTTAAGAAATCATGGTACGAAATGGCCTGAATCAGTATAAGGCAGATTCCTTGGTTCCTAAAAGTGGAAAGAGACTCAAGGGCCACAGTGACTCCAACATTTATTTATGTATTTTTATTTACAACATTTATATACCGCTTTATTGTAAAAAAATCTCAAAGTGGTTTACAGAAAGAATTAATACAATAAAATTATTGGCAAAAGCATTAAGGACAGATACTTAAAAACATTCAAAATAATAAAACCAACAATGAGTTAAAAACAGATTTAAAAACAAAATAGCTTCCACATGCCTGGAGAGGCTTGCCTCAAGAAAACTGATTTTAGCAGGTGCTGAAAAGAGACGTCTGCCTAATGTCAATAGGCAAGGAGTTCCAAAGCGTAAGTGCTGCCACTTTACAGGACTGATTTCTTACAAGAGCAGAACAAGTACTATGTGGCACCCATAACATGGAAAGCACAGCTTGAACTTGGCCTGGTAGCAAATCAGCAACCACTGCAGATTTCAGAGCAGAGGTATTATGTGCTGATAGGATCTCACTCATGTCAGCAATTGTGCTGCAGCATTCTGCATTAACTGCAGTCCCCAGGTCAGGTTGTGCTGCATGGTGATTTCTGTGACCCTGGCTGACTGGCTGCTAGGATTTTTTTAGTTTGGGTTTTTGGTTATGAATCCTGACTGGTTGTGGGATGCTGAGTTTTCTGCCTTACTCACAGGAATCTTGTTGTGGTTGGTGTGGTATTACATTTAGGAAAGTGTTACTGCCTTTTGTGTTGTTTTTTTCCTATTTGCATTTCACTTTTCTTTAACCTCAGTCCGTTACAGCCATAGAAGCAACAGCAGCATATGTAAGGTAATTAACCCCCATTAATTATAAGAGCAAGAATTTATAATTATTATTTTAATTAAAACAAGAGGCTTATGAGTACTTTGAAGAGGACCAGGTATTTATTTTCTTTCTGAGCCCAGGACTGGGTCTTTCATGATGCCCGGTGGGGGGAGGGAGCAGGAGAGTAGTCGATAAGACAGACATCCTGGCATTGGTAATCTAATTTCTTTTTTCTTTTGGGGGGGTTGTTTTAAGGTTGGGTGCCTGCCTGAGTGGTGGAAGCCTACATTGGGGCACGTGTCAATCACAGGGGAGTGATGGGGGAAGGGTGGGAGGCCAATGTATACCGAGGCTGGGCGGCAGATGCTGGTGGAAAGCTAGGGGCAGGTCACATCAGGTAAGAGGAACTAGGGAGAGATGCATAGTATTTGTCCCCTGTTCCGGGCCTGTCCAGAGCCAACAGACAGCTGGGAGATGCTTGACTTCATACTCTGGCCTTCGACTGCTGCTGTGCAATGCCAGGTCTGTTGCCCAAAAAACATCCCTCATCCATGATATGATATTGGATGAGGGCGCGGACCTGGCATGTATTACGGAAACCTGGCTGGATGAGGCTGCTGCTCCTATCCTTGCGGCCATGTGTCCAGCTGGGTTCTCGTATGCACAGGAGCCGAGGGTCGGTAGTCGGGGAGGGGGAGTGGTTGTTATTTACCGAAGGTCCCTGGTTCTCACCAGACCTCCTCTCTGTGAGACCAAGGTGGCAGACTGCATGTACTGGAGGTTGTGCCCAAAGGGCAGTCTAAGGATTCTGCTCATGTACCACCCACCACACTGCACGACGGACTCCCTGGCCGAGGTGCTGGAGGTGGTCTCGGCTGTGCGTGTACAGTCCCCAAACCTGCTGGTATTGAGAGACTTCAATGTACACTCAGAGGCCATCCTTACTGGGGCGCCTTGGGACTTCATGGAAACCATGGCTTCCTGGGAGCTGCACCTTATTACAATGGGGCCCACCCATGTAGCCGGTCATGCACTCGACCTTGTGTTTGTCTCAGGAGAGGAGGGGAGTGATCTGAAAATTGGGGGTACATCCATCACCCCCTTGTCATGGTCAGACCACTACTTGGTGAGGATGGACTTTTTGGTGCCACAAACCCTCCGTGGGGGTGGAGGACCTATTAAGATGGTCCGCCCCAGGCGTCTGATGGATCCTGATGGATTCCTGAATGCGTTTGGGGACTCTCTGGAGCATGCACACAGCCACTCAGCTGAGACCCTGGTGGAGGGATGGAATGCCGCAATCGCTGGGGCATTAGACTGGGTGGCTCCGAAACACCCTCTCCCCCTGAATAGAGCTCAGACGGCACAGTGGTTCACCCCACGGCTGCGAATTCTGAGGCGGGAGGTGAGACGGCTAGAGCACCGGTGGCGGAAATCTCGCTCTGACGACGATCGGACACATGTTAGAGTGGCTGCAGCAGCCTATCATGTGGCAATAAGGGCAGCAAAAAAAGATTTTTATGCTGCCTCTATTGCATCTGCAGAGTGCTGTCCCAGGAGACTGTTCCAAGTGGTCTGGAGCCTGGTCGGTCCAGTTGCTCCGGAACCAATGGAACATGCTAAGGCCTCCTGTGACGAGTTTGCTAAACACTTTGAGGAGAAAATCGATCGTATTAAGAGTGCAATTCCGTGCGCTGTGGACACAGTGAGCGAGCCAGAGGTGACCAGTGGTGCTCTGGTGGTGTGGGATCGGTTCCAGCTTCTTCCATCTGATGAAGTGGACAAGGTGCTCTCAACCTTAAAGCCAACCACTTGCTTACTCGATCCTTGCCCATCGTGGCTCATTATGAGCTGCAAAGATAGACTGGGTGAGGGAATCAAGATGGTAGTAAATACATCTCTCGAAGAGGGAGTAATGCCATCAGCGCTCAAGGAGGCAATAATTAAACCAATCTTAAAGAAGCCCTCCTTGGATCCCCAAGATCTGAACAACTACCGCCCAGTCTCAAATTTGCCATTCTTAGGCAAGGCGGTTGAGCGGGTGGTGGCAAAGCAGTTGCAAGCGCACTTGGAGGAAGCGGATTATCTGGATCCATTTCAATCGGGCTTCAGGCCTGGACATGGGACTGAAACAGCCTTGGTCACCTTGGTAGATGATATGAGGAGGGCGTGGGATAGGGGCGAATGCACCTTCCTTGTCCTCCTTGATCTCTCAGCGGCTTTCGATACCGTTGACCGCGTTATCCTCCTGGACCGCCTGAAGAGGTTAGGCATGGGGGGCACTGTATTGCAGTGGTTCCATTCCTTCCTCTCTGGTAGGTACCAAAGAGTGGCATTGGAGGATGAGGTCTCGGATCCTTGGCCTCTCACTTGTGGGGTGCCACAGGGTTCCATCTCTCCCTGATGCTGTTCAACATCTATATAAAGCCGCTGGGGGCAATCATCAGGAGATTTGGGCTGCAATGTCATCAGTATGCAGATGACACGCAGCTCTATCTCTCATTTAAATCTTCACCGAGGTTGGCTGTAGAAACCCTGTCCAAGTGCCTGGAGTCGGTGAGTGGCTGGATGGGAAGGAATAAGCTGAAGCTGAACCCTGACAAAACCGAGGTACTGTTTGTGGGAGACAAGGGAAGGCTGGGGGATGTGGACCTGGTGGTCAATGGGGTACGATTACCCCTGAAAGACCAGGTCCGCAGCCTGGGGGTCATTCTTGACTCCCAGCTGTCCATGGAGGCTCAAGTCTTGGCTGTGAGCCGGGCGGCGCTGTATCAACTCCATCTGATACGGAGGCTGCACCCCTACCTTCCCAACCATCTGCTCCCACCGGTAGTACGTGCCCTGGTCACCTCTCGCCTAGACTACTGTAATGCGCTCTATGTGGGGTTACCCTTGAAAACGGTCCGGAAGCTGCAACTGGTACAGAATGCGGCGGCTCGTCTGATTAAAGGCAGCCGCCGGCAAGATCACATCACTCCAGTGCTGAAGGAGTTGCACTGGCTACCGGTTGTTTACCGGGCCCAATTCAAGGTGTTGGTTTTGACCTTTAAAACCCTACACAGTTTTAGCCCAGTCTATCTGAAGGAGCGCCTCCAGCATCGTCAGGGATGCCGCTCAACAAAATCAGCCTCAGAAGACCTTCTCTCGATCCCACCGGTTAAAACAGCTAGACTGGCGAGGACTAGAGAGAGGGCTTTTTCAATAGTGGCCCCCAACCTGTGGAACTCTCTCCCAAATGATCTCCACCATGCCCCTTCTATGATGAGCTTCCGCCGGGCCTTGAAGACCTGGCTCTTCAGGCAGGCTTTTGGGGTGGGTTAGGTTTTTACTGTTATGGTTTTAAATTTTAACGTTTTAATGTATTGGTTTTTATCTTGTACGTCGCCCAGAGTGGCTGGACAACCAGCCAGATGGGCGACTAATAAATTTAATAAAATAAATAAATAAATAAATAAATTAGCAAGGTATGTGTGGGATTGTTGCACGCTTCCAGGCCCAGATTCATTTTGAGTATGGAGGTGGAACCTGTGTAGATGTGGTTGATCAAAGGGAGAAGAAATTTTGAGTTAAGCAAAGCTCTGCTTTTATAAAACCTAAAAAACATACAGATACTTAGAATGTCTGAGTGCCAGCACCAGTGGAATACTGGAGGAACTTGTAAAACTTGCTGCAACAGTATTTAGAACTGAGCATGTGGTGTGAAAGACTCCTTTTCCTAACATTTTGGCTTCTCCACCCACCACATCTCTGAAATATATTGTATATGTAATGGTTAACCATACTAAAAAATGTAAATAAGTTTATTTCGGTCAATGACCAGCAAAGGTTAACCATACTGCTGCCCTGACTTACTTTGTTGCTATTTTGTGTTTTTATTATGTTTTTATATTGATTGTGTATTTTTATTGTTTTTATTATATTTGTAAGCTGTGCTGAGCTCTGTTTTTAACAGCAGAAGGGCAGGATATAAATCCTCTTAATCAATCAATAAATATTCCATAGTGTTGGAAACTAGAGTCTAGGCATTTAAGGCTGAAAATGTTGCTTTTTAAAAAAAGATTTCTCACATCTTTCCCCAGTTTTTGGTGGTAATTCCTAGGCACAAAAAGAAAACAACTGGACAATCCAAATATTAATATGCAAATAATATGCAAATTAGCCTGCCCGGATTTGTGGAACTGGAATATGGCAACCCTACACAAATGTCAATGAAAAAGGTATTCCTTTCCCTGGAAGAAGTGGATTGCTGTAAAGGTTAAAGTTGGCTGGTAATATTGAATCAAGATATCTCAAATGATAGCCTTGCCATTCAAGCTATGTTGAAGCATCGGGGCAGTCCATAAAGGCAATATTGGGTGACTTTTATTTGTAATGTTGTAGGCTGTTTGAACCAAAACTGCTTCTCTTCTCTTCCCCTCCCCCACAGAGGCTTATGACAGGCAGGGTTTCCTGGATATACTTTTTCACTAGGGCCTCCACAACCTGCCACTACACTTTTGTTCCTGGAAGGCAAAAGAGTTACCATTTCCAATCATTCTTTGTTTCATGCTTCAAAGAGAAGACAGGCTCACACTAGAATTCTGAATGCGGCTGAGGAATAAAAGACAAGCAAGAAGAATGACTGAGATCTAAGAAAAATATATGATTGTAGCATGGGGCTCTAGTGTTTATATAAGTATCTTATAAGTTTAAAGCAGAATGGGTATCCACATTAGTACAAACCTGTCTGACTTCAATATGAACATATTACACACACATACACCCTTATAATATATTTCTCTTTCCTTGTGACAATAAAAGATATGCAGAATAGCAGCCTTGGTTTAATGTAACAAACGGAATGTAGAATGTTCCATAATGTACAGTAAAAATTAATTTGGGAAAGTCATTATAATGTCCTGCTGTAGCCTACATCACTGGCCATTGAGAAGCTCAATGTAGAGAAAATTATTTTAAATACTAATCTGGGGCAGAGTAGTTTGATTTAGAATATACATTTTCATCATTACAACTATGCATAACTAATTAACCAGACCTGAGCTTATCCTTGTTATTAGCAGAACTATTTCTTTATTGTCTTGCAATGATATCTTTGCAATGATTATTTTGCATGCCGATGGTCATTTAAATGTCAGAAAGACAGGAACCAAGAAATAGAGGCCACAAGAGCATATTCCAATTTTCATTCCTTGAGAAAGGTTCTCAGAATCTGACCTAATTTCCTGTATGAATCTGGAAGACCCAATCTCAATTCTGGCAGAGAAAGGAAAACAAATTACTAGGACATGAAGACTGTTTACTTAAAAACAAAATACAGTCATCTGCAGAGAGACATGTAGCAGATTATTTCCAAAATTTGGCAAAACGTCTGCATTGCCTATATCTAGTCCAAACCACCATCAATTATTAATACGAACAAATAATTTCAAAAATGAGTGTTGGTCCCCAGAGCTCACTGCTACACAAAATAAGGACCAAAGGTTAAAACATGGAAAATCAAGAATGTGAAAATCTGGCTGTTCAAAACCAACTAAGACTGGGTATCATAGGAATTCAGGAAGCTGCTTTATACCGAGTCAGACCATTGGGTCCATTTAGTCCAGTATTGTCTACACTGACTGGCAGCAGCTCTCCAGAGTTGCAGGCAGGGGTCTCTCCCAACTCTACCTGGAGATGTCGTGGATTAAACCTGGGATCTTCTGCATGCAAAACAGATGCTCTACTACCGAGGTACGGCCCTCCTTGATTAGCCTGACAATCATATTGCCCTGGCTAATTGTATGAAATTGAAAACTTCAGTCCTGGAAGGATGCTAATTCCATGGGGAAGACCCACATGATTTGCACTGACCACATGGATGGGTCATTCAGATGTAACACCTAGCCATATTGGAGCCGAAAAGGAGCTTCCACATGGCCCGAGGAGCATTAAAGGGGCCACAAAGTAATTCGTTTATCCTTGGAATGATTTGCCTTACAGTATGAACAGATTCTTACATGAAAACCTGTTAACAGCAAGCAGAAATCAAATTAAATTAAAGCTTCTATAGGACTGTTACAGATTCTTGGATATACAACAAATGTTTGCCAGCTGTGATTTATCAAGACGAAGCTAAATGCAAGTACAATACATGATTTTCTTTCTTTGGATGTTAAGTAGAAAACATACAAAACTCATCTTCCAATATAATACATAGTTAGCAAAAGTCACATTAGGGATTTACTAGAATTCCACCCAATTTGGATTTGTTACCAAATTCTCCATTAATTCACTTATTCTCTATCCATACAGATTGGAGTTTTATCTAGAGATTTTCTGCAACCATTTTTGAAAACAGATTTTTTTTTTTAAAAAAAATCCACCTCTAAAATATATTTATTAAGAATAATAATTGTATCGATGTTGCCTTTCATTTACTGATATTTTCTTTCAAAATATAGGTATTTCTTTTCAAAACATTGATATTATTATCAATATTTTTTGAAAGGGGGAAAAACAGACTGGTAAAAGCAGTGACTAGTGGACAAAGAACAAACTCAAATTGTTCAAACAGCGGCAGAAGGCAGTTACCATATATTCCGGGTGGCTGGGGGAAAACACCCCTGCTGAGTGCTGCAAACCTCTTTTTAGACATTTGTAGTGATGTGGTAAAAAAAATTGCCTGAATATCACAGGGAGCCACTGCTCCACATCGGTGTCTCACCATGGGATAACAGTTGCTGAATGGAGCAAGATAGTTATCCACATAAATTGCAATGGCACTCAGCCACAGATGAACATGCAAAACACATACACCCCTTAACCCAAAATTTGGTGCCACAGAATCCTTAAACAGTTCTTTATATTTCAACAATTCTGAGGATTGAACAGAATTGACTTTTAAAGGAGAAATACTTTGTATGCATGCATTGGTAGCATTTCCTCAAGTCAGCCAAACAACAAGAGCCATATTGAAGACTTTTATAGTGGAAAAGTGGGGTATGCTTTAACTTGGATTTCTGCATTGAGCAAGGGGTTGGATTGATGGCCTTATAGGTCCCTTCCAACTGTACTATTCTCTGATTCTATGAGATTAACCCCGGGATCTCTTGAAATCTTACAGAAGATGCCCTCAGATCAAATGCTGTTTCATTCATACTTTTTACGCATGCTACTGCCTTCTGCCACTGTATGAATAACTGTTTGAAATTGCTTTTAAGATTGTATTTTTAAATTGCTGAAACCCATCTTTGGACCTAATGGTGAAGGGTAGGTAAGAAATCAAACAGTAGTAGCAGCAGCAACAACAACAACAACAATGTCAAGGCAGCTCTGGGAGCATGTTTATGGCATGCACGAAGTGTGGGATGCTCCAAACAAGTGAAACACAGCCTGTCTACAGGACTTCTCTCATACTTTTAACCTAATCCACAGTCCCAAAATGATGAAGTGGCTTTGATCCAGCACAGTTCTCACTAGGTCTAACAACACAGCCCACAACTTTCAATGTAGGACCCAGACAACAGGAACAACTATCACGACCACCACAATAAATCTACCGCAACAAATGGTCTAGCAAACCTACGTCAAAGCTCTGCTAAGTAAAATATTTCCAAGATGATGAATAAAAAGTGCTAATCTCCTTATGATAATCCTTGATTATTTGATTGCATGCCTTTGGGAGCAGCTAGAAAAAGGCAGCCAACAGTGCTCACCACACTAATTAATTTTTAAATTATTCTTTGTAGCCTTATTGTAATGCAGACTTTCATTTGGTAACCTCTGCTTGTGGCTGAAGCTCCCTTTCACCCAGACTGTGTTTAGATATTGAATTATGCTGTATTTACTTAAGAGGAAATCTGTAGAATTCAGTTTCAGAATTATGGTACAGGATGATCTGACATGCAGGCAAGATTTTCCAAACACTAGCACATATGGGGATTAAGGGAATTCAGCCAGCACTGAAACTCCTCCCAAGATCACCGTTCTGGAAAATGTGCTGCCTGGGACAGAACTGGGGAGGAACTGAGGCTTCTATACTGGTCTCACCCATCAATTCCAGATGTTCCACAATAACCCCCAAGGATCTCAGGAACAGAGCCTGAAGCCCAGATGAAAAGTCACAGCACCCATCTGGCAAGATAGGGCCTTCCATTGCTGAGCTGTACGTGGGAGAAGGAACCATGAGTCAATGTGAATTCTAGGGAGCATCAGGGCCATCTATAAAACTGATCAGTTGCTATCAAGCTGATTCAACACTTTATCCTCCTCAGCGTGACTCCTTTGCTAGGCATCCTGGCAGCTACAACTACTTAAATTGTCACATTCTCTCGCCATCTGGCTCAGAGGAAGACTTGGAAGGAGTCATTGTAGGGGTTAACTATCCCAAGACTGTCCAGGCCAGAGGACATTTATTTATTTATTTATTTAATTAAGCTTATATACCGCCCGACTAGCAACAGCTCTCTGGGTGGTGAACATTAAAAATACAATAAAAATAACACAAAACTGTACACAAAACTGTACAGTCTAAAATCAAAATATAATAATTTAGAATTAACAGGAATTAAAATGCCTCAGAGAAGAGAAAGGTTTTAACCTGGCGCCAAAAAGATGATAGTGTCAGCACCAGGCACACCTCCTCGGGGAGACCATTCCATAGTTCGGGGGCCACCACTGAGAAGGCCCTAGATCTTGTCACCACTCTCCGGGCTTCCCTATGAGTCGGAACCCGGAGGAGGGCCTTCGTAGTAGACCGTAGTGTACGGGCCGGTTCATATTGGGAGAGGCGTTCCGACAGATATCGTGGTCCTGCGCCGTATAAGGCTTTATAGGTAAGTACCAACACTTTGAATCTGGCCCGGAAGCATATTGGAAGCCAGTGCAAACGGGCTAACACAGGTGTTATATGCTCAGACCGCTTAGTTCTTGTTAGCAGTCTGGCCGCCGCATTTTGCACTAGCTGTAGCTTCCGAATCGTCTTCAAAGGTAGTCCTACGTAAAGCGCATTGCAGTAGTCCAGACGCGAGGTTACCATAGCATGTACCACTGATGAGAGGCCCTCCTTACTCAGATAGGGACGTAGCTGGGCTACCAACCGAAGTTGGTAGAATGCATTCCGGGCCACTGAGGCTACATGAGCCTCAAGTGTGAGGGAAGAGTCTAAGATGACTCCCAGACTACGCACCTGTTCCTTTAGGGGGAGTGTAACCCCATCCAGGACAGGGTATATATCCACCATCCGATCAGAGAAACCATCCACCAACAGCATCTCAGTCTTGTCAGGATTGAGTCTCAGTTTGTTAGTTCTCATCCAGTCCATTGTCGCAGCCAGGCAACGGTTCAGCACGTCGACTGCCTCACCTGAAGAAGATGTAAAGGAGAAGTAGAGCTGCGTGTCATCAGCATACTGATGACAACGCACTCCAAAACTCCTGATGACCGCCCCCAGCGGCTTCATATAAATGTTAAAAAGCATGGGAGACAAAACCGAACCCTGCGGGACCTCACATTGGAGTACCCACGGTGTCGAGCAATGTTCCCCAAGCACTATCTTCTGGAGACGACCCGCTAAGTAGGAGCGGAACCACTGCCAAGCAGTGCCTCCAACTCCCAACTCCGCAAGCCTCTCCAGAAGGATACCATGGTCGATGGTATCAAAAGCCGCTGAGAGATCAAGGAGAATCAACAGAGTTACACTCCCTCTGTCTCTCTCCCGACATAGGTCATCAAACAGGGCGACCAAGGCAGTCTCAGTGCCAAAACCAGGCCTGAACCCCGATTGAAATGGATCTAGATAATTGGTTTCATCCAATAGTGCCTGGAGCTGGTCAGCAACCACACGTTCCAGGATCTTGCCCAGGAACGGAACATTGGCTACTGGTCTGTAGCTGCTGACATCCTCTGAGTCCAAGGAAGGTTTTTTCAGGAGTGGTCTCACTGCCGCCTCTTTCAGACAGCCAGGGACCACTCCCTCTCGTAAAGAGGCATTAATCACTTCCTTGGCCCAGCCAACTGTTCCTTCCTTGCTAGCTTTAATTAGCCAAGAGGGGCAAGGATCCAGTACCGAAGTGGTCGCACGAACCTGTCCAAGCACCTTGTCCACGTCCTCGAACTGAACCAACTGAAACTCATCCAACAAAACATGACAAGACTGTGCTCCGGACACCTCAGTAGGATTAACTGCTATTAAATAGGAGTCTAAGTCCCGGTGAATGCATGAGATCTTATGCTGGAAGTGTTCAGCAGATTTATTACATTGAGCTACCGATGTATCTGCCGTATCTTGTAGGCCTGGATGAAGTAGGCCACGAACCACTTTAAAAAGCTCCCGTGGGCGTGAGAGAGATGACTGAATAGTGGCGGTGAAATGTTGTTTTTTTGCCGCCCTCACCGCTCCTACATAGAGCTTAGTAGAAGCACGAACCAGCTCATAATTGCATTCGTCGGGAGTTCGTCTCCATCTCCACTCAAGCCGCCTCCTGTCTTGTTTCATCGCTCTCAGCTCCGGAGTATACCAAGGAGCTGTATGAGCTCTACATAGGAGAGGGCGCGCAGGAGCAATCGTGTCAACAGCCCGGGTCATCTCTGTATTCCACAGATCGACCAGGGCTTCGACAGGAGCGCCAGTCTTATCAGCCGGAAAAACCCCCAGAGCCTTTTGAAAACCTTCAGAATTCATTAGTCTCCGGGGGCGGACCAATTTAATAGGTCCCCCACCCTTGCAGAGGGAAAAGGCTACTGAAAGTCTAAACTTCAGCAAGCAATGATCTGTCCATGACAACGGGAGAGATGTAAAACTCCCCACATCCAGATCACTATCCCCATGTCCAGTAGCAAAGACCAGGTCAAGAGTATGCCCCGATGAATGTGTTGGGCCACTAACATATTGAGACAGCCCCATGGTTGTCATGGCGGCCATGAAGTCCTGAGCTGCCCCAGACAAAGTAACCTCAGCATGAATGTTGAGATCTCCCAGTACTAATAGTCTGGGGGATCTCAAAAGTATCTCCGAGACCACTTCCGTCAGCTCAGTTAGGGAAGCCATTGGGCAGCAAGGTGGGCGGTACACCAAAAGGATTCCCAGTCTGTCCCTCTGGCCCAGCACAAGGTGCAAACACTCCAGACCAGTGATTGCATGGACATGGTGCTTGGTGAGTGAGATGGAACTCTTATAGACCACAGCAACCCCACCTCCCCGACCCTCAGATCAACCATGATGCTGAACCAGATACCCCGGTGGGCAGAGCTGGGAGAGACTAACTCCTCCCTGTTCGCCCACCCAGGTCTCGGTTATACATGCCAGATCGGCCACCTCGTCCACAATCAAATCATGGACGAGGGAGGTTTTATTATGTACCGATCTGGCATTAAAAAGCAGCAACTGGAGATCTGAGAGTTGGCTGATAGGACAACCAACAACCCTGCGGGTATGAGAAGGACCAGAACGCGGCACAGCCACTACATGTCTGGGCCGCGTTCTCCTTACCTGGCACGTCCCTCTCATATCACCATACCTCCCTCTACCTGTCACTATGGCAATTGGGGCCCCCTCAGGTCTCCCCTCTTGATGATAAAATCTCTTCCCGAGGCACATGATAAACTATAAATACAAAAAACTCATATACATAAAAATACACATTCACTCACAACATACACTCATATAACACCCATTCATCCACTTCAAACCCACACAGAAGACACAGTCCCGTATTCTGTGCGCCCAAATGCCAGCTCTAAGACCGTTCTTCTTCCCACGTATAACGCCACCTGGGGCCTGGTCCTGCAAGGTGCCCACGTGCAGAGCAGGAGACCAAGAAGGAGAGAGCAGAGACGCCAGCCAAGCAGCAGCAGCAAAGCAGGCAGATGGCTCTCCCTCCCTGGGCGGTGATGGACATGGCTTTAGTCTAATTTCAGGATGTTAAGGCAGCATTAAGATAGCATGTTTACAGACATTGGGGCGAGGGGAGGAACCTTATGACAAGGCATCAAGGCACTGCACAGGTTGCCTGTGAGCTGCTGGACCCAATTCAAGGAGTTAGCAAACTTCTAAATTACTTGGGCCCAAAGGGCTTGGAAGACCTCCTTTACCTTGCAAACCAAAATTTGCAGTCTGGGGAGCAGCCCTGATCCTGATCTCATCAGCAGGACCAGCACAAAGAACTGGGACCCGAGAACAGGGCATTCTCAGTGATGTCACTCCAGCTATGGAACTCCCTCCCAAGGGACTCAGAAAATCCCCCTCTTTACTTTGTTTTTTAAAAAATATCCAGGGTTTTAGCTGATAATTTTATGAAATTTATACACTGCTGTCTATAATATGTTATACTGTGCTTTTTTCCCTAAAATTGATTTTATGTCATTTTAATTATTGTGAACTGCCCTGGTCTCTCTTTGGGGAGGAAGAGCTTGTTGTAAGTGTGAAGTAATAAATAAAAATGTAGGCATCCTCAGTCTAAGATCCAAAACTATCCCTCGCCTCTTTTTTTTCTTTAAGCGCGGGAAAGGTAAGTCTATAAAACGTATTAGCTGAGCTCTTCTTAGATACTAATAACATTTTTGTGCCCTCAAAAGTACCCAAGGCAGGCTGGTGATGCCAGGGAAGGAACATATGTTCTTCTGCATGCAAAGTGTCGGTCTTATAAATGGGCTACAGCCCCTCCCCTGAGTTGGTAGGTAAAGGTTAACACTTTTAGTATATTAATTTTGTTTTAATGGATTTTTATTATATATAGTATGTTGCTGTCCCTCTCAATCACTTTGGGACTCTTTTGTGTGAAGCAATACAGAAACTGAACAAATCTAATGACATGGTAGTATTATTGCTGCTACCTTTATTGAGCTGTAAATTCAACCGCCGCAATTAAAGGCTACTTTTAATATTTGTATTTTCACCATTTGAAAGGTTTGGTTGCCCTATAGCTCCAAGCAGGCTTTGCCTGGTTCATCAGGATGCTTCCACACTTAACTTCCCCTCTGCAGGTTCATTATTCTAATTGGATTCTGTTTAATAAAGTGGTCCATGATTTTAACCCAATAAATGCTGTCTGTGTCTTATTTCGGCATTAGGCCGCAAATTATCTCTACGTCACACCAGTTCCTGCACTTGATGGTTTAATCTGACTAATGGTCACGTGGTTGTGGCAAACACATTTTGTATCAATACCGTCCAACAGGGTAGATAGACAACTTAACTTTCCTGAGCTGGTTTCACAACTGTCTTTCCCCAAGTATTTACAAATTCTATTAACAAACATTGTACACTCAGGGTTGTTATTGCCCATGAATCAATATTGTATCACGCAAAATAAGATCTTGCTTTTGAGTTGCTTGAACTATTTGCACTGGCCATTTTCCATTCATTTTCCAAGTTTCAGGAGCTCACCAAGGAAAGCCTAGTCTGCTAGACATGTCGCTCTTGGCTGAACTTTGATCACTAATCCTAGAAAAGTTGGTTGTTTAAATTCTTTATTGGGTTGTATTGTATGACAGTTTTTGTCTTGCCAGCAGACAAAATGTATAACACATCTTTCATGTTACTTCAGGTACACATCATAGTTTCTCTGTTTCAAATCTCTACATAGGACTGTCATCTCTGCTACATGGTATATTGTCAGTTTTGTTGACAGCCTGAAAGCATGAAGCTTGAATATCCTGTGAATATGCTCACCAAACAACCTGACTCACTTTTAATATTATAATATATGGTTGAAAATGTGTGGCAAAACACAAGGTGATTAACCTTTTTAATGTTTATTGGAATAATGATGCTTTTCGCTGAGCAGTCACAATGGCTGGAACTGGTTGAAAGAGTACTCTTGTTTCCCCTACTAAAAGACCAACTAAAAATTCATTCCACCTATATGTATATATGTGTATTCTTACCAAGCAGCCATTTGCAACAACATGACTTTGGCAAGATCTTGTTATTTTTGGTGAAGAGCTCTCTGATCACAGTTCTTGTTACAGTTTCATAACACTAGGAAGTTTGCATCATTTATTCATATAGCTGTGTTGGACATGGAGTCAGCCTTGGAGCACGGAGCTATAAAAATAAGCTGTCATTCTTTAATGGCAGCAGTGTCATTCTGTGTCATTCTCTTTCTTGCACACCTGACATGCATCTATTTTCAGTGTAAACACAGAGTGAGATTCACTCAGAGGGTCTTTTTTAAAAAGCCCTATAGTTTATCATAAGAAAGGGCAAGCTAAAGCCTCAAAAATTCCTATCTGACTTTTGCAATACAATACTTTAAAAATATCACATTCGCACAGGATATGCATGCTTTGGAACTAAGCTATTCTACAACACCAATGGCCACCAAGTAGGCTAGACCTGACCCCCCCTTAGGCAACGTTATGCCATCCCAGCTGCCTTCAGCAAATTATATTCAGTCTGGTAATACATTTTTGCACTGTACCACTTCTAAGGAAAAAGGGAAGTGATTATTTTAAGTTATAAGGTTGCATAGTTCACACTTCAGTCTTGCAACTCATGTTCATTTTTGTATATAATGCCAGATTACGTGGGTTCTGTAACTTTATTGCACCTTAGGGGTTCCCAATCTTTTTAGGTCTGGGGCAATATGAAAATCTAGGAAGCCACAAAATACCCATTCCACAGAAGAAAAATTGACAATACTCAGAACCCCCACTCCAAAAAACAGGCACATAGCACACAGGTGAATAAAGCTCCTCAAAACACACACACCAGATGTGTTTCATCATCTAACAACAACAAAAAGAAAAAAAGGGGGGGAAGCAAAACATCCCCCCCCAATGTCTTACCAGAACTGTGGGAACATACTAGCTTCTGGAGAGGAACTTACACCCACTTTGCTCCTTCCCAGGATGGCAGCTAAGTTAAGGTTTGGCTTCATGTGCGTCATCTGAACCCAGGACTGCAATTTAAGGACTTTCCTAACCATGATCTTAACCACTGGACAAACCTTGGCTATGGATTGTGGTTAAGCAGGAGAGACATTAACTACCCAGATTCAGATGCCACACTTGTGCTGTGCTAAAAGAACCACGAAGTAGCAAACTGGGTACAAGGTCTGCTCCGGAAAGCAGCATGTTTGTGTAGTCCCGGTAAGCCACAGTTTCACTTACCATGACACGTGAACCAGAACACTGTCTGGACCCCCCCCCACAAAAGTTGGACATCTCCCTATTTATTGTGGTACTCTCTCTTGAAAGCATATATATTCTCACTCAACTACATTCGTTTTCCAGTTGCTTGCCGCATTTTTTGCTGTGTTTTAGTTAATCTCCTTTACTTGTTTCCCTTTTAGCTCATAATGGCAGCTTCCAATTGTTCTTGTAATGACAGGTTTATGCCATCTATACATTTCACGTCAACTTCTCTATTTTCTTTTTCTTAAAATTCAGTTTATTTAAAACATATGATGGCTGAGCTATTAGAAGAAATGAGTATGAAGGGGAACCCCAAATATTTCCTCATGCACATTCTCTGAATATTCTAGATGCCTGCCTGCCACTGTCCACATTGCAGAATATAATTCCATATTTCAGTGAGAAGCTACAGGGATACAAAGTTTTGCCACCTTAATGAAATAAATTATTTATATTTTTAAATTGCCTCTCTTAAATTATTTCCAAACTTAGTACCAAAAACAATTTTAGCAAAAAAAAAACCAGAATAGCCGCTTGTCACAGGATGATCTGCTCTTTTCAGTATCACCACAATCTGCTTCATGTCTTATGGAAAAGGCGGGGCCTTGTACTTCTACCATTATATAATTACTTATTTTAAAAATATTTTTAACTACCTTTCATCAAGAAAAGTCCAAGGCAGTTTACAAAGTATGAAGAAAGGTATTCATGCAATACACAAATGCAATAGATAGAAAACCCCAACAAATAAGCATAATAATGTATGGCAAAATAAGATGCAGACTAAAAAAAACTACAAGCTGAAGAGGAGAGTAAGTATGGACAGTAACAGGAACTGAGAGAACGGAACTGACAGAACAGCTCTAATGAGGGCCAATAATAGTCTTCATAAAAATATAGGGAGGAAGCCAGACCGTAAATCACATGGTCTTCATTATCTGTATACTAATGCTCAGAGTATGGGAATAAACAGGACAAACTTGAACTCTTAATACAGGAGGGTAAATATGACTTGATAGGTATAAGTGAAACTTGGTGGAATGACTGAAACAACAACTGAAGGATATAATTTGTTCAAAAAGAACAGAAGGAACAGAAAGGGAGGTGGAATCATGCTATATGTTTAAAATATGTATAGCACAGAAATACAGGAGGAAGAGCTTGGTAGCTCCACCAAGAGTATCTGGATTAAAACAAATTGGGCAAGGAATAAAAAGAACATGATGCTTGGGGTCTACTACTGACCACCTAACCAAGGAGTAGACAAGGACGAAACTTTTGAAAAGCAAATTGCCAATGTTTTGAGGAGGCACAATGTAATAGTAATAGGAGACTTCAATTATTCCAATATCTGTTGGGAGACAAATTTTGCCAAACACGGCCCCTCCAAGAAATTCCTGACTTGTGTTGGAGATAACATTCTCCTACAGAAAGTAGAGGAAGGAACTAGAGGATCAGCTATCCTTGACTTGATTCTAACCAATAGAGATGACTTAGTGGATGAAGTGGCACTTACAGGAACTCTGGAGGAAAGTGACCATGTTATATTTGAGTTCTTGATTTTAAAGGAAGCAAAAGCTGAGAGTAGCCCTACACATATCCTGGACTTCAAAAAAGCCAATTGTAATAAACTCAGAAGAATGATAAGTAAGATTCCATGGCAAGCGACCCTAATGAGAAAAGGAGTCCAAGATGGGTGGGAGTTTCTAAAAAACTACATTCTAAAGACACAATTGTAAACAATTCCAAGAAGGAAAACAGGGGAAGCCGGCAGAAGAAGCCAATGTGGCTTCACAAAAAGCTTACAGATTACCAGAAAACAAAAAAAGGACGCATACAGGAAGAGATAAGAAGGTCAGACCACAAAGGATGAACACAGACAATTAGCATGGAATTGCAGGGATGACATCAGGAAGGCTAATGCTGAGAGATGCTAAAAGCAACAAAAAAGTTTTTTTTCAGGTACATTCATAGTAAAAGACAGAGAAAAGAAATGGTGGTACAGCTACTCAATGAGGATGGCAGAATAGATGATAAAGAAAAGGCAGAAGTGCTCAATTCCTACTTTAGCTCAGTCTTCTCACAAAAGAGTGTCAATGACCCTCCTGGCAAAAGTGAAGGGGCAGGATTGCAGCTTCAGACCGATAGACAAATGGTCAAGGAATAGCTAATTACTCTGAATGAGTTCAAATCTCCAGAGCCCAATGAACTTCATCCTAGAGTATTGAAGGAACTGTCTGAAGAACTCTCAGAACTACTATTATCTTTGCGAAATCGTGGAGGCTGGGTGAAGTGCCAGATGACTGGAGGAGGGCTAATGTTGTCCCTATCTTCAAAAAGATGCTGTGGACAAAATATACCTCAATTCAGCAAAGCTTTTGACAAAGTGTCCCATGATGTTCTGATTAACAAGCTAGCTAAATGTGGGTTGGATGGAACAACTATCAGGTGGATCCACAGGTGAATCCACAGTTGGCTACAGAATTGTACTTAAAGAACGCCTATCAATGGTTCCTTCTCAAACTGGGAGGAGGTAAAGAGCTCTTCAGCATTTTTACTAATGACTTAGATGAGGTGGTGCAGGGAACACTTATCAAATTTGCAGATGATACAAAATTGGGAGGGATAGCTAATATGCTGGAGGACAAAAACAAAATTCAATGGGATCTTGATAGGCTGGAGCATTGGGCTGGAAACAACAGAATGAAATTTAAAGCAATAAATTCAAATTTCTACAGCTACAAAAAAGAAACCAAATGCACAGTTATAAGATGGGGAATACTTGGCTCAGCAATACTACATGCAAGAAGGATCTTGGAATTGTTGTTGATCACAAGCTGAATATGAGCCAATAATAATAATAATAATAATAATAATAATAATAATTTATAAGTCACCTATCTGGCCAATGGCCACTCTAGGCGACGTACAACTCAATTAAAATACATCATAATAAATACAGTACAACAATAAAACAGTAAAACAGTGACAGTTCAGAGTAGCAGGCAATTAGTCAAAAAGATTAACCCTCCCCGGAAGTCCCGAAGGCCTGTCTGAAAAGCCAGGTCTTCAAGGCCTGGCGGAATACATTCAGGGAAGGGGCATGTCGAAGATCATATGGGAGGGAGTTCCAGAGAGTGGGGGCCGCCACTGAGAAGGCCCTCTCTCTAGTCCCCACCAGCCTAGCTGTTTTGAGCCAAGAGTGTGATGTAGTTGCAAACAAGGCAAATGCTATTTTAGGCTGCATTAATAGAAGTATACTTTTCAAATTGTGTGAAGTACTCATTCCCCTCTATTCGACACTGGTTAGGCCTCATCTTGAGTACTGCATTCAGTTCTGGACACTATACCTTAAGAAGGAGAAACACATACTGGAACAGGTTCAGAGGAGGGCAACGAAGATGATCAAGAGACTGGAAACAAAACCCTATGAGGAGAGGCTGAGAGAACTGGGCATGTTTAGCTTTGAGAAGAGAAGAATAAGGGGAGATACAATAGCACTCTTCAAGTACTTGAAAGGTTTTCAGACAGAGGAGGGCCAGGATCTCTTCTCGATCGTTCCAGAGTGCAGGTCATGGAATAATGGGTTCAAGTTAGAGGAAGCCAGATTTTTTAGGAAAAATGTCCTAAGTGTCAGAGCGATACCACAATGGAATCAATTACCTAGGG
Source organism: Rhineura floridana (assembly GCF_030035675.1). Classification (NCBI taxonomy): domain Eukaryota; kingdom Metazoa; phylum Chordata; class Lepidosauria; order Squamata; family Rhineuridae; genus Rhineura; species Rhineura floridana. The sequence continues at coordinate 51,647,443 of NC_084486.1, forward strand.
AGGTGGTGGACTCTCCAATACTGGAGGCATTCAAGAGGCAGCTGGACAGCCACTTGTTGGGTATGCTTCAAGTTGATTCCTGCATTGAGCAGGGACTTGGACTCAGTGGCCTTATAGGCCCCTTCCAACTCTTACTATTCTATGATGGCAAAATTCCAACAAAAATATTGTTTAAAATGCCTGGCCAATCTGGAAGGTCATTCCTTGGCATTGAAATGACTGTCACGTCAGTGGCGGATGTGCCTTTTCAGCAGTGGGTGGGAGGTGTGTATTCCAGAGTCAGGGTATCATGACAAAAAAGATCCTCTCCTTTGTTTTTTATCATCATCAGTTATTACAAAAACAGATTCCTTTCAAGCTTCACATTTCCATACTTAACATTCCAGTAATTGAACGAATGTGTCCGTCTCTCAGCAAAATTGACACTCTGCATTCTACCTTCTCTCCTTTGAATCAATTCAATTAATTTATCCATTTCTGCCAGTTCTACGCTTTTTAAGTAGCCACTTCTAATTGGATGGAGCTTGTTGACATTTGCACTTTCTTGTCTCAACTATCTTTGCTGCTATCAACAAAACCCTTATTAATGATATCAAATCCAAGGGTAGATCCTCCTTGATCAAATTAAACAGGATCAGCATTAGGGTGAGTCTCAATGTAATTTCAGTCATATTGCGCAATATTTGTTTCCAAAATTTAGATACCGTTTGATACTCCCACCATATGTGGGAATATTTAGAACAACGAAATGATAAACAAGCAGCTTTGATTTTTTTAGATGCTGAAAAAGCATTTGATAATTTGAATTGGAAATTTATGTTTCAGGTTTTGGAGCAAATGGATTTTGGAGACAATTTTATAAAATGGATTAGATCGATTTATACATCTCAGAAGGCTCAGATAATTGTTAATGGAGATTTAACAGATTCATGTGAAATACAAAAGGGTACAAGACAGGGATGTCCATTATCTCCCCTTTTATTTATTCTGGTCTTAGAAGTGCTGCTTAGAGATATAAGGCAAGATAAAAGGATTTCGGGATTAAAGATAAAAAAAGAAGAATATAAATTGAGAGCATTTGCTGATGATTTGATAATTGTACTAGAAAACCCTTTGGAAGGAATTAATGTATTGATGGACAAATTAAAAGAATTTGGACCGTTAGCAGGATTTAAGATCAACAATCAAAAAACAAAGATGTTGGTGAAAAATTTAACTTTAAGGGAACAGAAAGAGTTAATGGACAAGACAGATTTTACAATAGAGAAAAAGTTGAAATATTTAGGTATCATTATGACAAATAAAAATTCAAAGTTGTTTCATAATAATTATGAAAAATTATGGACAGAGATTAAGAAAGATCTGCTAAGATGGGATAAACTACAATTGTCATTAATGGGTAGAATATCTGTGATAAAAATGAATGTATTACCGAGAATGATGTTTTTGTTTCAAACAATACCTGTAATATCCTCTGATTTACCTTTTAAACAATGGCAAAAAGATATCTCTAAATTTGTATGGCAAGGAAAAAAACCAAGAGTTAAATTTAAACTACTACAAGATGCCAAAGAAAGAGGAGGACTGGGATTACCAAATCTGAGACTTTATTTTGCTGCCTGCTGTCTAGTCTGGATAAAGGAATGGATCTTATTGAGGAATAAAAGACTATTGGATTTGGAGGGCCATAATTTGAAGTGGAGATGGCATGGATATCTATGGTATGACAAAGTAAAAGTAAATGTAGACTTTAACAATCATTTTATAAGACGTCCTCTGTTGAAAATATGGAATAGATATAAATCAAGGTTTTATTCGAAAATACCATTATTTTGTGTCTCAAGTCAAGAAGCGTTTTACAGAAGAGAAATGGCTGGAAAAGAGAAATGGTTAACTTATCAAGAACTATTAGAAAATGTACATGGAGAATATATAATGAAAGAGAGAGAACAACTGACAAAGGAAGGATATAGTTTTCAATGGTTTGCCTATTTACAATTGTTAGAAAGATATAAAATGGACAAGAAAATGTATGGGTTTGAAATAAGTAAATCTGATTTTGAAATAGGATTGTGTACAAATGATGAAAATATAATTGCGAAAATGTATAAACTCTTACTGAAAATGGATATGGAGGAAGAACAAGTAAAAGAGTGTATGGTAAAGTGGGCAAAAAATTTTGGTTATAACATACAAATGGATCAATGGGAAAATATGTGGAAAAAAGGCTTGAGATTTACACTATGCTATAATCTTAAAGAAAATTTCTATAAAATGATGTACCGTTGGTACATGACTCCAGAAAAGTTGTCAAAAATGTATAGTAATGTTTCTAATGTTTGTTGGAAATGTAAACAACAAGAAGGATCATTTTATCATATGTGGTGGCTGTGTAAAAAGGCAAAATCATTTTGGGCACAGATAGGTAGGTAGATGCAAAAAATTCTAAAGATAAATATTCAGTCAAAACCAGAATTTTTTTTATTGGGTTTTATGGATAAACAAATAGAAAAGAAATATGGAAGAATAATATTATATATGATTACGGCAGCAAGATTATTATATGCACAAAAGTGGAAAATGGAATCAACACCAACAACGGAAGAATGGCTATTGAAATTAATGGACTTAGTAGAAATGGATAAATTGACATGTCTACTTAGAGAAAAATCGACAGATACATTTCTTAAGGAATGGAAGCCTCTCTTAGACTTTTTGTTGAAAGATCAAAATAAAATGATGATATTGGGATTTGACGATTAACTAAGACAGCCTATGGAGAAAAGTGATCCTGTATGTATACATTAAGGGACAGGTTTGATGTATATTATATACTTATAGCTGATCTGCGACAAATCGGAAGTCAACTATTTTATTTTTATTTTTTTTGTTGTATTGTTATGTTTTTTGACTTTGTTTTGTTTGTCTTTTGAAAAATTTGAATAAAAATTATTAAAAAAAAAAAAAACTCCCACCATATGTGATGTAAATGTGCATTCCTTGCTGAATACTTCCAATACAGGTTTTCTGAACGAAGTCTGTTAAGCCTAGCACGTGTTAAATACCAAATTTAGTATTTAATATATAGAGACCCCATGCTTTCCCAAGTTCTGCAACTAATTTCCCCTACAAAATTTATCATGTCTTATTACAATTGCCGGAATAGAAATCTGAGATTAATTTATATTTTCCCCATGTTTTTGGTAATGGGATGGGATCAAATTTTGTTTTAAAATGTCTTCTCTCTCATTCTTTGATGCTCACATCCAAGTTTCTAAAGGGATCTCAATAAAAAAATTCCAGTTGAGATACTGTTTGTTATTATGTGGAACCTTAAATTCAGCCAACTTAATTGAGCTGCTGCATTGTATACTCTTAAATTTGGGACTGCTAAGCCACCTGTCTGGGTTGAATCCCTCTCAATACAAAAAGTATCTCTGCTAAAACAGGGTAGCTGGTGAAGGGCTGCTACAGAAGGTCTTAAGAAGTGGGCCAGCTGGTATGAGCTAACCACGCACTTCCCATAATCTTCAAAGACATTAAAGTACTTGAAAATACCTAGTAAACATGTGCTTTGGAACTTCAGCTAATCTCAGTGCCTGGGAATATATTTATCAAATGCACAAATTATTTTCAAATGTTATAGGAAATATGTGGCTGACTTACACCATATACACCATTTCAATGACTGACAGGAAGTGAGTTCCTTATCTTATAGGGAAGTATAGATATAACTATAGAAACTATATGTCAGAGTATCTTTCAAAGGTTGAGCATAATTCAACAATGTTATTATTGGCCAAAACCTGAAAATGTAAACTAGGAACAAATTGAAAACATATTCTTGAGTGTCCCATATGGAAACAATTGTTGCCAAGGAAAATGTCATGAGGCAGAACACAGCTTTATAAATTAGTTTCATTACCACAGTAAAAAATGTTTGGGTTGTCTTTTTTTTTTCTCTGGAGGGAAAGTTAGTAATGTGCTTGAATAACTTATCTTTAGAAAGTAAAGATAATAAAACTTGAAAGTTTATAAATGTGCTTGAATAACTTATCTTTAGAAAGTAAAGATAATAGACTTCCGGGAAGGGTGACTTAGCCTGTGCCTGCTTTTGAGACGGGCTCCTGCCTCAAAAGAAGCTTATTCAGATATATCAGTCAGTTTTTTCTTTTTTTTTTGACTGATTAAACTTCTCCCGGGTAGGGAGAAACGAAGAGATTAACCTCAAAGCCTATTTTTGTTGGGACGACCAGATCTCATTAATTTATGGGACGAGGTCCAGCCGACGAAGGTGGGACGGATTTTCAACAGCAAGCTCTATCTGTTAAAGCGAACGTTCATCTTATCTTCTAAGAGAGAACGCACTAACAGGCAAGCACCCTTCTTTCTATATTTTTCTTTTACTTGACTTAAATTGTTGCTGTTTAAAAGAGATTTGCCAGATTGATCGGTTTTTGACATCTCACTGGGGAGCCGTAACTTCTCTCTGCTACGCACTAATTAATAGCTTATCTCTGTTTTTGTTGCAAAAAGCTGTCCTGGATTTGCATTCTAAAGATACACACAGAAGAGGGATTTCTATTCCAGATTTTTATTTTGAAAAATATTATACTGTTTTGAGACTACTCTCTTTTTGGTCTATTTTATTTTGACGAATCTGTTTCTTGACGATTGCCATTAATTGCTTCGATCCTGGGAACTGCATTTTGTTTACTTAACTATTGGAGAGATAAGGCTGTCTGCTCTGTTTATACTGTGATGTCACCAAGTTTGGAGTATTAACCCAATTGTTGCTGAAATAAGAAGTGGTTTTCCTATATTTTTCTTTTAAAATGGCAATTAAGAAAGTGGCTGAGAATCTGGAAATAACTATGTTTCAGAGAATAATGAATGAGATTGAGATAACGAAAATTGAATTGAGTAAAATGAAGCAGGAGATTAAAGATATAAGGGTCCCTGTGAGAGAGGTGACCCTGGAAGGGGTCCCTGTGAGAGAGGAGACCCCGGAGATTGGAATAGGGGTCCCTGTGAGAGAGGAGACCCTGGAGACTGGAATAGGGGTCCCTGTGAGAGAGGAGATCCCGGAGATTGGAACAAACGTGGAACAGGAACAAGATTTGGAGTCTATGGACTTTAGAAATAAAATCTATTGTTTGGAACTCAATGTTATCTCTGAAGAAATTAATGAAGATTCTAGAGATAAAGTTATCAATGGCATGGATTATCTTTTGGACTGGAATGATGTGATGGAGCCCAATATAGAGAAAATCTATGGAATTAACTGCAGCCATGTGACAATGGAAAAACTTTTAAGAGATGACCCAGTGTATTTTGAAAAAAAGAACAGAGATATGATTTTACAGCAGTATTTCAGCAACTTATTCAGAATGGATGGCAAGAAAATATTTGGGATAGAGGTAATTCCCATCAGACTCTTATTATATGACTATGGCTTTGACAGCAAGATTATTATGGAATACTGATAATGGAAGATTGGATATTGAAATTACTGGACTTAACAAGACTACTGAAGATGGAAGATGGAAAATGGAACTAATAGAGATAATAGAACAATGGCTACTGAAATTACTGAACCTAACAGATTCTGATGTGATGGATTAATTGAAATGTTTATTTTGACTATGGTTATGACAATAAGATTATTATAATTAGTAATGAGATGGATTAATCGATATGCTTATCTGGAAAAAAAAAATTGATAGATATATTTCTTAAAGAATTGAAACCTCTCTTTGACTTTTTGTGGAAAGAATAAAGTAATGTTTATGAGATTTGATGATTAAGTAAGATAACTACTGGAGGAAAGTGATTTTATAATATGACTTAAGAGACAGGATTGCTATATATTATAGACTTATAACTGATTTGATCTTTGACAAATGGGAAGTCAATATTTTACTCTTTATTTTTTATTTTTGTTTTTTTTTTTTTCTTCTTTTCTTTTTTTCTTTTTGTTTAACTATTTTTGATTTTGTTTTTTGTCTTTGAATGTTTTATGATTTTGTCTTGTATGTTTTATGAAAATCTGAATAAAAATTATTGAAAAAAAAAAAAAAAGAAAGTAAAGATAATAAAACTTGAAAGTTTATAAATTATAATTGTGTTGAACTGGAAATATATATCTAGAACAATCTGGATATATGGACACAGCAATTCTCTTTTAAAATTTCAATAAGTAGCTTTGGAAAGTGAAAATTGTGCTAACGGGCTATAAATACACTCATACATTTGCAGAAACACACACACACAGAGTTAAATGAAGAGGGCTGAATACTGCCCTAGTTTCTATGACAACACTTAAAGTGAAAGTTGCATGCACATTAATTTGATTATATATATGTAGTTATACTTGGGGCTTAGCCAAAATGGCCCTCCCAACTTTACAGCTCTGTTTGACAAAGGAAGGCTATCTGTAGTTCTTCTGGGAATCCTGCAACCAGGGACAAAGTCTTCTCCTCCACCTATTTTACTGACTCCTTCCTTTCTAATATTGATAAATATTATTTTTGTAAGGCTCACCAACATTCAAAAGTTTTAATTATGCCAAATATATTGGCTTTCAAAAATATAAACAGCACAACATTCAAAACCAATGCTAGGTCACAATAGTGACATATACGTATACATACATACACAGAGAGAGAGAGTCATTAACCAAAATGGAGACAACAGTCAAGAAATCAGAAGGCGGCTAGGACTGGGGAGGACAGCTGTGAGAGAACTAGAAAAGGTCCTCAAATGCAAAGATGTATCACTGAACACTAAAGTCAGGATCATTCAGACCATTGTATTCCCAATCTCTATGTATGGATGTGACAGTTGGACAGTGAAAAAAGTGGGTAAGAGAAAAATCAACGCATTTGAAATGTGGTGTTGGAGGAGTGCTTTACGCATACAGTGGACCGCAAAAAAGACAGATAATTGGGTGTTAGAACAAATTAAACCAGAACTATCACTAGAAGCTAAAATGATGAAACTGAGGTTATCATACTTTGAACACATCATGAGAAGACATGATTCATTAGAAAAGACAATAATGCTGGGAAAAACAGAAGGGAGTAGAAAAAGAGGAAGGCCAAACAAGAGATGGATTGATTCCATCAAGGAAGCCACAGACCTGAACTTACAAGACCTGAACAGGGTGGTTCATGACAGATGCTGTTGGAGGTCACCGATTCATAGGGTCACCATAAGTCATAATCGACTTGAAGGCACATAACAGTAACAACAACAACAACACACACACATTCAGTTAACTGAATAAATACATAGGGGGCAAAAAAGAGAAAAGTGTTATAAAGCTCCATGTGTTATAAAACCATGGTAAATTAGATCATATCTATCAGATATTTAGTTTTATGATGGGTTGCAAACAAAATCTGCAGTTGCAAAAATGAGAGGGCAGGGCACTTATCTACCCAGCAATTTAAGCAGCAGGTGTTTGAAAGAACTAATTAAACTATCAGCGCTGCGTACACATACTGATTTTTATGTTGTGATTCAGTTCAAACCTTGCAATATTACATACATGCTCCCCCTTTCTGATCTTTTTAAACATTCACCATGGCAATTTTGTATATAGTAAAACAAAATTTCTACATAATGAAGGATAAAATTCAGCAGTAGAGCTCATCATTTCAGTATCCTACTGATAAAAAATGAACTAAATTATTTCAGTCGTCCCTTGATATAAAGTAAACATACACAAATTAAAGCAGCTCAGCAGGGCTACATAGCTCTGAGACTGTACTGTTCAATAACGCATGATTCAGGTTCTTAACACATTTGCATTGGTTGCTGCCAGTGCATGTGGCTTTGAGAATTGCTCTGCCTAGGTACTGCTAGCAGGTGCAACAGCAGGAGTTTCTATATCTCTTCACCCAAGACATCTCATATGGATAGAACGCAGCAAGAAGAGAGTGCAAAAAATTATTAAAATAAAAACAAAAAACACATCAATGTTCCAAATGATGAGCAAAGAACTTTTTTTTAAGAACAAAAGGCCTGTTCAGGTAAAGTGATATTAATGGAGAAATGGCTGACACAGAAATAAACTGATGTTAATTAGTGAATCCTCTGTATCCCTACTGGATGAAAGAGAGAGACTGGAGAATACAAAAGCAGCCTGGAAACATCACTCCACCTGATCATTAATGGCAAGTAGTAGGGGAGGGAGGATCCATTGAGAAGCTGTTTGTATTACTGAAGAGCATTGAGCCATTTTCCATGAAAGAAGAATATACTGACACCGCAATCCTATACATATCTGCTCAGAAATAAGTACTATGAATATAATACATAGCCAATCAATCGCTTGTAATTCTAGTTTAGTCCCCCAGAAATATTATCAAAAACTAGTGAGTGTTCTGGGAAAATCTCTGCCCTTAGGGTTAATGTATTTAAATGAAAATTTCAGTATATATTTGATGCATGAGGCTACAGAACTGGAATTCATTAGCAAATGGAATGAGTGTTTCAGGAATAATTCTGAAGAGACATTACTCTCTTTACACATTATACTTCTCCTAAGCACTTGGGAGTACTAAAATACCTATATGTTATCTTTCAACCCCCCCGCCCCCCAAAAAAGCCAAACATTCTCAACATTACCTTGCAGGTGCTGCTCTGTCTCACACTCTGAATCAGCCTTTCCTGAAGTGGTGTCCTCTAGATGTTATTGGACTACAACTTCCATCATCCCTGACCACAGGCCATGCTGATTGGGGCTGATGGGAATTGTAGTCCAATATATATTTGGAAGACACCAGATTTGTAACATCTTCTCTATATCATATCAAAAATATGAATACATTACCGTGTAATTAAACAGCAATCATGTGTTATGCTGTCCTCCACAAACAAGCCACTTTCGTCATCAGTTTTAACTAGGCGACCTTCATGATACCAATGCACTTGTGTAGTATTATCGAGGTATGTTGCCGTACACTGAAATGGCAAGCGGTCACCATGAAAAACCACCTGTTTCTGTGATGGTATGAGTTCAAAAAGAGGCAGCTCCAGAGGTCCAGCTGTAGATGAGAGTATAAAGAAAACAATTCACTTATTGCATTGTTAATCACTAGTGGAAAAATACATTCTTTCTTAGAAAGAAAGAAATGCAATACTGGAATCAGCAACAACAATCATGGGGATGTTATTACTCAGCAACAAGTCCCATTGAGTTTAATGGGGTATACCTCCAACTAAGCAGATACAGGATTGTGATTTTTATTTCTTTTCCTAGAGTGTAAATGTCAAACCAATAGATTTATTTTTTAATACTTAGGGTAGAACTATCCTAGAAGCAATGTCTGTCTATCTCTAGTGTTCCATCCTCAAAACGATTTCTGTACAGGGCCCACAAATATTGCAATGACTATAAATCTCTGTCTGGTAATGACCTATGACCAGATGAACAGCACACAGTAATAGACCCTACACACTCCCTTACATTCAGGTACTGCTAAGAACTTGGAGAGATATGATTATGAAGAGCAAAGGTGATGTCAGGTATGTGCATTATTTTGTCTCTCCACAGTATTGTCTATAGAAGCCAGGACATTTATCTAGATAACTTATTTTAAAATCAGTTCTTTTTCTTTAAAATCCTGGCACAAAAACCACATGAAAATCTGCAGTTGCAAGATTATGCATACAACCTAAAACAAGAAAGACAAAATAGACTATCAAATTAGTTGCACCCTTTTAATAAAACAGTTAACATCACTCATGCAACACAGAGAGCCCTGCTGAATAAGGCCAAAGAGGTCCATCTAGTTAGTCTAACTTCCTGTTTTCCACACTGGCCAACCAGAAGCCGATGGGAAAGCTGAAAGCAGGACTTGCATGGAATAGCATTCTTTTCACTTCTGATTCCCAGCAACTGGTATTCAGAGGAATAATGTTCCTGATCTGGAAGTAGCATATAGCTATTGTGACTAGTGGCCATTGACAGTCTCGTCCTCCATGAATTTGTATTATATCCTTTTAAAAACATTTAAGTTGGTGGCCATCACCACAGCTCATGGAAGAGGATATTTCACAGATGCATCGTGTCCACTGCTTCCATAGGTAGATAAAATTTCACTCCTCTAGATTTCAACTTTATGGGTTTGTGCATGTCTGACATTTATTTGTTGGCTATGATCAACAATAGAGAAAACCACATTATACTTTCAGTTAAGCTAAGTGGCAAAACGGCACAATTTCTCTCTATACTATATTTTTGTAAAATGTTATGTTGTCATGTCGTCATGCAGTGTGATGTGCGGGCATGGTGGCAAAGCATCTTAACAAAAAAACAGTGATGTAATCAGCAGTGGCAGCGAGGAGGGGGTGCAGGAGGGGGTGGGAGGTCCAGAGCACTGTGGCCCTAGGGCTTAGCTCAACAGGTGAGTGGGAGGCCTGCCTTAATGTCCTAGGTGGGGGAAAGGGGAGCTCTGGTGATCCATGGGGGGAAAGGGAGCTCCAGTGACCTGTGAGGGGTGAATGGGGGAAGAGGTTCAGCGACCCATGGGGGAGAGGTTCAGCAACCTCTGGGAGGAAGAGCTTTGGCAACCCATGGGAGGGAGGAGGGAGAGCTTTGGTGATCTGTGGGAGGAAGGAAGGAGAGCTTTGGTGAATCGCAGAGGGAAAGGGGGAGGAAGGATTTGGTGACCTGGGGGGGAAGGGGGGCTTTGGTGATGGTAGGTGGGGTTGGCAAACAAAGCAAGCAGGGGCATAGCCCCGAGTAAAATTAATTATGCTAAGGGAGTAAGAATCACATGGTGAGCAGATGCATAAGTTTACGACATCCCAAACACCATCATTTGCAAGATGTCTGTTAAGCTGAAATTCATGCAACTCATGAACTATCAGCTCACTTTGTGGTTGGAGGTTACAGACAACTGGCTTTCCACAAGGTGCGAGCTACCGTATGGTAACTGATTGTTAGCACTGGGCAATAGCTGAAGGAGAGCTGTAATGAGTACAAGCAGAATAAAGGCCAGCATTACAGGGAGATTCAGAAATAATTGCCTAGAAGACAGCAACGTAAGGTAAGAAATAGTCCAAAATTATACAACCCATTCAAGGAGATGAAAGTAGAATTCACAGCAGCAAACACAGAAACAGACAAACAGAAGCCAGGTAGGAAAAGCCAGGAAAGATCTAGACCTGATCTGGAAGTATTTACAGCAAAGGAAGATCAGGTCAAGCAAGTCTAATGGATAGTCTAGAGTAGGACCACGATGAAGCATGGAAAGAGTATTGCCTCTTTTCCTTCTATTCTACAACCACAAGTGACTCATCACTTGCCAACCAAAAGCTTTTGAGAATCAAGTTCTGCTGACTCTGAATTGTTGCCTGATTCCCCCCCCCCAAGTGTTCAAAGCATACAGTACAAGCCTTTAGTAAAAAAATGGTGATGGATATTCTAGAAAGTATCAATGAGCAAACATTCCTATGTTAAATATCTAAGCTAAATACAAATATTTTCTATTGTCATTTATATCTTCTTCTCCCCGCACAAGGTGCCCAGAGTGGCTTACAAATATGCCCAGATGTTCCAGCCACCTTCAAGCATTACAGTTAGGGTAAACTAAACATACGAAGGAAAGCACAAGGGGCAGCATGCTAAATGAAGCTCTGGGTGCAGCTCTGCACCAGGACCAAATTGTTGGGCCACACGGCTGCCTGTCATGAGGGAGAGGCTGGCTCCTGCTGGATCTTGCAAGGACTCAACCACTCTTGTGAGGCCTTGCAAGATCTCGCAGGGGGTGGGGCAAAGCAGGGCCTTATAAAAGGGCCTGCCCCATGCCAGCCTGGCCTCTTTGATCCCCAGGCCGAGCTTTCTCAATCAACCTACCCTTGGTTTAGAAGCATCAACTGAGGCTTTATGCAGTCACTGGTTGACAGGGCCAGAAAGGAGTTTTGTTTCCAATCATAACTGGCCCATGATTGGGAAGTTTTTTGCCTTTTTTTCCCAGTGGATAGGTAAGTTTTGTTAGGTGTTATTTTTAATTCTGTCACAGTTTTGTGGAAATGGCATTGGGCAGGACCTCTTACATGGGGGGGGCTTATATGGCAATCAGAGCCCGGCCTGAGCTCAGGTAGCCCAGGTCTGAAGCCATGGGTCTTCAGTTGCCAGTGGGACTCCCTGATCCCTGGCATACATCACTGGGTCCTTTTGTGCTGGTCAACTCCCAAGGATGTTCCTTAGCAGGATGCTGAGGTAGTTATCAAACAACAGGTGTGTTCTTTGAATGTATGCAGGTCCTGTACCCAATGCCACGCCAACCCCGCTTACCTGCTTAATCAATAAAGTTGTGGCCCATTTCAACCCACACCAGCTCTGGTTTCATTATTCCTGTACCTAGTCTACAGGCACAACTCTATGTGTGTACCGCACAACTCCATTCTCCTCCCCCATTCCTACTATTGTCACCTTCCAGCTCTCATGGAACCTCTTGTACTTATTTTAGAACCTTGAATTTTCAATGCCCTAAAACGCATAGGAACTTCTACAAGTACAGGAGGCTGTCCACATCAGATTTTCCCCTTGCATGAGTTGCAAAACAATGAGAACAGTGACAGAGGGCAGAGCTAGAGTGCTTGTCCCGGCTGCCCTCCTCCAGTGTTTACCCTAATTGTATCTAGGGATGGGCAAGGATTATGATGAAATTGGAATTGGCATCAGAGCTCCTGGTAATTTACAGGTCCACTGGAAACCGTCGGCCACTTTTCCCAACACCAGATTTTTACCACATCAAATATAATAAGTCAAACTGATCAGTCTGCTTTGCTTGCTAATTCCCTCCCTCCCAATGCTGTGTGTGAGACTGAATCTGTACATGAGTGTATGCATGTATGTGGGTGAGGGCTGCATTTGGCAGGGAGGAGCCACAGTGAGTGGTTGGCAGCAGCAAGTGGCTGCATCTTAAGTGACAGAGGCATGCACCCCAGGCAGCTACTGGCCAGTCAGGACTAGCAAAGTAGGGAGGGGAAGAGGAGGGAGAAGCAGACCAGATGGATGGTGAGAGGATAGAGGCAGTCAAACAGGCAGTCAAACAGAAGGAGAGGAGCACGATGGTTGGATGGATGGACCAATGGGCAGAGGACAGGGGGGGTTGGGGGCACTGAATGTTGCTTTCCTCCTTTCCTTTCCAAAAGGAAAACAGCCAATCTCTGCTTGCAAATGTGAAAACTGACCAGCCTCAGCTGAGGAGGAGGCGGCGAAGCCGCTTTCCTTTCAAAATATCAACATTAATACCGATTTTTTTGAGAGAGAGAAACATTGGACTGGCAAAAGCAATAGATAGCTGACAAAGAATGAGCTCGAATCAATACCACCTGTTAGGTTGCCAGAATGCTTTTGACGCAGCACTGGCTAACTTAGTAATTGAAATGCCTTAAAAGGACTATGGTTAAATAATATAATTAGATAAATTGAGTTTTGAGGAAACTTATACTATGGAACATTTCATCCTTGCCTTGTATGCGCTACTGCATTAACAGAATAATCTTGAAGCTAAAAGCCAGGTGATCAAAATAAACTAAATGTGGATTTATTTTTTTGCAGGGGTGGGCAGAGTCTACTTATAATGAACAATAACTGACTCTTTAGTCATTATTTCATAATACGGGTTATTTAAATTATATATACCTTTAAAATAAAATGACCCAATATGAAGCAAGTAACTGTTTCTTTAATTGCATATGAAGTATATACAAGCTCTTTCCATCCCTGAACAAAAAGTTATACTGAAATAAAACATATCCCGCCCTTCCTCCCAGAAGGAGCCCATGCACATGTAATCACATTGTCAGTTTGACAGTTCTCATTTCATTCTGTAAACTAATCCAAGACAATTATAAAATAATTGGTAAAACACTGCTAAAGTGTTTATGCTAAGAGTTATGAGTGCTAAGAGCCAGTGTGGTGATGTGGTTAGAGTGTTGGACTATGACCTGGGACACAAGGGTTCAAATCCCCACTTAGCCAGGAAGCTCACTGATCTTGAGCCAATCACTGCTTCTCTGCCTAACCTACTTCACAGGGTTGTTGTGAGGATAAAATGGAGAGAGGAAGAAATATGTATGCCACCTTGAACTCCTTGGAGTAAAAATGGGATAGAAATTCAATATTATATAAGTAAATATAATATAGATTATGAAGGGGAAACATGCTAGTCTCACATTATCAAGTAAGTATTTTAGAGCCATGGCTAATTGCAAAGTAACAGGCGGCCATCCAATCCTTTTGCAAAAGGACAAATAAATTGACCATTCTAACTCACTATCTATGTCTTTAAAGCACATTCAAAAGCACATTTTAAATCTTTTTTGACCATTTTCTACACCTGTAAAGCAACCTTTTCCCCCTCAAAGAATTCTGGGCAGTGTAGCTTCTTAAAGGTTGCCAAGAATCTTAAGTCTGTGAGGGGTAAACTATAGTGCCCAGAAGTCTTTGAGGGAAAAATGTGCTTTAAATGTGTTTTAAAGGGACAGTGTGTACGCAGCCCTGATCTCTTTCTACTTTCTCCCTCTCTCCTTCTTACAGCCTGTATTGAATGCAGTTGCCACAATATTAGAATTATGCATATAGCATTATATTTTCAGGGAACAAAGTGCTTGCAACTCAAGGGTCAAACACTGAGGCTGGTACTAAGCAGTAATTTTATTCCACATTTAGCTGCACTGATTGTAATAAATCTACACACATTTACAAAAAAACACAGCAGTGCTAATTTAGATAAAATGGCTCACTCCCAAGCTCTGCATTTCTAATTATGTGGGGATAATTATATTTATTCACTCTGTCGTACCTTTCGACAGGTACATTTTTTTATCCTCAGTTCCTCTGTTTATAAAGCAAATATTTAGGGCTTCCAGTTCAGACTACAGTGGAAACACCTGTGTATCTTTTCAGAGTTGGAGGGGGAATGAGTTCTTCTCTAATTGAATGATAAATACTGTACATCCACCTGATAACCTTCAAATATAGAATGCAAATAATTTTTCAACACAATGAACATGAGTCATCCATTTATGTTTTTCTAGTATTTGTAATAAATTGATTGATTAATGTATTTATCCATGTTGACATTTGTCTCAATAGATAGACAAAATTGTCTACAGTATATTTATGTATACACACTTTTCTAAAATGCTAGGTTGTGCTATTAATATAGCAAATGTTAGTATTCTAGTTCATGTTTGAAACCTTAACAATTTTGGGATAAAATTCACATTATCTGTTTTGATGGAAAGTTACAAATGCCCAGAATTTTCTATAATTGAGATTTTCTTGTAATCTTGAACAGTTGGGATTGACTGATGTAATGCATGAAAAGTCCTCAAAGTCTGAATGAGTTAGCTTTGAAACACATATGAGTCTTTGATTCTTTTGGGGTGAGCACAGGGATGTTTTGCATCTATAGTTACAGCCCTTCCTGAGGGGTAGGTTCCATAACTTATAGTTTGGGGACTTGTGCTCAACACCATAGTAATTGGCTTAAGGCACAATTGGGGAAACTGTGGCTTTCAAGTTGTTGGACTACAACTCCCATCATTCACAACCATGGACTGCGCTGGCTGGGGACAATGGGAACTGGAGTCCAGCAACATCTGGAGGGCCATAAGTTCCCCATCCCTATTATGGTGTCCCCATAGGGTTCTATCTTGTTTTCCATGCTATTTTACATCTATATGAAGCTTCAGGGGGAGGTCTGGAATTTGACCTGTGGTGTCATCAGTGCTGATGGTACCCAGCTCTGTCTGTTTTTTCATTTATATACTAGGGAGACTGTGGAGGTTTTGAACCATTGCCTAAAATGGCTAATGGACTGGATATAAGCTAACCAATAAAAAGTATACCTTGCAAGACATGAAGTGATCATTCATGATCAGTAGGACTGTTGAACCAGGGAGAGGGATTCAGATGATTTGGGGTGAAAAACCAGGTGCACAGTTTTGGAGCGCTTTTGCACTCAGATTTGTTCCTGGATGCCCAGGTGGCAGCTGTTGTGCCAACTACACCTATTCCAGAAGAACAGAGACCTGTCCACATCACATACGTTTTAGCTATGTCAAGACCTGGTTACTATAATGAGTTCTACATGGAGCAGCCTTTAGAAAATGTTTGCAACCTTCTACTGTTATAAAGGGCAGCAGCCAAATTTTTGACCAGAGATGGATTTTTTGGAGCATTCAATTCCATTATTGTACTAGCTTCACTAGTTTTCTCTTCATTTCCAGGACCAATCTGAAGTTCTGTTCAGCCACCTGCGTCATCAGGGGAGGCCCCCTTCATGTCCTGCCACAATCAGAGGTGCAATTGGTAGGGGTGTGGGAGATTACCTTTTCCACTGTAGCACCTAGGCGATGAAACTCCCTGCCCTGAGATATTGAGCTGGTCCCTTCCGAATGACATTTACAGTGCAATCATAACTATGTCTACTGAGAAGTAAGTTCAGCTGAATTCAATGGTGTTCATCCCAAGTAAGTAAGGTTAGGATTGCAAGCTTATACATTAGGCAACAACCTTACATTTTGACAGGTCTAAGGCCTTCCAGTTCCTAGGTTTGTTTACTTCCAAGAATTTTATCAGCTATTTTATTTATATTTTAATGTGTGACATTTTAAATTCAATGATTATCAGCCACCATGAACAACTTGGAAGGAATATTTTAAGTAAATAATTACATAAATTATAGCTAGGAACACAGCATACAAATGAAACCAGTTTTACTGTCAAAATAATGTATTAGTTTCTCAGTTCCTTCTGAACGCAACTAGTGTAAGCAGCCAAAAAGCTGTATTTTTAACTATAATGATGAAAATTGGCAATGCATACAAAGTGTTGCTCAGTGAAAGCAAACAAAAAACTGAATTGGCACTTTGTATTGGGTCCCCAAAAACCTTGCTGCAATTGGCTTAAATAATGGAAATACTTTAACATAATGTGGAAATGAGATATAATGCTAGAATTAGACATTTATAGGATGTAATAGATGACATAGAAGTAATTAACTTGAATAATAAATTTATTTACAATAGGTTGTATCCAATGTTAGTTGTATTGGGAGCAGGTCTATTGAAATTAATGGTGACTAAGAGGCCCATTATCAATGGCTATGCTTGGAGTAAAGCCTAGTCGGATACAATCCAATCAAACTCTTATCACAATAAGGCTGCAACCCTAGGCCCATTTACCTGGGAATAAGCCTCACTGAATTCAGTAGGACTTACTGTAAACCTGAATAGACATGGTTAAGGTTACACTGTAGATGTGTTCACACATTCAGCTGTGTTCCACAACACTGCTATAAATTAAATAAAATTAATACAACCCCTTCTTCAGAGCTATAGAAACAGGTAATCTGAAGGATCAATCCAAGGTCTGAGATCAAAGGAGACCCTTCTCCATCTGTCTTTGCAAGCTGAAATATGGTGAGTAGTCATAAGAGAAGGGGCCTTCCTTGTGTGGCTCCGTTTATGGAATATCCTCCCCAGTTATTCAGCTGGTATCCACTTTAAACACCATGATTTTTAGACTTTTCAGATTTATTTCCCCCCTAGCGTTAGTGTTGCCATTAAGATTTTTTTTGGTAGATTTTGTGATTTTCAAACCTCGCCTAGAGAACAATTGTTATTGAAAGACTGACAATTACTTTATATATTTTTTGTAATTTGTAATACAAACATTAGCCCTATCTCTGGCATAAAAGCCCAGGTCTACCAGGTTTTCTTGTGGGCTCTCCTTTTCCTATACCCTTCCATGTATTTTTAACACTGTGAACGGCACTATGCCTTTTCTTAAAACAGTTCTATCATCTGGCATAAATCTGCTGATGTGATTTCCAAACTGCAGTATTTTTATGCCTGATGTTCTGAAAGAATTATTAATTCAAACTGGAAAGAGAAGACGAGGATTCTATGAACTGGCCAATAGATGAACAGCACAGGAGCTGAGGCATCATGACAAGCCTTTTTATTCAGCTCTGTCAAGGAAATAAAAGCAGCAAGAGTAGATTAGTCAAGAGGTAGCCCCAGACATACGTACCACCCCTCCAGCTATTCCATTTTCTGACTAAGCACAATGCAAAGATTCCTCACCATGGGAAACAGGGATGAAGTTCCTTCACATGACCGACCTGTTTTTCCCCATCTTTTTGAAATTTAAGTTGCTCTAACATTATGCTGCAGCCAGCACTGTAGCCTCAACACTGCACTCCAGATTACAAATTATATACAAATCTATGTAACAGTAGTCCAATATCCCAACTAGAGTTGAAAAAGCCATTTACAATGGGAAAAATCAGGAAGGCAAAGTGGAAGGAGAGGCTGTTTAACCCTTTCCCTGCTCATTTATCTTGCCTTTCTTCATCTTGTAAGGCAGCTTACAAGAATGATAATATAACACAAAGCAGGAATATACAAAAGCACAAACTAATAAAAGCCAGAGATAAAGCAATTTAGAAAGAGATGCAGCAGCAAACATCATAAAGCATAATACAAAGCCAGAAATAAAAACCAACCAACCAACCAGAAGTATCACATAATTATTGGACACAGCTTTTCTGGTTGAAAATGAGCCATCCGGCTACCACTATATGGATTTGTGTTTAATGTGCAGTTTGGGCCTTAGAAAGTAATTGTGTTTCCACATGTCAGGCTCCACAAATATGGCGAGGAGCCATCTTGCCACTAGACCTGAAAGACCTGCTGCTCAGGATGCCTATAGGCTACTGGGGATGTTTTTAAGGAGTTCTTTTGGGGGTCAAGATTTAATTTTAGAGGTGCACTTTTGCTGTTTTAGGGAGTATAGCTTTGTATTTTTGTTAGACATTATGAAGTATGTGGAGATTACTTAATTTTATTGTATATTTATAGAGATGTTTCCATTAGTTTATTGCTTATGACTGGTTTGACCAGGACTGGATTAAGCTGAGGAGGGCCCCTAGGCTGATTCTGAGCTGCCCGCCGTCCCATCCCATCCCCCTCGCTTCACCTACCTTTCAGCTTTTTTGGCGGTTGCACGCACTGTGAGCGCAGGTTTGCCGGTGGCCAAGGTTTCCCTAAGGGGCTGAAGCCTCTGCCACCATCTTGGTTGATGGCAGCAATGTGCACGTGTAGCACGCATGCGTGCCATCAACCAAGATGGCGGCAGAGGCTTCAGCCCCTTAGGGAAACCTCGGCCGCCATCTTGATTGATGGCAAACTGCAAAAAACAGCTGAGAAAAAGGTAAGTGAAGCAGGGGGATGGTGGGCGGTTTGGAAGCTCTTGTCCCGCGATCTGTGGCTCCTGTCCCGCTTCTGTGGATCGCCAGCCCCCAAGAGCTCCAGGCCCCTAGGCTTCAGCCTACTAAGCCTAATGGATAATCCAGCCCTGGGTTTGACTATATTTTGTTTTATTTTTGTAACTGTTAGAATGAATCATGTAATTTTTCAACATTGTAAGCCACCTTGAGGATGGCTCAGCTGTGGAAAGGTGGCATACAAATAAATGATAATGATAATAATAAAAATATGCCCAATAACTGACCTTTCTCAATCTGATAAGAGTCGCATAACATAAGAATGAAGAATTATGTATGCTGCATTTTACTAAATGGTGGCACATAACAATAGATAATACACATCTATAGCTAATGCGGAAAAAGATGGAGAAAGAACTGGGCACTGTATGTTGAAACGTATTTAATTATAGATATTCACTAATAGGCAAAAAAACCCTTGTGGTTTAAGAACGTACCTATAGCCCACAGATATTTCTATCAAACTTTAAAAAGAAAGGAAATTGGGCAGCTATAGCGAATGAACCAGGGGAGCAGGAGACCTGACCTCTCTGAGATATTGTACTGCACTACAAATTGGTCAAAATGCAAACACAATTTGGGTTGGTCTTTCACAGTCCAATCCACTTGCTGTGTAGCTTGCAAGAATTTGGTAACATGTGCCTCTGACCATATGGTGAGTGGTCAGATGGAGAATTATATTTTTGTATGTTTGTTGGTGTTCTTCTTACACTGCTTCTTTCCTTTGTTACTACTGTTTCTACAGAGATCTAATCTAGAAAATTTTATTTCCCTCATTATTAATGCTAGAAATCTGTGTCAAATTTATTTTTATTAATTTCAAAGCCTTTTTATTGGTCAATGTCATATGATGGTGAAGACAGACTTTTGTGTTTCAAATTGGAGTTTACGTTCTATTTCTATTTTGGTTGCATTAACAGTTGAATCTGAAACTGCAGTTTGATGTAAAATCAGACTGATTACATATGTTGCTACTTCAACAATGACTCTAGCTGTTGGGGAAAAAAAGATGCATGTTTTCAGCCTGCTATACTTAAACCACTTCATTTAAGGCAAGGCGGGAACGGTCAATTAAAACCATAGAGCACACTTAGAATTTTGCTAGAATATATTTCGCCTCCCACTGTTTCATCTTGTGCAAATTGAGACACTCCTGATGTCCACTGGAGACTATTCTGCAGAATAATCGGTGCCATTATTCCACAATTATTTTTGGAGTTTTTTAGTGTAAATTTTGCCGTGTTGCTGTACTTCACATTTTCACAGAAATAGAAACAAAAGAAAATGATTTCCTATAGGAAACTTCACTAAAATTGCAGGGTAAATTGGACATATTTAAAATGACCATCTGAACTATATCAACCGTCTTAATAACGTTGCTTCCTTCCTGCTAAAACAAGATCAGCACAGCAAGTCTTCTTTCTATCATTTGGGCTGATTGTAGGTGTTGTCACCACTCACCATATGATCAGAGGCACATGTTACCAAATTCTTCCAAGCTACACAGCAAGTGTATTGGACTGAAAGACCAACCCAAATTGTGTTTGCATTTTGACAAACGTGTAGGGCAGTACAATATCTCAGAGAGGAGTTCAGGTCTCCTGCTCCCCTGGTGCATTCACTATAGCCGCCCAGTTTCCCTGCTTTTTAAAGTTTGATAGAAAGATCTGTGGGCTATAGGTATGTTCTTAAACCACAAGGTTTTCCGCCTTTTAGTGAATTTCTCTGCTTTTTAATCCGGGAGGTAAGAAATGGGATCCTGTGCGAGTTTGCTGAGAATGGACCGATCATTTGCATGCTTATTGAGTTCAGTGGGGTTTACTCCCGTGCAATCATGCTTAGGATAAAACTGACTGGGGGGAAAGAGGGAGGGCTGGAGTGGGCAGGGGAGGAGGAACAAGGAAGTGGGGAGGGGAGGGGAAGGGAGAGGAGAGGGGAAGGAGGGGAAAGGTAAGTCATCATTTGCATGCTTATTGAGTTCAGTGGGATTTACTATGCAATCATAGGATAGGTAAAACTGACTATGGGGGAGGAGGAGGGGAGGGGAAAGGGGAAGGAGTGGATTGGAGGGGGTCAAAGGAAGGGGGGAGGAAAGGTTTGATCATTTGCATGCTTATAGAGTTCAATGGTATTTACTCCTGTGCAATCATGCCTAAGACAGGTAAAACAGACCATGGGGAGGAGGGGTAAGAGGAAGGAAGGGATTGGAAGGGGATGGGGAGGGAGGGGCAAAGGGAGAGGGAAGGGGCAAGAGGGAGGGGATGAGAAGGAGAAGAAGGGAGGGTGGGTTTGATCATTTGCATACTTTTTGAGTTCAGTAGGATTTATTTCTGTGCAATCATGTTTGAAAATGGAAACAGACTGCCTTCAAGTTGATCCTGACTTAAGGCAACCCTATGAATAGGGTTTCCATGGTAAACAGTATTTAGAGGTGGTTTTACCATTGCCTTCCTCTAGGCTGAGAGGCAGTGACTGGCCCAAGGCAGTGACTTGTCACCCAGTGAGCTTCATGGCTGTGTGGGGATTCGAACCCTGGTCTCCCAGGTTGTAGTCCAAAACTGACCTGGGGGAGGGGCAGGGAGGAAAGGAGGAGGGGAGGGGAGGAGATTGGGTGAGTGGGCACTGGGCAGAGGGGATGCCCCTTTCATTTCCAAAAGGAAAACATTGTGAACAGTATCATTGCTTTTCAATGTTTTCCCCACCTTTTTATTCTATAGCAGGCACATGTAGCCTCCCATCCAAATTTAAACCAAAGCTGTCCCTGGCCACAACCACATCAGGCCTTTATTTCACTTTAGACAGTCATGGCTTCTCCCAAAGAATCCTGGGAAATGTAGTTAGTGATGGGTGCTGAGAGTTGCTAGGAGATGCCCTGTTCCTCTCACAGACCTTCAATCAGAGTGGCTGACTGTTAAACCACTCTGGCCACTGGAGCTCTCTCAGTGGAATAGGTGTCTCCTTTCAGCACCCTTCACAAACTAACTTCCCAGGATTCTTTGGGGAAAGCCATGACTGTCTCAAGTGAAATCAAAGTCTGCTGTGGGTGTGGTCCCCTGATTAGTCAAGCCCAGCAGCTGTGGCTTTTAGAACACTGACAGTTGGTTCTTACTGAGAATGCCTGACACTATCATTGAATTCAAGGCAAAATTTGTTAAATTAATTAAAAATCAGCCAGGCATTTTTTAAACTTAAAAACAGGAGAAGATGAAGGTTAGAGTATGGTGCAAGGTCAGTAATAGGATTGCAGGTACTCTGTGAACATGGCTGATTTTTAATGAATGTCAACAGATTATGGGAACTCTGAAAAACATCCAAAAGGGCTCTGGTGTTTTTTTATCTTTTTAGATTTTGAACTCTCTATTCTCTCTGACTCTTCTGTGTATCGCCATGAAAAATTAGATGGTTGTTAAGCAAGCATTTCTGAGTTCAGGACTATAAGTTCTGCAAGGTTTCGTTTTGAAATGAGCTTATGGGAAGCATCAGAATGGCATGGAGGGGTATTTTCAATTTAACATTGCGGAATGTGAAAAATCCACGCTGGCTATAGTATACAGCCACTCTCAATAGAGAGATTTCATTTATAGAAAAAAATAAAAGTTTTTTCAATATCTATTTATAAAGGGGGGATGGAGAACTTACCACACTGAAACATTAGATTTGTAGCAGACTCTCTCTTTTTTTTTTTTTTCAATAATTTTTATTCAGATTTTCATAAAACATACAAGACAAAATCATAAAACATTCAAAGACAAAAAACAAAATCAAAAATAGTTAAACAAAAAGAAAAAAAGAAAAAAAAAACAAAAATAAAAAATAAAGAGTAAAATATTGACTTCCCATTTGTCAAAGATCAAATCAGTTATAAGTCTATAATATATAACAATCCTGTCTCTTAAGTCATATTATAAAATCACTTTCCTCCAGTAGTTATCTTACTTAATCATCAAATCTCATAAACATTACTTTATTCTTTCCACAAAAAGTCAAAGAGAGGTTTCAATTCTTTAAGAAATATATCTATCAATTTTTTTTTCCAGATAAGCATATCGATTAATCCATCTCATTACTAATTATGATAATCTTATTGTCATAACCATAGTCAAAATAAACATTTCAATTAATCCATCACATCAGAATCTGTTAGGTTCAATAATTTCAGTAGCCATTGTTCTATTATCTCTATTAGTTCCATTTTCCATCTTCCATCTTCAGTAGTCTTGTTAAGTCCAGTAATTTCAATATCCAATCTTCCATTATCAGTATTCCATAATAATCTTGCTGTCAAAGCCATAGTCATATAGTAAGAGTCTGATGGGGATTACCTCTATCCCAAATATTTTCTTGCCATCCATTCTGAATAGGTTGCTGAAATACTGCTGTAAAATCATATCTCTGTTCTTTTTTTCAAAATACACTGGGTCATCTCTTAAAAGTTTTTCCATTGTCACATGGCTGCAGATAATTCCATAGATTTTCTCTATATTGGGCTCCATCACATCATTCCAGTCCAGAAGATTATCCATGCCATTGATAACTTTATCTCTAGAATCTTCATTCATTTCTTCAGAGATAACATTGAGTTCCAAACAATAGATTTTATTTCTAAAGTCCATAGACTCCAAATCTTGTTCCTGTTCCACGTTGGTTCCAATCTCCGGGATCTCCTCTCTCACAGGGACCCCTATTCCAGTCTCCAGGGTCGCCTCTCTCACAGGGACCCCTGTTCCAATCTCCGGGGTCTCCTCTCTCACAGGGACCCCTTCCAGGGTCACCTCTCTCACAGGGACCCTTATATCTTTAATCTCCTGCTTCATTTTACTCAATTCAATTTTCATTATCTCAATCTCATCCATTATTTTCTGAAACATAGTTATTTCCAGATTTTCAGCCACTTTCTTAATTGCCATTTTAAAAGAAAAATATAGGAAAACCACTTCTTATTTCAGCAACAATTGGGTTAATACTCCAAACTTGGTGACATCACAGTATAAACAGAGCAGACAGCCTTATCTCTCCAATAGTTAAGTAAACAAAATGCAGTTCCCAGGATCGAAACAATTAATGGCAATCGTCAAGAAACAGATTCGTCAAAATAAAATAGACCAGAAAGAGAGTAGTCTCAAAACAGTATAATATTTTTCAAAATAAAAATCTGGAATAGAAATCCCTCTTCTGTGTATATCTTTAGAATGCAAATCCAGGACAGCTTTTTGCAACAAAAACAGAGATAAGCTATTAATTAGTGCGTAGCAGAGAGAAGTTATGGCTCCCCAGTGAGATGTCAAAAACTGATCAATCTGGCAAATCTCTTTTAAACAGCAACAATTTAAGTCAAGTAAAAGAAAAATATAGAAAGAAGGGTGCTTGCCTGTTAATGCGTTCTCTCTTAGAAGATAAGGTGAACGTTCGCTTTATCAGATAGAGCTTGCTGTTAAAAATCCGTCCCACCTTCGTCGGCTGGACCTCGTCCCATAAATTAATGAGATCTGGTCGTCCCAACAAAAATAGGCTTTGAGGTTAATCTCTTCGTTTCTCCCTACCCGGGAGAAGTTTAATCAGTCAAAAAAAAAAGAAAAAACTGACTGATATATCTGAATAAGCTTCTTTTGAGGCAGGAGCCCGTCTCAAAAGCAGGCACAGGCTAAGTCACCCTTCCCGGAAGTGTAGCAGACTCTCTCTAGAGTGTACAAGTACTTTTTATAAACCATGACAGAATGGATGTCAAAAATGATTTAACAGTTACTTGCCTGATAGTCCCTTAATGGTAATAAAACACAATACCATTCAAAATCATTTCCATTTGGCTGATTAAAGTAAGCCATGAACAACATCACTATACACAGCTTGAGCAAACCTCACACATTATCTTCCATTATAATTGCCTCAAAAACAAATGCACATGGTTTTGTTTATCAGCAGCTTCCTAGAGAGTGTACCATGTCAAGTGAGTTTATTTGCAATAGATCGGCATCACATTGGAAAGATTAGCTATTTTTCCTAAGACATTCCTTGAGGCCAAACAAGATCACGCATACAGTTGCAACAGTCAGCTTGCCATGGAGAAACACATGTAATTATGTAGTTGTGGAAACACTTAGAGGAAGTAGAGTATTTTAAATAATCATGGACTGCATCTGTATAAGTCACTTTGCCTGTTCCATGTACTTCCCCCTCCCTGCAAATAGCCTCACGTGCAGCTATGCAGGCAGTTTGGTAGAGGTTCTGAAGCTCCTGCCTGACTTGCTGTCTCCTCTGCTCCAGGGAGAGAGATGGAGGGGACTAAGATCCAGAGAGGACCCTAGGCAACTAGTGTGGGGCCCACCAATCCTGAACCATGGATATCTAGATCTATTTGCTCTTCAGGGTCACTGTCAGTGTGGAGATCTGCTAGAGGGTCCTGTTTCCTCTTGCTCCTCCCCTGAGACTACCTCAGGTTGAGGTTTGGGCAGGACTGAACCCTAACAAATAATAACATTTGTCATGAACCACACTAATTTACAAGCAGCAGTACTGCACTATTTTAGAAGCTCCAGTTTTAACTTGTTTTTTTAAGACTGGGCTTTTGTATGCTACAATTGAAGGCACACTTTGGACTTAGTAGGACTTACTTCCAAGAAAACAAATTTAAGATAAGCCCATAACTCATTTCAGATCAGGATGTTAGAACTGTGTGCCATGTTCATAGCACTTACTCTCTGTTTTACACAGGGAACTGTTCTCAGACATGATGGGTTCATCACTCTGACAAATGTTGGATGGTATGGCAGTCCCACTGAAGTCCTGGTGCAGTTTGGTACTGAAATGAACTTTAAATTGATGAAACCTATTATGCATGTTTGGGATGGAGCCAAGTGAACACATCTTCAGTATCTATATTAGCCAGTATTGTAGGTCCAAGCAACAAATAAGTTGCCTTGCTGTGGGCATTAGGAAGCATTCTTGACTGCAGATTTAGGATTTAGTTGATTACCATACTGGTAGAAGCCAAAATGTAATTTTCCTCCAGGAAACCAGATAATGAGCCTATGTTAATGTTAACACTGCCTCTCTTGCAAACTATGGTTTGCCAATCAGGAACCATTATCAAGGATACACATTCCTTATCTCTCTCTGATAACATTTTTAGAGAGATTCCTTTCTTCCCTTTGCAGCATTAATTACTTTGTCTTCTGTTTACATGCTCACTAGTGCAAACCATGATTAACACAAAAAACAGTGCCTCATAATCACAGTTTGCCTTCCCCCCCCCCCAAACTATGGGTTCAGACCATTGTTTTAATGATGGCTTGCATCTACTGCAACATTACAGTTAAACTGCCAAGAAAAAGGATATCAGTCTGGAGAAGAAAGGGAGAGTGGTATTTGATTTGCAAAGCATGGTTTACAGGTAGCAAGTATTAAATCTGTGCTGGCTCATATACACATATTTGTTGAGCTATTTACTATGTTTCAACACCATACTCACAGCAACATGACTACTACTATTCATAAATCCATGCACAGCAATAAACTTGAACTTCTTTCCATATTAGAATTGTTTCATCTTTTAAGACTTTTAAGGAAACTAAAGTTATTTCTCGTTAATTGCTTAATTTATTGTATTGCCAATGGGACTTTCTGTTGGAACCTGCTATGCCTACAGAGTGTAGCATGTACTGCTGACAAATGTGTGAGTTAGAGTTCTAATATATACAACCTCAGTGGGAGAGAAATATGCATGGCTCAACTCAGAGGAAAGAAGCTGGAAAAAATAAGGAACCGGTCCAATAAGAAAACAGATGAAAAACGGGGAAAGGACCAGAGAAAACAAAAAGAGACTGCTCTTTTTAAACAAAGAGATTTGCTGACAAAGTGAATTATATATATCGTGATACTGATGGCAAACACCATAGAAAAGGAGAGGGAATTCAGGTCATCCCAAATACAGATTTTGCCAAGCAGGGAAGGTGCCAGCACAACAATGCCAACTTACGTTCCGCAGAGCACTGCATTCAGTTGAACTGAAAAGTGATGCTAAATTCCAGTAACTAATAAAACGTTAGTCTTAACGCCTTTTCTAGAATATTTATGACACTGCGCCACTGAGATATCAAATGCACTAATATATATCAATTTTTTCTACAGCTGCTTGAGTACCCAAGAACATATCCCTATGGTTTGCTTCCATTAAAATAATGATCCCTCACTTTTTGCCAGTTTCATAATACCAGTGAGAAGGGGTTTGTTGCCAAGTCATTTTAAGAGCTACTTCCATCTTAATATGAATTCTCCCATCACCATACCATCTTATACTATCATAAATTAAATGACATCTCTTTTTTAATGTTTCCTTTTCGTTTGAAATATCACCATACATAAATGCCAGCCCTCTTTTGCATGGGATAATTTACACCTCATGTACACAGAAATGCAATAATTTTGTAGGCCATAATGTTTTTTAAAAAATAAAGGTATCTGATATTAACAGTGAAAGCTGAAGGATAGCAAGAGATTCCCATCTTTTGTGATCATATGAAATATAATTTATATTCACTAGTGTTATGACATAAGGCTATTGTGACACATTTGAGTCCTGCCCCAAGCGCATATCCTGGGAAGAAAAGTAAGGAACCTGAATTCTCAAACCTGGTGTTTTTCCCCACCCCAAGGATGTAGCTTAAGATGTGAACTGGCACATCTGAGCCCTACCTGGTTCTTAGATCCCCATCTGCACTATACATTTAAAGCAGTATCATACCACTAACAATCATGGCTTCCTCCCCAAAATCCTGAGAACTATGATTTATTGTTTCTTACTGAGCTACATGGAGCTACAATTCCCAGAGTTTTCTGGGAAGAGGGACTGACTGTTAAACTGCTCTGGGAATTGTGAGGGGAGCATACTTAACAAACTATAGTCCCCAGGATTCTCTAGGGAAAGCTATGGCTGTTTAAAGTGGAAGGATATGGCTTTAAATGTAAAATGCAGATGGGGGTTTACACACAGCTGTATGTATTTCAGTTGGTTCACCTTAAGTTGACTTCAGTCAAAGTCAACCATGAAGATGTCCTCCTTCCTCTGGAGCACAGCTGGCTATTGAAAAATCTGAGGATTGCAATTGACTGACATCTTACACAACTGAAGTCAAACTGAGGCCTGGTTTGCAGGCTATACATGAATAAGCGAGCTTGTAGAGCAAAAATCACAGTCATTTCATTCCTTCCCCAGTGCTTCTGCTGCACTTCCTAAAGCTAAAACATGGTTTCGTTTAGAATTATGCCCAAACCCAGGATTGTGGTTTGTTTCATTGTTAGCAAACAACAAGCTGTAGCCAAGGTTTGTTCTTTGCTCACTGCTTATGATTTGTTTGGGGGAGACAAACCACAAGTCCAAGTTTGGACATAATGCTAAGCCACTCTATGGCTTAGCTCAAGGTAGGGTGGCAGCAACAGGACTCAGGGATGAGCAAAGCAGCTGCGATTTTTGCTATCGGTATCCACAAACTTGTTTGTTCATACTTAGCCACGGTATGGCTTGACATTATGTTGAAACTGGGCCTGAGTTAGGTAATGGAATGATATGTCCATTTCAGTTATCTCTGTTTCTCATTTTTTCTAATCTTACATTCGGTTCTCTACATTTCTGCAACAATTTGCAAACTTTTAAAAATAAAATCCTCATAAAAATTCTTCAACATTTTAGTGTGATTTTTTCCTCATAAATACATTTTTGAATGCAGTTTTGACTAATGTACACATTTTTGCAAGCAAGCTATCCTAATATAATGCATTTTTGTATGTTATTTTCAGCAATATATATATATATATTGTTGAAAATAACATATCACATTGCAATATATCACATTGCAAAATTCAGATAAATCCAAATTATGAAGGATAGCTGTGTTTTGGTTTTCATATTATTTCAGAAAGTGTGAATTTGATAAATTTGGCTTTAAATGCAAACTGAATCTAATTTCTCACCTATCCCTAGCTTGCGTATTCTCAAATGGGGCTAAATACAATTGTAGCAGAGTGTGTTGTGCGGTAAAGTGACCAGCACACATTAGTGTGTATATTTTTGTTGCTATCTCTTCAACATGATGACAGATTCCACCCTTACTTTTCCTTTCTCAGGTGTGATTTGTGTAAGACCCTGAACCCCCTTATTTTTGATTGGTTTATGTCTGATTGTCCAAGGGACCCTGCCATGGATCGAGGTGAGAGAGCTCTCTTAGGCACACGCCCCACACAGAGAGCATGGGCTTAAATAAGCCCACACACATGCCCCACCTCCCTCTTCTGTCACTATGAATGTTGTGTGTGCTGCGAGTGCATGCCTGCCATCAACTAAGATGGCACAGGGGCTTCCCTAAGGGGCTGACGCCCCTGCTGCAATCTTTGTTAATGGTAGGTGTGTGCACACAGTGTGCACAACATTCACAGTGACGGGAGATGAAGGTGGGACATGTAGGCAGGTGCTGCAGGCCTGGGACAAGCTGGTGCCCAAAGGCTCAGTCATGCCTGATGCTGGTCCTGGGATTATGGGTAGGACTGACTGTTTACAAAAGAGAGAGCTAGATTTTGCTACAGTGCTGCTTTTAGGCTTAAAAGGAGAAGTGAGGAAGACCAGAAACCCAAAATAAATGAGACATCTGGCAATATCCTGGTATAGCTCATAGTAATGGAGAGTGTAAAAACATGAGTAAAAGCTACCTATACATATATCTGGAATATTGGCTAGAAGAAGATGAGTTGACTAGGATCTCAGGAAAAGGGAACCATTTAGTTTTAAGATAGCTCATGTCCGGAAGACTTTTTGTAGGCATAAGAGAACCTATGCCTATGATCTAGGTGTGGGTTTTGGGGTCAGGATATTAACAGGACACAGTAGGGAACATACTGATCCAAAAGAACAGAGAAGTGGTAACTGATAAGAGAACCACAAGGGCAAGGAAGTAGGATCTGGTAAGAGAGACAACCACACGAGACCAGGGAAGTAAGTTAGATGAGAGTGGAAGATAAAGGGACCCAAAATTTAGTGGTGACTAAAAGTGACTAAAAGTTTGGTGACTTAAGTGATGAATTTTAGGGCTGGATCTGAAGCAGCCCTGTGACCAGCCTTCCTTGTTAGGTGGGGCTGCCACATTTGGGGAAGGGGAAGAGGAGCATAGTGCCAGCCAATCCCCCCCTCACTGGTGGAGAGTATTTGAGGGTCAGGCCAGGGAAAGGAACAGGCAGTGATCTTCCCCCTCACTCGTCCTCCATACAGAGAGTGTGCTAACGTACATAATGGGCTCTGCAAAGGTCAAGTTAACATAATATTTAGTATAAATATCAGGAATCAGATGACTTGCATTTTTTTTGTTTCATAAGAAAAAAAGGATGCTAAGGATACAGTGAACAAGGAGAAATGGTATAAAACAAACCAACAAAATAGTTTAAGCTATAACTAAGAAGTTAAGAACTAGTGTGGAGCTTGTTTTTCTCAAATATTCTATTTTAATCTTGTATCTCAACAACAGCAATACAAAAAAAGGTTTAGAAACAGTAAGAGCACATTACAATGCAATGATAGTCAAGCATTCAGGGAGAGTGGTGCTAAAAACAATATGCATAACGTTTTTGGTGAAGTCAATGAGATTGAGTCCTTAGCTTTGTAAAATATTTACTGCATAACAGAATTCCTTTCATAAATGTATTAAAATGCTTGATAGACATGGGAGAAAGCTTTCTGAATGGTAGGTTCACAAGACACCTCTTCAAAGAGAAAAAAATGCAAAGCACCTAAAAACTATATTTTAGAACAGTTGCAGCTTTCAATTTTTCCTAGAATTAGTGTAAAAAGGTTATTAAAATTAAGGTTAGCTGTCTTTTCTTTTTCAAACGCAAGACAAACCAAATTTTCTAAACGTTTGTGAGTCATTGAGAGTTAAAACCAAAAATAGGAAAATCAGAAATTAGACCTGTGCTCCTAGTAGGGATGGACGAGAAACTCCATTCAGTTCACATTTCAAGCCAAATCTATCAAATTTGCACTTTCTGAAAAAATATGAGAACCAAAACACAGCTATCCTTCAAAATTTGCACTTATTTGAATTTTAAAATGCAGTTCTCCAACCAAAAAATGTTTGCAAAAATGCATACATTACGGGAATGTGTGCATAAAAATTATGAGTGAAAAGGTAAAGGTGTACCCGCACTTGTAGTGTGAGTCGTTTCCGACTTTTAGGGTGATGTCTTGCGACGTTTACTAGGCAGACCGTATAGATGGGGTGGGATTGCCAGTTCCTTCCCCGGCCTTTCTTTACCCCCCAGCATATGCCGGGTACTCATTTTACCGACCACGGATGGATGGACCTCGACCCCTTTTACCGGAGATTTGACTTTCTCCTTTCGTTGGAATCGAACTCCAGCCGTGAGCAGAGCTTTCGGCTGCGTTACCACCGCTTACCACTCTGCGCCACAGAGGATCTTCATGAGTGAAAAGGACATATAAAAATGCATTATGTGATGAGAAATTGCTTGCAAAAATGTGTACATTAGTCAAAACTGCCAACAAAAATGTGTTTATTAGAAGAAATTCGCAATAAAATGCTGGAGAATTTTCATGAGGATTTTTTTTTAAAAAAAATCACAAATTGCTGCAGAAATGTGGAGAACTGAATTGAAGAATGGAAAAATGAGAAACTGAGAGAACCAAAATTGACAGATCTTTCTATCCTAGTTCCTAGGCAGCCAGCCAAGTGGCTAACTGTAGTGTGCACAGCAACTTTTCTATTCCTCTAGGGCTATTTCCGTCCTTTGTTATCAAGTACTCAACAAAAAGAAGAAAAAATAGCCACTATGATTGTGAGTATAAGGAGTCCTTTAAAGGAGTAAAGGTTAACTTAGGGTACATATTTTTTTCCAGATCACTTTAAGTTATCTCTTTATTTCCCTCTTTAGCAATATGCTCCCACTCCTGTACCACTAATCATAATAACTGTAGAATAAAACTCTTACTGCAGGCAAACAAACATACTTCTTGATTGCTTGCTGGGTAGAGAACACAAATGAAGCTGAAACAGAAAAACAGAGCAAAGAAAAGTCCAGGAGATGGAGTCTAATTCTAGCCCATAATACATCATTCTAACAATTAACTATTCAAGGGTCATGTTCCCCCCCCCAAGGATCTCTTAAGTAATTATAGGGTGATTGTGATCATGAAAAATCCACCCTCAGTCAGTTAATGTCTTGAGTGAGCACAGCAGAGTCCTGGGGGGCTCTTCCAAAGTAGGCTTTTGTTGTGTAGCTGCCCTGCCTTATTCACTGAATTTTTCAGAGGATTCTATTCTTAAAATGTTCCTGTTCTTAAAGCAAGCTGTCATTCTTTAAATGGATTGTCTGTCATGTCACAAATTAAAAAGGCAATCCCTCCCAAAAAATGGGGGGGGGAAGGACAGCTCTAGCAGGTGCAGTGCACCCATTTGTCCACCGGCACTCAGCCCTGCACCTATATGAATTAGGTGCCTGAGCCCAGGTCGTTAGTCTTTCTATTTAGAGGAACCCCGTTTCTAAACATCTGGAAAATGTATCTATCTCTGTACTTGAGAAACTTCAGTTCTGTACTAGGGACTACAATCTTAATAAATGTCTTATTCATATAACTTCTGGTTTACTGGTATTTGTGTCACTACTTTAACTCCCATTCCCAGGCCCAGAACTTAGACTGTGGGACAACCTGAAGGACTGTCAGCAGTCAGATCAGCTACAATCAGACCAACTTTTTTTTTTCACACAGAAGGCAATAAATAAATTTCCTTCATCTGGCAATGAGAGAAAAAAGAGTCTCAAAAAACTAGGAAAACAAGCTATAGGTCCTACCTGTGGATGCCTGAGGATTTAGTAGGCCTCTGGGAATGTGTGAGACAACTATCAAGCACAAGAGCACCACACACTAGACAGAGTAACAGAACTTAGCAGTAGTAGTCCTTTAGGAGTAAGGGTGCACCCCACTAGCACTGTATAGTATTTTCCTTCCTTCCTTTGATGTGCAGTGCCTTGAGCATAGAGTAGCTACTGCCCTTGACACTGTCAGTTACTGCAGTTCCATAAAGCTTTGCAGTTATGGTTTATAAGACTATAAAGGAAAGTGCATTGACATGAAAGGTGATCTCTAGGAGAATAAATACCAATGCAACAAATATGAGGAATAGTTTTCTTATTTGGGTGCAATTCCAATGAGGAAGGGCAATAAAAGCAGTTTGCAATATTAGAAATATGCATTCCATTTCAGGGTGACAAAATTATGATTTTAATACATAAATTGGCAAATACTTAAGCTCTAACTTTTCTGTACTCTGTGGGCCTTTATTGCCTCATCCAAGGTCACCTGGAATTCACAGAAAGTATTGCCCCTGCGCCCACTGCAATTTACTGCCATTTCCCCATGGCTTTGCATTGTGCATCATCAACACCACCATTAAAAAATAACAATAAGTTTAAAATAGATGAAACAACCATGGTAATGGGCTCTGATTTTTTTTTTTACAACGGCTATTTTAAACATGGTAGTGCTCTATTACCATATTTGTTTCCATAAAATGACCATATAAGCTGCTCATACAGATGTATCTTACTTTTCAGGTGAAGGAAATATGGAAGGAGGAATTGCAAAGGGGGTTATGTATTTTTGAAGCTCACATAATGCTATGCTGATCCACAAGCTTTGTGTTGTTTTCTCCCCTTTCTTCCACATCTGTCTAGTCCAGTTTACTGTTAACCATCGTCTCAAAGGAAACATAGTAAAATGCTGGTGAGAAGGGAAATTTGGCAGCAAATAAAGGAAATCTGAATGCCTGAAGACATTTAAAGCAAAGGTTGTACTTTATGCATTGCATCACATAGAATCATATATTATACTGGTCATAAATTACTATTAAATATTTTCAGCTATGTTTACATAGCCATGTAATTTGTTTTATGTAAGAAAGTATTTCCTTTAAAAAAAAAAACAATTGTAATTGTTTTTATAAATTAATTGTGTCATTGTGTAATAATTGTGAAATTGCTTCAAGATATTTTATGGAATCTACTCATAAATGGAATTAATACATAAATATACTAGGGATATGCAAGGATTTTGATTCGTCTCTCCCAGATGATAAATTTTATTTATATTTAATAGAACTGGATAGTTCTTGCTCTTCTGCCTTGATTTTTCTCCTATTCTCCCCAGGAGAAGTGCGATCCCTTAGACATGACACTCACGCCTCACTGCTAAGACCTGAGAATTGCTGCTGATACATAACTCTTGAAGTGATTACAAATGCAGTGAAAAGTAGGAAAATGTAAATATATACTCTTCCTTTTTATTTAAAAGCAACTTCAATGGACATTCACAGTATGCACCAGGGCTGACAAAGTCTTTTTCTCCCGTTTCTTTTTTTACATGAGCTTGCTTTGGACAGGGAGGCCAAAACCTTTCTGAGAAATGTGTGCATGCAACAGCAAAGGCTCATTCATGAACAGCACCAATAATTCAAAATGTTTGTTTTCTTTTAGAATAAGTGAGCAATGTTCAAATTTAAATGATGAATAACACTTTAAATAACAACTTCCAAACAGAATATTAAATAAGTCAGCTTGCTGAAATTTGCTGAAACGTCCTACACAGATATATTATTGAGGGTTTTTTAAATAAATAAATAAAAATCTATTCCAGGTAATATTCTGCATGCCATTTGCTGTGTGCTAATTTCACTCATGACTTGACTGTCAAAATTAAGATGCTTTCAAAATTGATGGGCTATGAAATCATTGAAACACACACAGTTGCCACATGATTCCCCCATTATTACCCAACTTTAAGTAGTATATGTGCCACATCTGTGAACCATAAGAAATAATCTATTCCAAATGCATATTTGAAATATTATTGGAAAGATATATTTTCCTAATTTAGAATCACACCGCCATATCAGTTGGTTACAGGTTATTTTTGTAAGGGAAATTCATTCAATCTGTGTACATTCTCTCTTACATACCACAATTTTTGTCAGTTTCATCTACAGTTAGGGCCAGAGTTCTAAAAAAATTCTGTAGGAAGTAACGTCAAATGTTTAGGTTCTTGGAAAATGGAAATGGACTGCCTTCAAGTAGATGAAGACCCTATGAATAGGGATTTCATGGTAAGTGGTATTCAGAGAGAGTTTACCATTGCCGCCCTCTGAGGATAGTGCTCCCCAGCTGGCTAGGGCCTGCTCAGCTTGCCACAGCTGCACAAGCCAACCCCTTCCTTGTCCGCAACTGCCAGCTGGGGGGCAACTGGGCTCCTTGGGCCTATGCAGCTTGCCCATGGCTGCACAGGTGGCAGGGCATATAACCCCTGAGCCACTCCCTGTAGGGGTGATCTTTAGCTGGCCCTTGACACCCAGGAGACACAAGTAGGGATTTGAACTCACAGATTCTGGACTCCCAGCCAGGCTCTCCTCCCCACTATGCTATACCAGGGCTTCTCTATCCCTGCCATTAGTACTCAAATGAAGACACAGTAGGTAGATTTTTACAAGAATCACATCTTTACACTTTTTTTGTGGCCTTGCATTCTTAGCAGTTACAAGCGTAAGGACTGAAGCACAGCCTGCTGGATCAGGCCAATGGCCCATCTAGTCCAGCATCCTGTTCTCACAGTGGCCAACCAGATGCCCGTGGGAAGCCCACAAGCAGGACATGAGTGCAAGAGCACTCTCCCCTCCTGCAGATTCCAGCAACCAGTTTTCAGAAGCATACTGTCTCTGACTATGGTGGCAGCGCACAGCCATCATGGCTAGTAGCCATTGATAGCCTTATCCTCCATGAATTCGTCTAATCCTCTTTTAAAGCCATCCATGTTGGTGGCCATCATTGCCTCTTCTGGGAGCAAAAAACTGAAACTCATCCAACACAACCAGACGAACATCTCCTCTGATTTGTGCCACCCTGAAGTGACTGCCTCAAAGGTAAAGCCTCCCACAGGCATCACTCCATTCAGGGTCACCTTTGCCAAGGTCCCAGCAGATAAGGTTTACCTCCCTCACCGTCTGCAAAAAATAGGAGTCATCTGACCCAAATTTTCTATCAGCCTGGGGATGGGTTCTCTTGCCAGATATGTTAGCAGCCTGACTTTGCAACACAGAAGTGGTGTGACAGCTCGTCTGCTCTGCAAAACATCCCAATGTCCATGTCAGCTTTACTACATCAACAAGGTACATGCAGAACGTAAAATTAACAACTCTTATTGCTTGTTAAAGACTCATAAGTAACAATAAGCCAGCAAAATAGAATGAACCATTACCAAATGTATAAGATTTCTTTCTTTCTTTTTAAGAATTATTGTCATAAAACAAATTTTGAAGAAAATCAATCCTTTCCTCAGACCATCTTTCCATCTGCTCTGCGAGGAGCAACCTGTGAAGCAACCTAATGTATTATAGTCAGTATGTCAATGTAATCAGTATAAACAATATAAAAGGTTAACTCAAGGTTAAATAATTTTTTCCTTTAGCTTTGGCTTTGCCCTTGATACAGAGTGTGAAAATTAACAGAATAGCAACAAACCCAAGCAGAAAGTAACATTACTTACTTCAGAATTCTGGAAATGAGAAAAGCCAGTAGGTACAGCTCAATTAGGCTGAATTAGCAAACCTTGCTTAAAAAAACATGAGCACAATTCACTAACAGGCAAAAAACCTTGTGGTTTAGGAACATACCTATAGCCCACAGATATTTCAATCAAACTTTAAAAAGCAAAGCAATTGAGCAGCTATAGTGAATGCACCAGGGCAGCAGGAGACTTTACCTCTTCTCTGAGACATTGTACTGCCCTACGAATTTATCAAAATGCAAACACAATTTGGGTTGGTCTTTCACAGTCCAATCCACTTCCTGTGTAGCTTGGAAGAACTTGGTAACATGTGCCTCTGACCATATGGTGGGAAGGAGGGAAGGAGGGAAAAGTCAGGTCTGATCATTTGCATTCTTATTGAGTTCAATGGGATTTACTCTTATGCAATCATGGTTAGGATAGGAAAAACTGACCATGGGGGAGGAGGAGGGGGAAGGAGTGGATTGGAGGGGGGAAGGAAGTGGGAGGGGGCAGGTTTGATCATTTCCATGCTTATAGAGTTCAATGGTATTTACTTCCGTGCAATCATGCTTAAGACTGACCATGGGGAGGAGGGGGAAGGGGAAGGAGGGGATTGGAAGGGGATGGGGAGGGGCAAGATGGAGGGAATAGGAGGGAAGAGAAGGGAGGGCAGGTTCGATCATTTGTATACTTTTTGAGTTCAGTGGGATTTATTTCTGTGCAATCATGTTTGAAAATGGAAATGGATTGCCTACAAGTCGATCCCGACTTATGGTGACCCTATGAATAAGGATTTCATGGTAAACGGTATTCAGAGGTGGTTTTACCATTGCCTTCCTCTGAGGCTGAAAGGCAGTGACTGGCCCAAGATCACCCAGTGAGCTTCATGGCTGTGTGGGGATTAGAACCCTGGCCTCCCAGGTTGTAGTCCAACACTGACCCAGGGGAGGGGCAGGGAGGAGAGGAGGATGGGGAGGGGAGGAGACTGGATGGGTGGGCACTGGGCAGAGGGGATGCCCCTTTCATTTCCAAAAGGAAAATATTGGGAACAGTATCATTGCTTTTCAGCTCTTCCCTCACCTTTTTATTCTACAGCAGGCACATGTAGCCTCCCACCCAAATTTAAACCAAAGCTGTCCCTGGCCACAACCACATCAGGCCTTTATTTCACTTTAGACAGTCATGGCTTCTCCCAAAGAATCCTGGGAAATGTAGTTAGTGAAGAGTGCTGAGAGTTGCTAGGAGATGCCCTGGTCCCCTCACAGACCTTCAATCAGAGTGGCTGACTGTTAAACCAGCCTGGCCACTGGAGCTCTGTCAGTGGAATAGGTGTCTCCTCTCAGCACCCTTCACAAACTACACTTCCCAGGATTCTTTGGGGGAAGCCATGGCTGTCTCAACTGAAATCAAAGTCTGGTGTGGGTGTGGCCCCCTGATTAGCCAAGCCAAGCAGCTGTGAGTCTGGCTTTTAGAACACTGACAGTTGGTTCTTACTGAGCATGCCTGACACTATTATTCAGTTCAATGCAAAATGTCTTAAATTAATTAAATATCAACCAGGCATTTTTTTAACTTTTAAACTGCAGAAGATGAAGGTTAGAGTATGGGGCAAGGTCAGTATTAGGATTACAGGTACTTTGTGAACATGGCTGATTTTTAATGAATTTCAACAGATTACAAGAACTCTGACAGAAAAAAGTCCAAAAGGGCACTGGGTTTCCCCCCCTCTTTTTAAACTTTGAACTCTCTGTTCTCTTTGACTGTTTTGTGTATCACCATGAAAATTTAGAGGGTTGTTAAGCAAGCATTTCTGAGTTCAGGACTATAAGTTTTGTAAGGTTTTGTTTTGAAATGAGTTTATGGGAAGCATCAGAATGGCATGTGGGGGGTATTTTCAATTTAACATTGAGGAATGTGAAAATCCACGCTGGCTATAGTATACAGCCACTCCCATGGCTGTACAATTTTCTGGAATCATTTGTGGTCCAGGCAGCCCTAGCTAAAACCTTCTGCCTTCTATGTTCATGTTTTAATAACTCTAAATAAAAGCAGGTACAAATCCAAACTTCACATCAGAGGGCTTCACCAGATTGCATCAATTCTATATTTAATTCTTTAAAAAAACTTCTAAGTTTTTTTTTTGTACAGCACGCTATTGACTCTGATAAGAAACTGTGATGCCAGGGTATTTTAGACTCTGATATTCGCATTTTTGACTTGTTACACAGATGAAGTGTAACCACAGGAAATTGGCTGAGAGGGAAAAATCACCAGTCCTCTGACAGAGAGATCTGAAAGAAAAAGATGGTATAAAACTGCACAGAGTATTACAGAATTGTGAAGAAACAGAAACAGGTGACAAATTGGCCTTAAGCTTTAGGCCTAATTTAAACATAATGCCACATCAAAGAGACAGACCATAGCTCCCATCTCTCTTATGATGACCACATGTACATGCTGTACATACAGACTCTTTGCAAGTGAGATGATCATGTGGTATATGTGGTAGTGACATTTCTGCCTATTTCAAAGGCTTACACTAGAGAATCACTTCTAAGTTTTCTCAGGGTCAGTTTCATTCTCATGATGAGATCTCCAGAAAGCAATACAAACACTATG
This sequence comes from Rhineura floridana, assembly GCF_030035675.1. Taxonomy (NCBI): domain Eukaryota; kingdom Metazoa; phylum Chordata; class Lepidosauria; order Squamata; family Rhineuridae; genus Rhineura; species Rhineura floridana. Next base: position 51,686,971 of record NC_084486.1, read on the forward strand.
GTTTAGACATTAATATAAGAGACTAGACATATTATTTTATTTTGTCCCCATCCATTCTGTTTGTTATTTATTTTAAGATATTTGCCTCTCTTCAATCTTCTTTTATTAACATTCATTCTTCCCTTTACCAAAAAAAAGGTAAATCTTACACTGCAAGGTTTGCAACGAGTGGCAGAAAATTGTTGTTTGTTCCATGTCGTCAATAGTACTATCTAATGAAAAAAGATTTTTTATTTGTAGAGCAATAAGGAACACCATTGCTATGATACATACAAACGTATGAGAATAATTTGAAAGGCAGATAAGGGTGGTGATAGTTTCACAGTGAACATTTATATGTGTGTGTATATATCTGTAATCTAATTTTGCTTCATTACACTTGCATTCTCCTTAACCTTAAGCCTCAGCATTGTTTCTGATATATTTGCTTTTTTATAGCTATGGTGTAGTTCTGCACATCAAGCACTTGGCATTTATCCTTCACCATGTACATTTGTTTCAATTTATGATGCTGAAACAAGGGTGCAACTCACCACATATCAGCTGGTTTTCTTTCAGGTTCCGAAATGCTGTTCCTTGTAAGTTCTTTGGGAAAGCACAAACTGTTTCTTCTGCTATCCGAACTGAGGCATTTCTAGCCCAGTGTAAGACCCATTTGAGATTACAGTCACAGATGAGAGAATCAGTGTAGAAATGTCTGAAAGCAAACCCAAAACCAATCAATACTTTCCTTTTAAAAACCATTTTTATACAATGATTGTCATATAAAGCTAATTATTGAAACGCTGACCATGTTTCACAGATCTCAGTTATCTAGCCTCCTGATTATCTATTTAGCTTTTTTTCTGAGTGGCACTAATGACAAACACATGCATCTCCCCAGCAAAGAATGGTCCCCACTTTGCTCATTTATGATCAGTGCAAAGTAACAGAGGAAGGGCAGTTCACTTGCACTTCCTGGGTTAGATCAAGGCTTAGTTACGCTTAGAGTAGACCCTCTGAAAGCAATGGAACTTTAAAGTAATCATGACTAACTTAACTCCTATTGATTTCAGTGGGTCTATTCTAAGCATGTCTAACTCTGAATCCAACCCCTGCATTTCATTTCATTCACTACTTATATCCTTCTTTTCCTTCCCGAGGGAAGCACAAAGTAGCTAACTGCAAACAGAAAATAATTGTCAGAAATATCAGAATAATCAAAACAATGAAACATAGCGTATATCAAAGTATAAAACAAGATGAAGCCATCTGTCAGAGCAATGATACGGATTTAATATATATCATATATCCATATCCATAATATATATCCATAACATATCATGGATGTAACATATTCTCATTTAAGAACAAATACCCTCCTTCAAGCCTTGATGTCTCTACCCTATGTTCCCATAATTAGAGTCATTTATACAATGATGGGAGCTGCTTCTCTGTGGGATGATCCTGTGACACTGGGGAGGTCATCTGAATATTCATCAAACCATACTTATGCTTATTTCTGCTTACCATTAATGTCCAAAACCATGCAGAGCTTGGAAAAGTTACTTTTTTTGACCTACAACTCCCATCAGCCCCAGCCAGCATGGCCACTGGATTGGGCTGATGGGGGTTGTAGTTCAAAAAAGTAACTTTTCCAAGCTCTGCCATTCAGTATCTCCTCCTGCAATCACATGTAAATAAAAAAGAACACAAACTCTGGCAAAAGAAATGCAAGAAGACAATAAGGGATGCTAAAAAAGAATTTGAGGAGCACATTGCTAAGAACATAAAAACCAACAACAAAAAATTCTATAAATACATTCAAAGCAGGAGACCATCTGGGGAGGCGATTGGACCCTTGGATGATAAGGGAGTCAAAGGTGTACTAAAGAACGATAAGGAGATTGCAGAGAAGCTACTCTGGTTGCCGATTTGCTACCAAGCCAAGTTCAAGATGTACTTTCCATGTTAAAAGTTCCACATAGTACTTGTTCTGCTCTTGTAAGAAATCGATCCTTTAGTGTGGCAGTCCCTATGCTTTGGAACCTTGACAAGGTACCTCACCAAAGGCTTCTGAGGAAGCTTAGCAGTCATGGAATAAGAGGAGAGGTCCTCTTGTGGATAAGGAATTGGTTAAGAAGCAGAAAGCAGAGAGTAGGAATAAATGGACAGTTCTCCTAATGGAGGGCTGTAGAAAGTGGAGTCCCTCAAGGATCAGTATTGGGACCTGTACTTTTCAACTTGTACATTAATGACCTAGAACTAGGAGTGAGCAGTGAAGTGGCCAAGTTTGCTGACTACACTAAATTGTTCAGGGTTGTTAAAACAAAAAGGGATTGCGAAGAGCTCCAAAAAGACCTCTCCAAACTGAGTGAATGGGCGGAAAAATGGCAAACGCAATTCAATATAAACAAGTGTAAAATTATGCATATTGGAGCAAAAGATCTTAATTTCACATATACGCTCATGGGGTCTGAACTGGTGGTGACCGACTACGATGAAAATGTTGACCCAGTGTGCGGCAGCTGTGAAAAAGGCAAATTCCATGCTAGCAATAATTAGGAAAGGTATTGAAAATAAAACAGCCGATATCATCATGCCGTTGTATAAATCTATGGTGCGGCCGCATTTGGAATACTGTGTACAGTTCTGGTCGCCTCATCTCAAAAAGGATATTATAGAGTTGGAAAAGGTTCAGAAGACGGCAACCAGAATGATCAAGGGGATGGAGCAACTCCCTTACGAGGAAAGGTTGCAGCATTTGGGGCTTTTTAGTTTAGAGAAAAGGCGGGTCAGAGGAGACATGATAGAAATGTATAAAATTATGCATGGCATTGAGAAAGTGGATAGAGAAAAGTTCTTCTCCCTCTCTCATAATACTAGAACTCGTGGACATTCAAAGAAGCTGAATGTTGGAAGATTCAGGACAGACAAAAGGAAGTACTTCTTTACTCAGCGCATAGTTAAACTATGGAATTTGCTCCCACAAGACGCAGTGATGGCCACCAGCTTGGATGGCTTTAAAAGAAGATTAGACAAATCCATGGAGGACAGGGCTATCAATGGCTACTAGCCGTGATGGCTGTGCTGTGCCACCCTAGTCAGAGGCAGCATGCTTCTGAAAACCAGTTGCCGGAAGCCTCAGGAGGGGAGAGTGTTCTTGCACTCGGGTCCTGCTTGCGGGCTTCCCCCAGGCACCTGGTTGGCCACTGTGAGAACAGGATGCTGGACTAGATGGGCCACTGGCCTGATCCAGTAGGCTCTTCTTATGTTCTTATGTTCTGCCATTTGTCCACATTTCTGATTATGCCACTGCAATACTACGTAAACAACACTGCTGCTATTTACTCAGATATTTCATTTGTCTTCTTGGACAGCTGGATGTTGTAGTGTGAAATTCCTGCTGTGCATGGATGCACCATTACACCTTTTGCTTAATAATAGGGATTGTATCTATGCCAGGGAGGAGTTTGCCTCCAAAATACATTAGCTTAATGAATTAAATGGTATACTCCTTTCACTTATGGATGTTTGGGTACAATGAAAGTTCTTGCCTCAGTGTTAATTTCACCATTTCCACATAACCTGCAGTCATATCTGTGGTATTTGAGACCTGAGTTATTTAAGAGCACTGGTTTGGTTTTTTTGTCAAATCTTTTAATTGGCTTCCAGTGAAAGAATCAAGCAGGAAAAACCACTGAGCCATGATTTAAAGATCTGAGGAATAGGGGAATCTTTTTTCAGAATTGTTGAGGTAGAATAGATGTTTGCTTTTGACTTAGGGATTTTAATTTGGCATTTTAGGTGAAAAATATCGAGTGTAGTCACTTAGCATCTACTGGTCAGGAAATCCCCATTCCGTACCCCAACTGCAATACCACAGCACAGAGCATGTTTGTGGTCCAGGGCTGAAGCTCTGCTGCCATCTTGGCTCAGGGCACACCCACCCACAGGTGTGCTGACATGAGCACATGCCTGCTTTGGGGGGTGGGTCAGTGGGGCTTATTTAAATCCACATTACCTGCACACACATCCCTTTTCCAGCTCTGGCATCTCCAACACCCACCCATCCTCCCTTTTCCATAGTATGACCAGCAGGGTTGCCTAGGGGCTGAGTAGGAATTTTCTCCCAGCCTGCCATTTTATGCTGGCTGGGTTTTTTGCCTACTCACTATGGAGTGAGGATGAAAGTGGTTAGTGTTGTGGTCCCTGCTGGGAGGGGGGGGACGGATAAGGATGAAGAAGAGGAGGGGGAGGATACAGAGTGGATTGTTCAAGCCAGGCAGGGACCAAGCAGGGAACTGGACTTGGGGGGTGCCCCAGCTCCAGACTTTCACAGCTCAACCCCCACAGCTGCAGATGTCCCTGTGGAGAGCCAACCTGACCAGCCGGTTGGCTCCCAACCAGATGCTTCCCCTCTACCCGCATCCACACTGCCAGCAAGCAGCCCCCCTCCTTCAGAGGGGAAGATGGAGTGCGGATGGAGGCTCTGCCCTCAGCTTGCACCAGTAGGCAGATGTAACGGGAGATTCAACAGACACAGCTGAGTCAGAGTCTTTGACTATGGGCAGGCTCCCAACAGTGGCACACGCAAGCAGGGGGGCCTACCTAGCCCTACTTAAGCCGAGCTGGGAGGGGAGAATAGTTGCTGAGAACATCTTAAAGCTGGGAAATAGTGCCTAGTTAGTCCTAGAGAGATGCTGAGTACTGAGTAAGCCATAGGTAGATTCATGAAGTGCACTGTATTGAAGCTGTCTCTTACTACAATAATAAAAAAAACCACAGCTGTGTCTGAGTCTGAGTTCTTTGAGTTCGGGAAGGACGGTTAGCCAGATGCCTGGCTTAATAGGTTAATTTGGTTGTTCTGGCTTCACTTAATGTATCACTATATCAACGTGATCATTGTATCAGTTCATTTCTGGGTCTCCTGTAACTGGTCATTACATCAATTTGGTCACTTGGAAGGTGTGGGAAGGGAAGCAGGAAAGAACAGCTAGGTGACCCCCTTAGGCACCTTTTGGGAATGACTGACGGATCTACAGCCCTGCAGCTCAGGACTATAAGAACCAGGGGTGGGATATGGGAAGCCTTTGTGGACAACTTGCCCCATCCATCTGGAGTTTGGGGACTCTGGGGGTGGTGACTCAGGAAGGTCTCCCTACTCACCTTCAGGGTGTGGCTGAGGTAGGGTGTAGGCAGAATGGTTTGCCTTTCACCCAGCAGAGGCTGGTCACCCTAACAGCTCCAGGCTTGGTCTGACATTTGATAGACTAGCTCTCCCACCTATAGTTTTCCCTCTGAAGGTATTTTTAATGATTCAGTAAATGTGGCCCACATTTCAACCCAGCTGTGGTGTGTGTCTTATTTCAGCCCTCTGCGCCAATCACCCAGATGAGCTTTGGGAGGCTGCCAAAAGTTAGAGGTGTAGCTGCCTCCAACGGATATAAGTTAATTGTGAGAACCTCTGTAGAATGCCCTTTTTGGAATGGTGAATTTTATTTTCCCGGTCTTTGTATACTACCATTTCATTTATGTCATTTATGTTATGCTTTATTCTCTTTCCTGCTAAGTTAAATAAAGTTAGTTCATTTGTATTGTTTTATACAATGTTGTAAGGATTGCTTTTTTAAAAAATGACTTATTGGCATTATAATTGTTTATTAAATGTTCCTAAGATGTTTTCTGAATTGTTGGATTTATTGTTCATTTGACATGGTGAGCACTGTTCTGAGCACAATCTTGTAAAAAAGTGACATACAAGCAAATAGGTTAATGCAGATATTTTGCTGCCCAAGCAAATTACAAGATGGTGTCTCTCCTCATTCCATGTAGACATCAACCAGAATGGCTGCTGAATCATACTTCAGCACTAGTGATGGGATTAAGCATCCTCCACTGAGGGCAGCAGGCTAATTTAGGGGGATCAGGGCATACACACACATCCCCAACACCTTGTTGCAACTCCCTCACCACCCTCCATCCTATCATTTTCTGAGGTAGCTGTTCACTCTGCCAAATAGTAGGGTCAGCCCTGGATGGATGGATGAATGCATACATGCAGCCTTCCAAACCATGCAACTTTGATGGATCTGCATTAAATCCTTTCAGTTCCATAATTCTGACAGATTATGTCAAAATTCTATTTCTAATTTAATGAAGTCAATACAAGTCCACACTATTTAACTTCAACATGCAAGTAATTATAGAGCATTATTCCCCTTCTACACTCTAGTTAATTTTTCATCAATCTATTTCTTGTTTAATAAAGTTCCTCTTATTTGCTAACAAAGAGAAATATTTAAGTGTTTTAACTCTAATATGTACATTTAATCTAAGTAGAGTTATAATGAACATCTAAGAGGTTTTATGTAAATGCTGTAAGGAATTAATTTGCTTGTTCTCTGCTTCCATCCATTCCTTCATAAAATGTTAAGGGAAATTAACCATAAAGCTTCAGCATTTTTAAAGACAACTTCAAGTTTAAAAAAAAAATACCACAAAATAATTATTACTAAACCTCCTCGCTCCACAATTGTTTAATATTCCAGTGATCTGAAAATAGTTCAGGCTACAGAAAAGAATTAGAATTTGTTTTACAAAATGCACATAAAAATATTATTATTTTCAGGGACCACATAATACTTAAGGTGAGCATAAAATGGGCCTTTACCTAATCAAGACATACTTACAAAGCTTTCAGAGCTAACAGCTCAGAGAATAGTCCATTCATGAGACTTGAAAAAATGTTCCCTGATAAATTCCTAAAGGGAAAAAAAGATTTAACAAAAGACAACTCAAATCATGTAAAATTTTTGTTCTCACTGGTAACATTTTAAAAATATGCACATCAGGAGTAGGGGACTCCTTCCTTTGTTAAACTTCTAGATGTGAACATGAACAAATATAATAAACTGTCTATTTCCATCTGGGCCCAATGTGCAGAAATTTTGTTAAGTTCCACACTGTAAAAAAAACCAAGTATGTTGAAAATGAATATGATCCAGAATCTCTGACATACAAGTGGAGTTATGTACATTCAGGAAACATCCTGATCTCTTCTACAGACAAGGCAAAGGCATAGCAGTAGGGAACCACCACACAGAGATGGAAGGCTGTAGAAGGAGATATGGATTTCTAAAGCCACATGGTACTGCCCCTGTCTAGAGTCCATATAGTGGTGCACATATGTGTTTTTCCATTCATTGCATGAATACAAAGGTATACAGAGCTTGCCCTCCACTGAAGAGAATGGATCATCTTTGCAGAAGGTGATGTATTTGATCAAGTTACTGAAGTCTAAAATTTTTACAATAAGACTTAAAAGCAGTCACAGGGAAAGCCTAATTGGCTTGTAGCCATGGAGCTATGGGAAGAAAGGTAACCTTTTCTCCTGCATTATTTCCCTACTTGAAGACACACGCACAAACACCCCCCCCCTCTCTCTCTCTCTCTCTCTCTCTCTCTCTCTCTCTCAAGGATCTAATTAGCCAAGGAGAGAAAAAAGACAAGCAGAATAAGAACATGCAATTCCCCCTCCCCTCGTGGATAATAGCAGCTATGGGAGGTGGGGAGGTCTTCAAGTAGGGAAGTGGTACAAGAAAAGGGTTAATACCCCACACCCAGAACCTGAATCCCTATCTAATTTGCATACAGCACCACCATCACTGCTTCTTTTAAGACCTAAAAGTGGCAATCAGGAGACCTAGTTATGGGGCACCTATATAATATTTAGTTTGATCAGAAAGCTAAACAAATACTTGTTAATAACATCTCCACTTACATATGAAAGATATCATTTGATCAAGCTGGAAAAATCTACACAAGAAACTAATGTTACCTATTTTGAAAACATCAATCTGCTCTAAGGTAATAACAAGCCCATGGCTATAATACACTTGTAGATAAAATACACAATTCCAGTATTCTGTTCTATTCTATTCTATTCTATTCAGTGATGTTTTATATCAGATGGTAAATTTTAAATAGTTACAATTGTGCTATGTTTTTAAAGGTCTGAAACAGCCTTCCCCAATCTAGTGCCCTCCAGATGTTGTTGGACTAAACCCACATCAACCCCAGCTAGAACTGCCAATCGGCAGGGATTATGAGCAATGTAGTCCAAACTCATCATCACCTCGACCTCAGGAGGTATAGAGGGTACAGAAGGTCTTTTTCTTGCAATCCAACTGGCCAACAGCTCCTGCTGTAATCATAATTTTGTATCTGTGGCAAAGGGAATGAGACGGGAACGCATGGGTCCAAGGCCTGCTCCAATGTCAACTCCAGCAAAATCCCAGCAGACAAGGAACTCCCTGTTATGCCATATGTATCCTCTGCAGAAGTAGGATCTGAATTTACTACATTTCATATTTATGATATCCCATCTCTTATCTCTGTAACCTGGGAGTCACACTGGCTTTAAAACCAGTAATGGGTTAGATTAGAGCCAACAAACTGAGACTGAATCCTGATAAGGCACAGACTTTGGTGTGAGAGGTTCCTAAATCCAGGAGTTGGGGAGTTCATTGGTTCTGGATGGGGTTGTATTCCCTCTGAAGAAACAAGCACATAGTTTGAGGGAAGGGCCCTTGATCCATCTTTGTCACTGGAGGCTCAGGTGACCTTTGTAGTGAGAAACATGTATAATTAGCTTAGGTTGATACACCAACTGTGCCCTTTACTGGACAGGGATAGCTTAGCCACTGCTATTCATGCATTGGTAACCTCACAACTGGACTACTATAATATGCTCTATGCATTTTTATTTATAAATAAATAAATCACTAAACAGGGCTATTTCAGCAAACATATTTTGACTGCAATGTGACTGGGTTCTGCTCCCCCCCCCAAATTTTCCTACTCGTCTCTGGCAGTGAAGAGAGTGATTAGCTGCTCCAGTAACATTTGCACAGTTACAAGAGAAGTTGTTATATTATATTGTACAGCTCATCATTGGTGATTATTCCAGAGTCAGGATGAAATAGTAATCAGACATACTTGAATCAAATAAATGAATAAAAATTAACTATGCTTAATTTACAGCAGAATTTATAGCAGAAGGTATGCCTTTTTTTAAAAAAATCTCAGCAGAGAATTCAGTCAATCCATAATTAAAAGGAAACACCCAGTCTTCTACATCACCTGATATTTAGAGCAGAGTATTCCTAAGAGGTGTATGAATTACTGAGATCCCCATTGCACTCTCAAAATTACTCTGCATAACTCATCTTAGAATACACAACATGGCCACTGAGGGGAAAAACAAAAGAAAATATGCTCCCTTAAAATATGAAATTTATAATTTATTTATTTATTGTATTTATATACCGCCCCATCATGTTTAGGATATGAGCAGCTCTCTCTCTCTCTCTCTCTCTCTCTCTCTCTCTCTCTCTCTCTCTCACACACACACACACACACACACACACACACACACTCACACTCACACACTCACTCACTCACACACTCACTCACTCACTCACACACACACACACACACACACACGAGAGAAAGAGAGAGAGAGAGAGAGAGAGAGAGAGAGAGAGAGAGAGAAATCAATCACAAATAATAGTGTGTCATAAATTTGTAAGTCATATCCTAAACAAGGGGAAAATATGAGACATAAACAATATTTCTCACAAGGGAAGTGTCATCCAAGGAAAATGAAAATCAGATCAACTACCAAACCTAGCAAAAGTATGAGCAGCATTTATCAGGCATGGTGAAACCTTGAGCCCCAGCCAGCAAAGAAGTGAGATAAGTCTCTGAGCATGTGCAAAGTATTTTCCTCATTCCAACTGAATAATGATTGACCATCTAGCGCATACATTCTCACAGTTCTATTGTTCTATGTGCATTAGCCATCTTCATGTGAAGGGGATCCACCCACTGGAAGGGGTAGCAGGGTTGAGACTGCATGACTCCCTGGGCCCACCCCCAACATCCATGCATGGACCATGGATGCCTGAGTCAGGGAAATCTACACATGTAGACCTCTCCCCTGACTCTGATGACCATGCTCAATGCATGGATGTTGGAGGGGTCAGGTTCAGTAATCATATGGCATCGGAGAAGTGCTAGTGTTTCTTTCAACAGATGGCCTCATCACATGATTAACGCACAGAGAGGGCTTATGTCCTTAAAGATATCTCATCAAACTCTAGGGCTTCCACTACCATCTATACAGTGATGACATCCTGCTATACCTCTCTATATAAGCTTTCTCCCATCCAGTGGTTCACCTCTGGGTAAGCCAAGTTATTTCCAATAACTTTGTTGTTTATTGGAAACAGCTTATTGTCAAAGCCAATCTGACTTTCAGAAGTCAGCCACCCTCCACATGAGGCCACCCCCCCAAGTTTGCTTAAAAAGACCAGCTGGTGGCAGCAGGACCAGCAAAACATAAGGAGAGAGAAGTCTATGAATCCACCCTCTGCTCCCAGTGCCCTGGCACAGGCCCATGTGAGATATCATTTTCCCAAGAGCTACTGGCCAATGGGAAAACTACTTTTCCCATTGTCCACCAGGCCCTTTCCCTGGTGGCCCTTTCTCCCTGGTAGAAATGATGCAAAGATTGCCATTTTCCCACCAGGGATTCTGAAAGTAATATTCCTGGTCACATTCTAGGCAATCTGAAAGCACCTGCTGAAGCAATTTCCCCCTTTCTTTGACATCGCTACTTCCATTTTTGCAAGTAGACTCTAGTCTATGAAAGCTTATGCTGCAATCAGTTTGTCAGTCTGAAACAAGACTGTGTTGTTTTTGCAGACTAACATAGCCACCCCTCTGGAAATTATTTCCCCTTCCCTGGCCTGAAAGGTACATTGTTGGCCTTTGGAGCTGGGGAAAATGGAAGTAGTTGAGGGAAATGCTCAATTTAAGTGCTTTTGAGCCTTTCTAGGTTGAACTATGGGATGCTCTAAAACAGATGCCTATATTGCTTTCATTAAGCAAAGTAAGTGCAATTATTATAGAAACAGACCTTCCCTTTTATAAGCTAAAATTCTTCTGAATGTGCTTGCACAACCAATGTAGTTTTCTCCCACTGCCTCAGTATTCCTTGCTTATTTTGCTCTGGTCTGCCCCCTAACCTAACACTGTAATCCCTAAACCCCATTGCTCCTTCTCTCTCTGAGTATTCCCCTTCAACGCCACTCCCTTTGGCATATCCCACTCTTCATTCTTCTTCCCTATTGGCTCCCATGGGCCGGTGAACTCATTTCCTCCTTTTCCACCTTATCAGCATCTTGGCATTTTCTCAACATGGACTTCTTATCATAAGCCACATTTTTCCACATTCTAGTTAATATAACCTTTCAGCCATATATAGGAATACTACCTTTGCAAATTAAGATAATAAATGTCTTCATTTTCATTTTTTAAAAATTTATTTGTTTATTTATTTATTTATTACATTCATATACCGCCCCATAGCCGAAGCTCTCTGGGCAGTTTACAGCAATTAAAAAAAATAAAAACAAATATACAAATTTTAAAACAAAAAAAAAATTTTTTTAAATTGAAAACAATTTAAAATTTATTTATTTATAAAAGGAAAAACATTTTTCTAAGCTAGGAGAAACAAACAAAATGGAGGAAATACACAGCAATCAAATAACAAACTTAAATAAGTGCTAAACAACACACTGACTACTTCATTAAAATTGATCTGCCTGTGTTAGTGCCTATGAAAGTAACCCAGTGAGATTAATAGTTTTTCTGAGCAGGTAATTTGTCTCCAAATTATCCATTAATCTGGCAATCCCTTTTTTAATTCTACTACCATTTTGAATCTTTCACATGCTTTTCAGAACACGTAAGGTTTTTAAATTTAAATAGTACCAGCAGATGAATATTAACCATATATTGCAATTATTATATTGTTCAAGGCATGTGAAATACATACACCAAGCATAAAACTTAAATACTTCCACTGAAGGTGTCCTGTCATGCCCTTGAAGGTTTTGCTTAAATATGTTTGGATGGATACAGAATTGTACATGACACATAACTGTTGAGTGTGTAATCTTATCGATTTGATGATTGATGTAATATGATAAAGCATAAATTTTCCTGACAAATCCTAGACTTAATAAAATCAAGCCACAGATGGCATTGACCTGATTACAGATAGACTTGATTCTTGCTTCATGCAACCTATACAAAAATCAAAACTTCTATTTTTTTAAAAAAAAAATAAACTGTCTTGCTTTATACAAATGTAGGTAGCATTTCATCTGCATTTTCTATGTAATACTAATGGGACAACATAATCATACATACACACCAAAAGACAAGGTTTTGAGAAACAGATTCTCCCCCACCCCTTATGTTGCTTATATAACAATAAGAACGTTGGAAGTTCTAGATTTGTTTGTTTTTTGCTTAACAGTTTTGAATAGACCTGTGCTATTTTCAATATCTACTTCAAAACTGCCATATTCAAGTTACTCAAACTTTTACATTGTTTCAATGCTATTTGCTGCCTTTTGGCTTCGTAGGCAGCAGCTACTGTTGCTACTTCACTTCTTTTTCTTCAGCTTCACTATCCTTGGCCTTATTTGCCCTCACTGTCATTTAATTTGATTGGCTGCAGCAATGCACATGATTTAGTATCAACACTTCAGACATAACATCATGGCAAAATATTTGTCATGGGGTTGTCACAGCCAATCACTTTAACTGATGCTGTGTTAAAAGTTATGACTGGAACTCTTTCAACATATTCATGGAGGGGGGGAGAGAGAAAACACACACACACACTCTTCTTATTTTGGTAAGTGGCAGCCTCATTCCTAACCTGGTCCAGGGCCATTCCTCCCCCAACAAAGCCTTTACGGAAGGATGCTAGATGCTATATCACAATGTACCATCCTTCCAGGGCCATGGGGTAAAAACAGCTATTCCCAATGGGACAGCAGGAATAGTCATTTTTTTTCTACAATGCCCCATGAGAGATGTTACATTGTGATATAACATCCTTCCATAAAGGTCTCTGGAGATGGAAGAGAAATGGTGCCAAAATGGGTTAGGGAGGGAGGGAGAGAATGGGAGGTAAACCTCTGCTGCTGCCAGATTTTAAAAATAAGTAATCTGCCCCTGGAAGTTTTAGGAATTATCTGGCCCCCTCTTGAAAAGTGCCTAAAGTGCCACCCCACTTTCATAACCAGAGAATTAGGATGTGAAGGGAAGGAAGAACCTTTGGCCCAACAGCAGTTTAATTATCAATGATAGCAAATTAGGTTGAAGACAAAGATGTCAAAGAAGAAGACGAATTTATAAAAAATAGTACTAACAAGGAGGAGCAATGCAATAGAGGCTTCCACTAATGTAGGAGAAGGAAGCAATTTTCCTGTAGCAGCATTCTATGTCATCATCTATCTATCTCATTCCAAGGGGGTCTCAAAACCCTCCAGGATTTTTCAGAAGGGGGAGCTGACACCCATGAGTGCCCACTTCCAAGAATGTAAATCCATTCACATGGAACTCCTGGATCTGTTTTGCGTTGTTAATTGTATGTATTTGTCTCATTTTAAATTAAACTCTCAGGAGAGCGATGATTACTGTAAGCTACAATAATGATTTGGTTTTCCTCATTGTGATAGGTGGTGTTTTTAATGGTTTTAAAAGGTACCATACTCACAATTTATGAAGGTTTTTAAGGCCGACAAATATTTCAGGTGTTAAACAGCCAATTCTGTTATTAGAAAGATCCCTAAACAAAAAAAGGAGGGGGATATAACTGAAGAAGAAAATAAACTGTAAAATCATGAATAGCCTCATTAGCATTTTACCCTTACACAACATTTTAGACAGCTAACAAAGTAAACAAAAAATAAGAAAAACTGTGTTCTTATATTTAGAATGTTCCTGACAAATATTTCAATAATATACTTCATTGTATTTAATTTGAGTTCTTCATAAATTAATCATATGTATAGAGATTTCAAGAACAGATGAAAAACAGAATCCTTTCCCCCCAAAAGTCTTTTAGTGATATTACAGAGCGCATGATTCACACTTGCAAAAACGTCATGTGAACTGCTTGACCCATAGCAGGGGATAGCTAGGGGGCTTGATGGTTGTCTCAAACTAGGTAACTAAAAGGGGGGCTCTCAAACTAGAGCATCCATCAGTACCACTAGCCTTCTAAGCCCTCAAGAGGGCAGGCAGAATAAGTCTCAGAGAAAAGTAGCCCCTAGGCTGCAGTTCCAGACTGAAGAGAATTTGCTGAACTCTTAGCTTGAATACTGTCAGCTGACTCTCCAAGCCAATTGCAGCACAGTATACCCTATACAACCCTCGTAGGCAAACCACTCATGTCCTAACAACTTGACTTGTCATAGAAGACTCTGCTTACTCTACTGGAACAATCTGTCAATTTTGATTCTCTCCGTTTTTCATTTTTCCAATCAGTTCCCCACATTTCTGCAGCAATTTGGTTTTTTTAAAAAAAAGATCCTCATGAAAATTCTCCAGCATTTCAGTGCGAATTTCTCATAACAAACACATTTTTGTAAGCATTTTGACTAATGTACATATTTTGCAGCCCATTTCTCATCATGTAATACATTTTTGCATGTTATTTTCACTCATATACTCATTGTTATGCACATTTCCCCTAACATATGCATTTTTGTAAACATTGTTTGGTTGGTGAACTGCATTGCAAAATTCAAATAAGTGCGAATTTCAAATGATGGCTGTGTTTTTAGTTCTCATATTGTTTCAGAAAGTGCAAATTTGATAGATTTGGCTTGAAATGTGAACTGAATCAAAATTCTCACACATTCCTAAGAGTGAATCTGATTTGGCGATGTAAAATTATCATTCAGAGGAAAGGCAATGCTGCATGGATAAGTATTAGCTTCACTCTGAATGGGCAAGCAGTGCCACTTTTATACCAGCCCCTTAAAAATACCTGTGACACAGAATTTATTTTGTGGAAGTTCCCTCTCTTTCAGCCCAGTCCTTATTTTAGGTACAATTTGTGGTTTCATTCATGATTCTTTCTAAGATAGCAACTGTAAGACATGTGCAGTATGAAGAGTGTTCTGGATGCTTCAGTTGAGAACATGTAGACTCAACTGAATTGCTGCTAGCATGGCAAAGCCTGGTGCAGAAAGCAGATTGTATTACAGCATTTCTGAGGGCAGAGAAGGTCAGTAGCAGAGCACATGCAGAAGATTCCAGGTTCAATCCCTGGCATCTCTAGGTAGGGCTGGAAAAGACTCCTGTTCAAAATTTTAGAGATTGGGGCCCCACAGGGGAGCTAGCTGTCCACCCGGTTTCAACCATAATCCCTAGATTCCCAGCTTTTATTTTTTTAAAAGAGTGTGTTTCTAGCTTTTGTAGAACCTGGGTTAGAACAGATATTATTCTCCTCATTTTTGTGAGAAATTAGCCCACTGCACCTTACTCCCCCCCAAAAAAAATTCATGTCAGCTCCCATGCTACTACCAGTTAGTGTAGCTATTAACTGAGTTAGATGGACCAATTATCTGACTTCATATAAGGCAGATTCCTGTGTTCCTATGAGTCATAGCCAATCCAGGAAGAAGAAAATCATGAGGGAGGTCTTGACTGCACCATCAGCTGTGCAAGTCAACTCAAGAACCAATCACACATGTTGTTCATGCTTCTGAACCTGATGGGACTGAGCTATATAGTAAGGTGAACAAAACGGAAAATGAACTCTTTCCAAAATTGGTATTGCTGACTTATACAAAAATGTGGTGAAGGATATAAACTTTTTGTGGAACTGTGAGCCTTCCCCGCCCCCAACACACACAGTGTGAATTATCCCATGACAATTTAAAGGTGTTCTGCAACATCTCTAAAGCAAACACTAAAATCCAAACAAATTTTATTTAAATTTTTTGAAGAAAAGAGAGGCTATATTGCGACTGAACCAAATCCCAAAATATTTAGCAAGTCTCTCAGTGAATGAGAATATTGGTTAAATATGTCCTTCCTTGTGTCATGGTTTACCAAAGTGATGGCAAAACTTCCCTGGTAAGTGGTATTTCCCTACCCAATTATGTTGCCTAGGTTTTAAACAGTTTTTTCTAATGAGACATTAGCAAAAAGAAACAGTTTGTACCAGCTTCCTTTTACATGTTTTTCAACTGTTGCTTATTATTGCAGACCAAATCTACCTCATGTCACACAAATCTGGTGTTCATTTTTTGATGTAAATATTTATACCAGAAATGTTGACTCATGAAATTGATCTTGTAAAACAACCAGACACGTGGCCTGTATTCAGATTTATTTTTCCTTGTAGACATCATTTTGTGTTAATCCATGAGATCTCTTTCTCTGTCATTGCAGATACTAAATTATCACAGTACAGTCAGCCAACAAGAAGGCTTCCACATGAAATTGTTAATTTTATGTAGATTTGGCAGCCTGTGGCTTTTCCAACTGACTCATGAAGCCTCATGTCACTTACAAACGTCTGTGTTACATTAGCTTCAGCTGCTTATTATATCCTCTGTGGGAAAGATATGAATGAATAGGAAACAGACGTCAATACAGTCCTACAGAAGTTAGCAGCCTCCAAGCAAGCACCAACTGCAACTTTTTAAAAAAGAAAGCCATTTATTTGTATTGTAATGTAATCTTCTAGTTCCTAACCAGGCAACTGGAATAATCTTTTCTTTTCTGGAGAAACTCATATTGATTCAGAAATAAACTCAGGATCATCCTGTTATATTCACTGTCTTTAGGATGTTCCATATTGCATTGAAAGGAATACGTCTGAAACTAGAAACACATTGCTTGAAAGCCCAGCATAGTGCTATTTTTTACTTCTATCCCCAGATCACCTGCTGCAGCATCTTTTCTCCAGTTACTTCCAAACCCAGGAGCTTCTACTCTGTGACTTCTGTCTTCCCCATTTTCTTGCTTGTGTGACTGAGCAATATTACATCACAGCTTTTATAGCTTCCCCATTCTCCCCACAAGAGGTCAGGGTTGTGTTATTAGAATACAATCATCTCCACCACAGTAAGACGCAGTTGTCATCATAGCATTTTCACACATTCACTATGACTCTAAATGCATTCAGATTCACACGGCTGATCTTTTTGGAAATGTGCATAATTCTTACTAATATCTTGCTGTCCATGCATTGACTTCCCAACCTTCAAACTCACAGAGAATATCTATTTGGGAATGCATGAAAGGTACTAATATCTTAATTTTCTGATTTTTGAAGAAAATTTGTGCAATTTTTTTCTGGCTGTACTCAGGAAAGGCAATGCATACTAGACGTGATGATTTACACCTAAGCAGATACCTGAACTGGAGACATGCATATTATATGTAATGGTTTAGACCCATCCAGGTACATAGCTGTATATGTAGTTCAGGGTGTAAAACCTCAGAATAAGAACAGGCAAGTGGTACTAGGTTGGCCAAATTCAGAGGACAGGGCTCCTGTACCTTTAACAGTTGCACAGAAGATGGAATTTCTACACCTACTACAACCACATCTTCCTTACAACTATTAAAGGTAAAAGAGCCCCATCCTCTTTTATTCTTTTAATTTATTAAAATATTTATAGCTTGCCTATTTGCATAGAAAGTATGCCCAAAAGTTCTGATGGATTTGTGATGTGTATCAAACTGACAAATATATGTATACTAACTTAAACATACATATTTAAATTGCACCCCAGATCATGTTTTGTTTCATGACACTTAACTAAATACACTTAATTAAAACATGGATGGGGAAAGGATTTTTTATTGGGGCGATCAAATTGCCAGATATAGAGTATTGTACAAGAAATTGGTGATTATATCATTTCTGGCAAAACTGAAGCTAAACAAAATGTAAACGGAACCTTGTCTTTTTAAGCATATTAACTTAGTATAGTGCATAATAAATAAGTATATAGATTATCAAGTACATTGATTATCAACTATAGATGTATTCATTTCAACACTTAACTGAGGTTTCCTTGGATCTTAAATGCTAATTTTAAATTATCACGACATTCAAAAGAAGAATAATGGGAATAAATGTAAATAAATCGCAAAACATGCATAGAATACATTTCAAAAAGGTTCAAACTGCATTATGTATTGTAGTTCATATGTCCTATATGTTATAATTGCTTGGTGACATATTCCAAACTCCCCAAGGACAGAAATGTCAATATGAGTACAATTTCTAAGTTAATTCAAATGGAATTAATACTCACAGACGCTTCAGTTCTGAAAGTCCATAGAAGGCCCCAGGCTCAATAGTACTAATCAAGTTATTCTTCAGATCTCTGGAAAAACACAATAGCAAGAGCAATTAATTATCAGTTTACATGCAGCTTTTAGTCTCAGACACAGGCAGAAAAAGAAGATGGGCAAAAGCTGGAAAATGCTTTAGCAGTTATTGAAGCTAATACTAAGGAAGGGGACCCTTGTCTGATACAGAATAAAACAGTAAAGTAAGGGAGGGGATATTCTTTTCTTTTTTTACTGTTTTCTTTGTCTCCAATAGCAAAAATGAAGGGGAGATAACAAAGAAAGAAAATTTACTTTTTGTTCCAGTTAAAAGTGACAGCTTTGCCAGCTGTAGGGAAAATGCTTTATTAAAATATTCCATGTAAAGCAGTGAAATAATGACAGAAAAACTACATACCGATTTGCTTCCTGATTATGCAGAACAACTTACTGTACTAGTTCTTGCCAATGCACATATGTATTGCTAATGGCACATACAGATCTCAGACTTCCAACGGCACATAGTTGGATACTTTTGCAGAATTATAAAAAAGGTCTTTTTTATCTCTGATCTTCAGAAACCATACAAATTCCAAAATAGTTCATTGACATTAATAACCATTCCAACTTAGTGTTTACAACAGAAATATCCAGGGATGTAGCCGTCCAGGGTCTCAGGAGGTCTTAGACACCTTACTTTTTTGGGAGCAGGCTCCCTATGTCTCCAGCATCCTACAAGCCAATCAGCATGAAAGAGGAGTGTGTTAGCCACTGAGAAGAATCTTCTAACATGCCTATTTGTCCTTTCTTGCTCATTGGAGCCAATCAGACTGAAAGAGATGAGGCTCTTTTCAGCTAACACTCTCCCTTGTCATGCTGATTGGCTCATAGAGATGTCTACGGTTGTAGGAGAAAGCATTAACAAGGATCTCATTCTCAACCCAGCAGCAAAACAGGAGGAGGGGTGTGGCTGTGACTATCATGAAGGGACCCTGCGCTTCTGAATTTGCCACTACACTGGTGATATCTGCCATTGTCAGTTGCTTCCAAAAAGTTTCTTTTGTAAAGAGATATCATGTGACAAGGCCAGTAGGCCCACCAAGACATTGAGAAGAATTTTGTGTGTGTGTGTGTGTGTGTGTGTGTGTGTGTGTGTGTGTGTGTGTGTGTGTGTGTGTGTGTGTGTGTGTGTGTGTGTGTGTGTGTGTGTGTGTGTGTGTGTGTGTGTGTGTGTGTGTGTGTGTGTGTGTGTGTGTGTGTGTGTGAGAGAGAGAGAGAGAGAGAGAGAGAGAGAGAGAGAGAGAGAGAGAGAGAGAGAGAGAGAGAGAGAGAGAGAGAGAGAGAGAGAGAGAGAGAGTGAGAGTGAGAGAGAGGGGGGGTGAAAGTACTGTACTGTGCACACTTCAATGATTAGTCTTCCTCTTCTCCTGTCAACATTATTGGGGGGACAATAGGGATTCATGTCAATCCAGAAGATGATGGGTCAGGCTTGGGTAATAGACAGCGAGTCATAGATGAAGTCTGGTTCAGCTCAAGAAGTTGATTGTGTAGGCTCATCTGCTGCTGGTTGATTTTTTCTTGAAAAACAGAGCTCTGCAACTGTCACCATTGTTTCTTGAGCTACTCAAACATTTTTTGGTATGGTCTCAAATAGTCTGTAATACTAAATGTGATTTTGAGGCTTCATTCCATAGAGGAATCATATTCAGAAAAAAAAAACATTCAAGCGTTTCATGGCTTGGAACACTTCAGTAAATTTATGAAAATTTCAACTTGCTGGCTCTTCCTGTTTGTCATCATCATCTTCATCTTCCGGAGATGATTTTATCAGTTCCTCTAATTCTTCATTAGTCAATATTTCTCCATGGCCCTCAATTAATTCTTCAATTTCTTCCTTGAGGATGTTGATGAAGCTATCCCCACCCACTTGCCTGGCCTCCTGAACAATGCGTTCCACTTCTCTGTCAATGTCAGGAACCCTTAAAATCATTCACACATTTTTTCCATAGGTTTCACCAATATGCATTGACTGTTTCAAGCTTGATTGCATCCATTGCCTGTTTAATATAAGAGATGCAATCAGCAATGTTGTAGGACTTCCAACACTCCATCACATTCAGATTGGAATCAGCATCCATAGCACTTCTGTGAGAACATAAGCCTTGTGTACGTGGCCTTGAAACAGTGAATCATGCCTTGATCAAGAGGTTGGAGGATGGAGGTGGTATTGGGGGAAAGAAAGATGACTTCAATGTCATTATGAGCAAATCAGAGTGCTTCAGGGTGGTCAGAAGCATTGTCTATGATCAGCACCACTTTAAAGTGAAGTCCTTTCTCTTTGAGGTACAGCTTGACCTCCGGAATGAAACACTTGTAGAACCAATCCAGAAATAATGTTGCCATCACCCAAGCCTTTTTATTTGATTTCCAGAACACAGGAAGGAGACTTTTGTTCTTGCCTTTTAGGGCACGGGGATTTGCAGCCCTGTAGAGTAAGCCCGGTTTTACTAAATGCGCAGCCGCATTGTCATAAAACAACACAGTCACACAGCCTTTAGCTGCTTTGAAGCCAAGGGCTTGTCTTTCTGATTTGGAAATGTAAGTGCAGTTGGGCATTTTTTCCCCCAGAACAGCCCAGTCTCATCAGCATTAAAAACTTGTTCCGGAAGATAGCCCTTTTCTTCTATGATTTTCTTTAATTTTTCCGGGTAGGGTTTTGCTGCCTCTTCATCAGCAGATGCAGCTTTGTCAGTAGTCTGCAGGTTTTTGGGGTTGAAGCGGTTCCTAAAACTGTTAAACCAACCTTGGCTGGCCATATTTACATGCCATGTTGGAGACTGACATACCATCTCTCAGTATGTCCAACAGAGCCAGTTTTTCCTCCAGCGTTGGAACAGATAGCTGTTTCTTTGGCTGAGCCCCAGATGAAGTAGTTGGCTTGCATTCAGGGGGCGTGTTGTACGAAAAATACATACTGTATCTTTAAGAATCACACGCAGCATGGCAAGATGATCACACTATGAGAGGCATGTGGGAACTGAGACCGACTGAGGGAATAGCAGATTCATGTCTCCTATTTCACGCTCACTCTGGGGCATATGCTCCTTGAGTTGAATGACAGGCAAAATTTCCCGCACTATTCAAAGGGACTTTGTGTATTAGTCTAAAATTATTAGAAATAAATAATAATTCCTGAACAATGTATTATGAATGTTAGATTCTTTCCAAGACATTTATCGAAATAATTTTTATCCTGCTCTTCAACCTAAAAAAGGCTTTCAGAGTGTCTTAAACAAAAACAAAAAAAGAACAAGAGGCAAGTCCTTGCTCCCAGGCTTACGATCTAAAAATACACAACACAAAAGGAAAATGGACTGGTAGGGAGGAGGAAATAATTACGCACAGGTACAAGTTCTTATCTACACGTTCTTCTAATGACCAGCTGGGGTGGGAAAAATCAAAGAAAGAAAGTGCTAAAAGTTGCTGATCTCTCAGCTGCACCAATGGAATGGCCCTCCTCTCCTCTGCTGTAACACTGTATCTTCAGTTGGACTCAAGGCAACTGTAAAATGTCAGGTGTATGTCAGACTCATGTAATTCACTGGATAGATTCTTCTACCTTGAGTGGTGGTAGTGGTGGGGAGAAGATAGAAGGTTCCCTTCAAATCACCATAAATGCAGAATGCAAGAGTGTACCTATGCAATATGCTGCCTTTCCTTGCACCCCACATCACAATGCTCAAGTAGCAGTGTGAAAACTTGCAGTGTGAAAACCACACACACACAAATAGTATCAAAGAAAACAAATGTCAAAAAAAATAGACAGAATATTTTGAAATGGATATTGATTGCAATTTACAATCCAATTATGAGATGAACAATTATGTGCTTGTGCATTTCTGCTACAACAGGAGAAAATTTCCCCTTAATTTTATGTACAGTAGAAGCTCATTATCACGCAGTGGTTGGGGGACAAAAGATGTGCCCGCATTATAACAAAACTGTGTTCTGTAAAAAGCATTTTACTTGGGAGATAATGTCATCTCTGTTGTATAGCAAACCATGTTATAACAAGCTTCTACTCTACTAGAGCTCATTTTAAAAAAAACAGTGAATGCACAAATTAAAGATCACTACTATAGAGCTATGACTGTGCCACTTAGCATAAATTTGGCAGCTCTACTAGGACAACATCTCTTTTCCATTATGCTCATTAGCACTCTGGATTGTCTTCACTCTCTGAGCATAGATTTTACCTCGTGTAACTGCCCCAAAATGCAACATGACAGGAATTGTGACAAGTTATGTATACAACATTTCAATAACTCTCACATTTGAGACTGCTTCTGTTCTTTTCTAGCTGGTCTGAAGGGAAAAGAGTGTGAAGCTTTTGGGAGAACAGCATCAGGAGGACTAAGGCTTGATTTCAACATAACTTAAACTTTGGGCAGGGAAGGAGAACTTAACATGCCTGTTGCTTCCCTGGGCCCTTAGATGCTGCACTTGAAATCTTAGAAGAGCACGGGTTCCACTATAGATCCGTGGTGCACCAACAGTATAAGTGTTGACAAGGCAATCCCATCAGAATGACACACGGGCCAGGTACAATGCAGCATTGGTATGCTGTTCCTCTTGCTCTCTTGGCAATACATTTAAAAAAGGCATGAAATCCCTGACAGAAAAGATTTAAAAAGGAGTTTCTGATAATATCACTGGCCACAATATTCACTTATGTATGCTGGGGTATCTCCCACCAGTCCAAACCATCATGGCCAGTGGTCTGGGATTATCTGGAGGACACCAGGTTGGCTGCCTCTGATACATATCATATTATATGATTAATCAGTACTTCAAAATACTTGCAGTCTAAAGATAGTAGTGACATTTCCCTGTATACCAACAGTGGCTTGCTTGATTTAAAATAATTTGGCCAAGTTATTATACACTACTGCCTTGCTTTCTTGCATTAGAGTAGACTGCTTTTGGGCTTGCTTTGTTTAATAAACATTTGTCAAATGCTCAGCATGGATGTATTTTCTCAATAAAAATGCACAACACCATTTAATTTTATAAAATGATCCCAGTAATCCCCATGAGGTGATGGCAAGAACATAGCTCCAGTTTTTGAGCAAAGTTAAGAAGTGCTGCAACTATTTAATAACTCTTGTAAAATGGAGGTCAGACAGCACAAGTGGCCTTTGTTTACTTAGCAGTAATCCCTGTAATTAAAATACTTGCCTACAAAGGCAAAGATTAAAAAAAGAGCACAACGGAAGATCTGAAAAATTCATCCAGAATTTTCTAGATACTAGGTTAGCATGATGACTCCCAGGCTTGGCTCCAGCAACACAAATAGAAGTTTGTGCCACAGCAACTCATGCAGCACCTTATATATCTAATATATAAAAACCCCATATATATTCTCTGTAAAATTCACTCAAAGAGAGAATCAATTCATAAACACAATTATTTAACAACACCCAATGATAAAAAGGAAAGGGAGGGAACACTCTCAAAAGATAAACTAAAACATAACAGGTTGGATCCAGAATTAGTTGCAGGTAAGTCCCACTGATTTCAAAAGGGACCTAAGGCAGTCATACCTGCAGTAGAAAGAGTCCAGTCAGATGGTGTCATCAGGAAGGGACAGGTTTATTTGCAGTTAATTGCAATAAAGCTATTGAATAAGTCAGACCTGTCAGCTCTCTTAATAAGATGTGGTGCCAAAAGCAGCTGAAACACTAACTACGCAACAGAACCACATTCTGCAAATTAAAAGTAAGCCAGGTACCTCTCAGATGCTCAGAAAACAGTGGCACCTGGTGTGATGCCACCTATTGGAAATAAGCAACCTCGCATGCCACCACTAGGGGGCAGAGTTATACATGCTTTAGCACAGTTAAGAGACAAGTGCCATCTCTGCCCAGATTCAGGATACGTCTATAGTTTCCTGTGATGTAGTTTCCTGTTTGTTTGTTGTTTCTCCCCTTCCCTTACTCCTCCTCCTTGCTGTGCTACCTTTTGAAACCTCCATTACCACATGAGCAAACAGGCATGAGGCTGCTTGCCAGAAGCTGAAAAATATTGAATGAATTAACTTACATTTCTGATTTCTGATTTCCTAAGCTGTGCCTGTATCTCTGTATACATGAAGAGATCCTGAGTAAAAAAAATAATTATAGACTTTATTGGAGAAAACTTGTTTTATTCTGCTAGACTGTGTGAGGGTGGAGATGGGGCTGGTTATTGCTCACTCTGTTTTTTGCCATTTTTACTCTGCTAGAGATAGAACCACAT
Source organism: Rhineura floridana (assembly GCF_030035675.1). Lineage (NCBI taxonomy): Eukaryota > Metazoa > Chordata > Lepidosauria > Squamata > Rhineuridae > Rhineura > Rhineura floridana. The sequence continues at coordinate 51,711,478 of NC_084486.1, forward strand.
AATTGTATTATCCCATAAACCCCAACACCACCATCCCAACAATTGCACAGCTGCAGCCACCTGGACAGGACTAGGGCAGGGTATAGTGAGGTCGGGGCCATGTGAGACCCTGGTGAGAGTGTCAGATTGGTATCTTCACAGCCCCACCCTCCCCACCACCCTGTCCTATGCCAGTGCCATCCAGGTAAGCTGCAGCGACACTGATGTAGGGAGGGCAGCTCCACAACTCTGCCCCAATGCACAGGCCACTACTGTCAGAAAATACCAAGAAGAGCTTGGAAGCAATGGATGTATACTGAGGCCTAGCAAAAGAAATAGATTTGGGGGGGAAATACTAGAAGATAAAAAAAATCCTGCTGAAGCAGGACCTGACTTCTTATCACAGCACACTACAGCTCCAGACAGGATGGAACTGTTCAGAACTGTACCACCAGAGCAGTTTGATTTCCAGAGCTCTGGAAAGTGGCCTGCATGGATCAGGTGCTTCAATCAATTCAGGTAAGCCTCCAGTTTATATACAAAACCTGTATAGTTTAAGAAGTGAATATTTTAATCTGTTCTATGGGAGAATCAAGCTGATGAAATCCTGATGTCAGTGTGACTCTTTGAAGAGCACAAAGCTCGGTAGAGGAAAGTGGTGGAAATGTTTACAGACCATTTCATGGGAAAGAAAAATGTGACTTATCAGTGCACTAAATTTAACCTCCACAATCATGAACCTGTAGATAGCTTTAACACATCTTTGCACACCCAAGCAGAATCCTACGTTTATGATATTCCTAAAGCAGTCTTCATCAGAGAGAAACTTGTAGTAGGACTTCATGATGATAACCTGTCACAACAGTTACAACCGGATACTACTGGAATTTCTCAATGGGCCATTGCACAAGCCTGTTAATCTGAGTTGGTCAAGCAGCAACAAAGAGGAATTAAAATGCACTCCAGTCTAATAAGCAGACAATAGATGTAGATGCTCTACATTTTGCAGAGAAGGGTTTATTTATTTATTAGATTTATATCCCACCCTTCCTCCCAATAGGGTTGTCAGGTCTCCGGTTTTTGCCTGGAGATTACAGATTTTTTGGGTCCTCTCCAGCTCTCCGGGTGAGCCACATCAATTTCCAGAATCTCAGCTTTCATTTTAAAAAAATTAAGTTTGCAGGTGGTCTGGTACAAGAGATATACACACCAAAACATAAGTCCCCCCCCGAAACTTCTGTTAAATGAGCTAATAGCTGGCTGCTCTAACCCTGCCCTTTCAGGTTTGTAGCCAATAAGTGAAGTCAGGGTTGTGATTGACAAGGGATTTGTTGACCTCCAGGCAATAGCTAGAATCCATTGCAAGTCCAGAAAACTGTTTTTTCCTGCTTGTCTGGAAATCTCATAAATAAAGTTTATAGCTTTCAGCAGGAGCAAAAGTCTCTTGTGTGCAGGAAATCTAAATGCCATTACAATGTCTTATGGTTTTCTAATTATGAGGACTCAAACAAGTTTAAATTTTCCTGGGCTACTGAAGAGGGCAATGTTTTGAAAATCTTCCCAATATGAAGTTTTAATCCTATACTCACTTTTCTGGGAATAAGGCTGCAGTGCTAATCCCACTTACTAGGAGTAAACCCCATTGAAGTCAATAGAATTTACTTTTGAGTAGACATGGTTAGGATTGTGCTGTAAAGCAATAGGACTTTTGAGTGAACATAGCAAAGGATTGTGTTTGTGTTGTAAATTTTTCTCTCCCTGTCCAATCCTATTCTTCAAAGCATTAGGCAGGGCTTACTTAGGTGTCACTGCTTTTATTATGTAGGAAACTAATACTGTTTTTTTTAAAAAAAATGTTCTGCAGTGACCAACTGGTTATGACAATAAACTATTATATGGGATGTATGTATTTTACATCTCCGGTGTGTGTATATATGGAGTCTTTCCAATATCCCTGTGATAGGGTAGGGTTAAACCAAGGCAGGTCACAACAAGAAATTAATAACTTTAAAATTCAGTAATCACAAAGAAGTATAAAACAGTTGCAAAACAGCTTAAAGAGGCATGATTCTGAATTTTGGGTTGGGTGAGTGAAGTTCTTTACCACTTGAGGTTGCAGTTTTGTGCACTCTTCTGTGTTCAGGTAAGCCCCTTTGAATATATTAGGACTTGCTTCTGAGTAACCGTGCATAGGATTGTACTATAAATATCTTTACACATTGTATAAATAATAAACATCTTTGACATGCATGCTTATATAAATATTTCTTCATACTATGTCTCAATAAGTATCTGATTTCACATTATGGTTGTACATTATTATTTCCTCTACATTTTAAGTGTGCCCTTCTTCCTTGGGGTGGTCATGGTTCCCCTCTGTTGTTTTCATCCTGAGGGGCAGATTAGGCTGAGAGATGGTGAGCAGCCCATCGTCACTGAGTAAACATTACAGCTCATTTCCATTTTAAAAAATTAATTAAAACAATTTAAGTGCAAAAAAAGTTTATGAAGTAGATCCACACAATACATTTAAACCACATCCAACTCACATTTAAAGTGCATGACTTTCCCCAAAGAATCCTGGGAAGTGTAGTTTCCCCCTCACAGTTATAGTTTCCACCACGCTTAACAAACTACAATTCCTATGATTCTGTGGAGGGATTCATATGCTTCAAATGTGTGTTGAATGTGCTTTAAATGAATGGTGTGGAGCTGCCCTAGATATGCTGTGCATTCATTAGTGAACTGAAATGAACATTTTTAAAATATATTTTTTTAAACAGGGGAAGGGCTATAACTCCGTGGTAGGACACATGCTTTGCATGCAAAGGTACAAAATACAATCTCTGGAAAAGACTATTGGCTGGAATCCTAGAGAGCCAATGCTAGTCCATGTCATCAGTACTGAGCTAGATGGCACCAAATGGAATGTATCAGTATAAGACAGATTCCTTTGTTCCTAAAAGTGAAAAGAGACCCAAAGGCCACATTGACTCCAAAATTCATTTATGCATTTTATTTTCAACATATTGTAAATACCACTTTATTGTAAAAAAAAAAACCCTCAAAGCAGTTTACAGAAAAAATTAAAATACTAAAATTATTGGCAGAAACAGTTAAAGACAGGTTTAAAAACATTCAAAATAAAACCAGCAATGAGTTAAAAAACAGAAAAAAACGTAAGAGCTCCTACATGCCTGGGTAGGCTTGCCTAAACAAAAACATTTTAAGCAGATGCTGAAAAGAGTGCAATGAAGGTGTCTGCCTAATGTCAAGCATAGGTGCTGCCACTAAAAGATCGATTTATTACAAGAGCAGAACAAGTACTATGTGGCAACCATAACTTGGATAGCACACCTGGAATTTGTCCTGGTAGCAAATCGACAACCAGTGAAGATTTCAGAGCAGAGGAATTATGTGCTGGTAGGGTCTCACTCATGCCAGCAAGTGTATCACAGCACTCTGCACTAACCTGGGACAGGTTGTGCTGCATGGGGATTTCTGTGACCTTGGTCGACTGGCTGCCAGGTTTTTTTTCATTTTGGTTTTTGGTTAGGAATCCTGACTGGTTGTGGGATGCTGAGTTTTCTGCCTTACTCATAGGAATCTTGTGGTTGGTATAGTATTACATTTAGGAAATCATCACTGTCTTTTGTTTTTTTTATTTGCATTCCATTTGCCTTTAACCTCACTCCCTTACATCCCTAGAAGCAACAGTAGTGGTTCCATATGGTCAGCTCAACCCCTTTGAACCCACTGATGATGCACCTTGTTGGTTGCATGACCGTTTGTTTCTTGCCCAAAAGTGGCAAAAGAGAATTCACATACTGAGAAGTGTGGCTGCAACTGCTGTTGTTCCCAAACTACTGCCTGTGAAGTTAGACCAAACCATGTATGTTTTCTCTCTTTCAATTATTACTCACTGGAATTGGGTTGGTTGTCAGAGTGATTTTATTGTAGCCCACAGGGTAAACAGAAAAGGATACAGAATCTTCTTACTCTTACTCATTTCTCAAACCTTTTTCTGAAGTGAATGGTGAAGTCTGTAAAGACGTTTGAAGCAGCTTTGTTAAAAGGCAGGCAGGGCATTCCAGCAGGGGGTTGCCAACCCTGCTTGGATATGAATGTCTTTGCAGAGGATCCCTAGTCAAGTCTTACCAACAGCACAACCTAACCATATCTATTCAGAAGAAAGTCCTGTTGAGTTCTACAGGGTTTAGTCCTGTAGTATGTGTGTTTTGCATTGCAGCCTTCAAGGGCATCCTTTACTCCTAATTGCTCACATCTCACATCTCCACAATGCTAGTCTCCCTTCTTCCTACAATGGCCTTCTGGTAACTGGCCTGGCCTGAGGGCACTTAAACCCTTCTTGCCAGAAGCAAGTAGGCTAGATTAAATATTCCCTACCCAGGCTCCCTAAGCAAATGAGAAGGAATGCTCCCATCACTTCAGTTGGACCTGGGAATACCATCTTTTAGCTAAGATTTCTATCTTAATTTCCAGTCAGAGGAATGTTTTTCTTTTTATTATTTTTATTTTGTATTTGTTTCATTTATAAACCGCCCATAGCAAGTAGCTCTCTGGGCGGTGTACAAAAAAGTTAAAATACAAAATATCACAATAAAATCAGCCTACAAACAATGAACACAAGCAGCAACAAAAGGAAGTAGAAAATTTAAATTATAACATTAAATGCTTAAAATGCCTGGGAGCATAGCCAGGTCTTAACCTGGCACCGGAAAGATAGAAGCGTAGGCGCCAGGCGTACTTCTTCAGGGAGGCTGTTCCACAGTTCGGGGGCAAATTTTTTTCAAGTGTTCTTGAACTTTAATAATAAACTGCAGATGAAGACTATATCCAACATTGTCATCCAATACCAAACAAGAAGGTTCTTACAGAAGAAGCCATTGCATGGCCTACAATGTTTCCTGGATGTTAATAAAACGTTTTGCATTTCTCAAACAAATCCAGGAGCCCTAATGTTTATTGCTTGATTCCAAGAAGTCCTTTGCTTCATTGATTTTTGTTGCTAAGTAAGGAGAGCCACCTTTATCAGGGTGATTCAAAAGCATAATTCGTCTGTGAGCAGTTCTATTGTATCCAAGCAACTGTGGTTGATGCTTAATGTATCATGCTGAATGACATCACCAGGGCCTGCCCCATGACATCACTTGGTTCCACCCCTGATATCTCAGGGTTTGGGATGCTTCCAACCTGGCAACCCTATTGCAGAGAGAAGACAATTAAAAAGGCCAAAATGACAGCACAATGAAAAAGTATGCAGCAAGAGACTTATCCTATCCAAAATTTTGCTATCCAATTGTTAGGGTTAGTAGAGGATGGAGTACTTGCACTGATTTTGGCCAGAGACTGGATGGAACAGATCAGACATCTTTGACACGAAGTATAGCATAATTTACCCTTCCACCTAAATAACACAATGACTAACTTGTCACATTGATTTCAATGGGACCTAAGTGCAAATTTTTTATTTTTTATTTTATTTACAATATTTCTATCCCGCCCTTCTACCCTACAATAGGGCACTCAGGGCGGCTACAATAAAAATGCATAAAAACTACAGCTTAATATGGATGACTATTCCCTGATCCACAGTCTTATAGACCATTACATTTCAATTCATTCATCCAGTGCATTATGGATTTTAAGACTGATTCATGACCTCAACATCTTCCTTGGAAAGCAAATGGCAAAAGGAGAGCTAGCTGATTGCTGGACAACCTCTCCCAGTGGTTTCAAGTAGATATTAAACAGCATAGGGGACAGAAGAGGACCCTGTGGCACAGGACTGGCCAAACAGTAAAGGTGCCAAAACAGGAGTCCCTCAGAACCATCTTCTCGAACCAGTCCTCCATGTAGGCCCTGAACAATCATAAAACAGTGCCCCCAGGTCCCATCCCAGTGAGGCAAACCCAGAGAGATACTGTGATCAATACTGACCACTGAAAGACACTGAGAGGTCCTGCAGAACCAACAGGAAAGCATGCATCCAACCCTTAACATCAGACCTTTAGAACTGCAGGTTTATTTCATTAATGTTACTACTGCTGAGTTTACAGCCTCAAGTCTGATTACACAAAAGTGTCTTGGACTAGCTGAGTTTATGGTCCAATGCCTGAGCAGATTATGCCAATTTGAGTATGACACAAGTTCTGCAGCTGCTAAACAGTCTACCATAACATCCGTTAGAATGAAGTGTCAGTCATCACAAGCAAACAGCACAATCCCTAGCTAGTTTATTCAGAAGTAAACCACACTAACTTCCAGGGCCAGCCCCAGAGGGCCCCTGAAGCCCAGGGGGGGAAAAGGGCCCCTCCTTAGGGTGGGAGGGTAGCACTCCCGTTCCATGATCCACAGCAGTGTTGACTCCCGACCCTGCCTCAGAAGCCAGAGAGGGAGCCTCCAGACCCCCCCATACAGACCATGCAGGCCTGTTCTGCCCATGGCACCTGTCTGCACACCCCACCTACATTCATGATAATGCCATCATGCATAGCATGCTATGAATAGCATAGCACACATGCATGCCATAAACCAAGATGGTGGTGGGGCATCAGCCCCTTAGGAAAGCCCCCACTGCCATTTTGGTTGATGGCAGCCATGCACGCACAAGGCATTCTCATGAAGCAATGGAGAGGTAGGTGGGGTATGCAGATGGGTGGCATGGGCCCAGGGCAGACTGGTGCTCAAGGACCTAGTCAGGCCTGGCACCATCTTCAATAAGGCTTACTTCCTGAAAACATGCTTAGGAGTGCAGCCACAATAGCTTTTCCCAGTATTCATTCAATTCATACTTGCCTTTCCTCCTATACTACAATTACCAAAAATAGAAAGAAGAATACACAAGAGCTATAAGAACTGCCTTAGACACAACTAAAAACCTTATTCTTAGCCAAAACCTAGCAGGGATGCTTAGCATGAACAAATCAACAAAAGCTATACATAACATCCCTATTGCTTTCTAACAAGCCAATTGGAGCAGTCTTCAGTAAGAGTAACAATCTGAAGTACAAGAAATGCCCCAGCTCTGCATGCACAGAGATCCACAACCCATATTCATGCTGCCAGAAAACATTTCCTTGTGCAATGCAAAAATATTCACGCTTCTTAAACTACAGAGAAAAATACTGTAGCATGTTTGTGGACACTGTGATCTGTATTTTATCCTTTCAAGAACCTATGCTTCAACCTTAACCAGAGTTAAGTTTATTTTCTTTTGGCAGTCCCATGTTATTCACTCCATGAAAACATCAATTCTAGCCTAGTCCTCAGAACTTTCAAAATACTGTAACTGTGTAACCAGCTGTAGCTCTGTCCACAATAGCTATGAGGGTAGAATATGTTCACTTAACCTTTGTGGAAAATCTCCAGCCACTCACTAAAGGAACTTTTGCTGACTCCATTAATCCTCCAAGTGCTCAGGATAGAAGTCCTTTCATTAATGGGAACAGCAGTGGGCTTATCCACACCGCAGCATTACTTTGTATTAAAGACACTGTTTTTACCTCTGTTTTCTGTTCGCACCGCCCACAATAAGGGCTCAATGCCAGCTGAAAAAAAAGTGTTTTCTATTTACACTGAGGGGAAGGATCAATCACACAGTTTCCTAATGACCACACCCTCTAATTTAACATTTCCACTCCCTCTGGTTGCTTGGCAACTGAGCATGCTCAGTTTGTTCTACCAATTGTAGTAGGTTCAATTTAGAACAACCCAGAAGTGCCATTATTTGCATTTTCACTGATACGATACAGCTGAAATACAAAGCTTTGTTTGAGCAGTGTTATGCTTTTGCACACAAGTTGGGGGGGCAGAAAATAAAGGCACCATTTGTAGCAACATAAAAAAGGCCGACAGATTGGAAGAGAGCAGCTGGAAACTGCTTTTTAGCTTACAGGAAATGAAAGAAGGGAAGAGGAGTGAGTGAGCGTGGAGGGGGGATGATTGACACATCCACCTAAAAGCATCAGAGCAAAGCATCTGCAAGCGCTAGAGAAGTCATTTTTTCCTTCCCTTTTCATATTATCAGTGGATTGGGTTAGTATGGATTTACAGGGGGGAAACTGTGATAGCTTCTGCTTGCCAGTAATGTCATGTGAATCATGCAAATTAAAAGATGTGAGTAGCACCAAACACACAGTAAACCACCATGTAGATGAGCCTAGTCTGAAAGAAAATTCCAGTTAGCCTTCACTGCCTGTTCCCTTAAAAACAGGGATGACCAACCGAGGATGGTAACTCAGACGAGGCTCTAATATGTTTTTATCTTTTAATCACCTTATGATAAAGGGGGGAAATATCAAAGATTTGAAGCTGAGGGAAATGGAGATGTTCTGTTACATCTATTTTAAAACTGTGTATGTAACTTTTACATAAAAATCAAAATTCTGCATTGGGATCCATTAGTAAGAACACCTTACATTTTTTTAAAAAAATGACTAACAAATATATTTATCATCATCATTATCAAACACTGAGAGTCTAGATGCTGTTTCTGGCAATCTACACATGAAGGTTATAACATTAGCCTCAAGTCTCTTTATACCGTTGACTATGGTATCCTTCTGAGTAGACTTGGTGAGATGCGTATTTGAGGCAGTTTTACAGTAGTTCTAGTTCTATCTCCAAGGTCAGTTTTCAGAGAACAGCATTGGGTGGTTGTCTTTTGGACACCTGGCAGTTGTGCTGTAGGCTGCCTCAAGCAGCACATGGTGCCATCTTGTCCCCAATGCTATTTAACATCTACAGGAAGTCGTTGGGTGCAGTCATTAGAAGATTTGGGACAAGGTGCCATCAGTATGCTGATGATACCCCCAACTCTATTTCTCTGTAACAAAATATCAGAAGAGGCCATGCAAGTGCTGGGTCAGTGCCTGGACTGGGGGGGGGGTCGGGCTGGATGAGAGCCAACAAACTAACTCTGAATTCTGGCAAGACTATGGGTGGGTGGTTCCCAAAACCAGATAACTGGTCAATTGCCTCCTTTGGATGGGGTTGCACAGGTTCATAGTCACTAGAGGCCCAGGTGACCTGAGTGGCTAGGAATGCCTTTTACCAACTTCAGTTTGTGAGACAGTTACTGCCATTTCTGGACTGGGATAGCATGGCTACTTGTCATCCATGCACATGTAACTGCCAGGCTGGCTTACTGCAATGCACTCTATGTGGAACTGCCCTTGAGGGTGGTCCAGAAGCTGCACTTGGTGCAAAATGTGGTGGCTCAACTACTCACTGGGGCAGGATATCACCAACATGTTACCCCGCGGCTGAAAGAATTGCACTAGCTAGTGGTTTGGCATATAAAGCCCTGTGCAGCTTGGAACCAGGATACCTAAAAGATGTCTCACTCCTTATATACCCAGTCAATCACTGTGCCCAGCAGGTGAGGGCCTCCTGCAGATATCATCTCCTCAGGAGGTCCATTCCACATAATGTAAGAAGGGGAGCTTTAGTGCTGGAATTCCCTCCTCTTAAATATTAGACAGGCACAATCTCTGTTGTCTTTTTGGTGCCTACTGAAGACCCCCCCTTTCAAGTAGAGACCTTTATCCCAGGCTGTATCTGTAAAGGAAATTATTTATTATTATTATTATTTATTACATTTGTACACCACCCCATAGCTAAAGCTCTCTGGGCGGTTTACAACAATTAAAAACATTAAGAACAAACATACAAATTTAAAAACACTTTTTTAAAAAAAAACAATTTAAAAACACATGCTAAAGTGCCTGGGAGAAGAGGAAAGTCTTGATATGGCACCGAAAAGATAACAGTGTTGGTGCCAGGCGCATCTTGTCAACAACTTCATTCCATAATTTGGGAGCCACCACTGAGAAAGCCCTCTCCCTTGTTGCCATCCTCCGAGCTTCCCTCAGAGTAGGCATCCGGAGGAGGGCCTTGGATGTTGAACGTAGTGTATGGGTGGGTTCGTGTTGGAAGAGGCATTCCATCAAGTATTGTGGTCCCAAACCGTATAAAGCTTTATAGGTTAAAACCAGCACTTTGAATTGAGCTCGGAAACATACAGCCAACCAATGCAAGCAGGCCAGAATCGATTTTATATGTTCAAACCTTCTGTTACCAATCTGGCTGCTGCATTTTGCACAAGCTGCAGTTTCCGAACCATCTTTAAAGGCAGCCTCATGTAGAGTGCATTGCAGTAATCTAACTTGGAGGTCACCAGAGCATGGACAACTGAAGCCAGGTTATCCCTGTCCAGATAGGGGTGTAGCTGGGCCACCAACCGAAGTTGGTAGAAGCAGAGCTTGGAAAAATTACTTTTTTAAACTACAACTCCCATCAGCCCCAGCCATCATGGCCACTGGACTGGGCTGATGGGAGTTGTAGTTCAAAAAAGTAACTTTTCCAAGCTCTGGGTAGAAGGCACTCCATGCCACTGAGGCTATCTGAGCCTCAAGTGACAGAGATGGTTCTAGGAGAACCCCTAAGCTACGAACCTGCTCCTTCAGGGGGAGTGCAATCCCATCCAGGACAGGTTGAACATGCACCATCCGGTCTGAAGAACCACCCACTAGCAGCATCTCAGTCTTGTCTGGATTGAGCCTCAGTTCATTAGCCCTCATCCAGTCCATTGTTGCAGCCAGACACTGGTTCAGCACATTGACAGCCTCACCTGATGAAGATGAAAAGGAGAAATAGAGCTGCGTGTCATCAGCATACTGATGGCAACACACTCCAAAGCTCCAGATGACCACACCCAATGGTTTCATGTAGATGTTGAACAGCATGGGGGACAGAACTGACCCCTGCGGAACCCCATACTGGAGTGTCCAGGGTGCCCAGCAATGCTCCCCAAGCACCACCTTCTGGAGCCAACCCGCCAAGTAGGAGCAGAACCACTGCCATGCAGTACCTTCCACTCCTAACTCAGCCAGTCGTTCCAGAAGGATACCATGGTCGATGGTATTGAAAGCCATTGAGAGATCAAGGAGAATCAACAGAGTCACACTCCCCGTCTCTCTCCCGACAGAGGTCATCATACAGGGCGACCAAGGCTGTTTCCGTGCCAAAACCAGGCCTGAAACCCGACTGAAATGGATCCAGTGGAAATGTTTTAAAGATGTTTTTATTGTTTTATTGCTTGTTGTTTGCCACCCAGGGCTCCTTTGGGAGGAAGGGTGGGACATACATTTAATAAATAAAGAAGTCTGCTTCATTTATATGTTTCTTGCTTCTGCGTTTCATTCTAGAGTAGATCCAAAATGGAAGAGACTTTTTTTTGCAAACTTCCCCCCCAAGCACTAAAATTGTGCCCTTTTAGCAAGCAAGCATGCAAGCAAGCAAGCAAGCAAATAAATAAATAAATAGAGTAATATACTACAAACAGGATCAATATCACATTACCAAATCTGTGACAATATGATGCTGTTTATGTGTTCCTGGATTGATTAACATCATACAGCCAGCAACAACATGCCACTTGTGGAGGGGAGGGGATGAAGCTACCAACAGTCAATTGGAACTGTGAACAAGCTGTGAAAAGCAATGAAAAAGGTGACTGGAGGAATGGCTCATCATGGTGGTGGAGGAAACAAGTGCCCTATTTTCACATCAATGTGTGTTTATGAAAATTCAGTGCACCATTTATGAGGTCCACCTGGTTCACAGGTGCTCACCATATATTACAATCATCTGCATTGCAAATCTCAACAAATGGCCAATTTAACGAAGCAGTTCATGGTTTTTATTACTACCTACTTCAGGCGTTGCCAGTCTTTTTGGACATGTGAAATTTTGGGAGAGTACTGTCCTGGCCAACCCCATCAGATTCAGACTCTGATTCATTGGTGCGTTTTTCTCCGTTAGGTTTAATGTGGAGTCTCAGCTTACAGCATTTCACAGATCAGCTTACAGGTTCCCCAGGACTCTGCATTGCTACACAACATAACTAGGCATGATTACTCAAGCTAAGACATTGTCACAACAATAGAACTCTTGAGACTCTGTAAGTAGGCTCAGGGTGGGCTTTCTGTTTGTGTGAGGAAGGTCTCTCTGAACAAGGCTAGGTTAGCAAGTGAGCACTCCTAAAAACAGGTTGAAAAATAGGTGCTATCTCCTCCTGCCTGAGCATCTGCCAGCATGTCCTTGCCGACAGAGGTGGACGCATTTCAGCCAGATCCTCCTTTGACATCACCTCTGGTTGAGCCTCCTCTTGCTCTGGAGGAGGTGCAAGTGACGGCTTGAGCAAAAAGACCGGACTGAGAGGCTGGCTAGTTGTCAAACAGTACTTCTTCAGTTGTGATTGGAACTAAGGGGGCAGAGCTGAAGCCATCCCCTCCCATTGCAAACCACTGGGTCCCTTCCCAGAATCCCAGTCCTCCTCCTCCTGATTGCTCCACCAAGAACTCTCCCTGGGGCTCATATAAGTAGCATGGGCACCACTCCCCCTAGTTGCTTCTTTCCCCCCCTCCCCTGGGTCACACTCTCTGCAAACACACACATTTTGCGTTTTCATGAGGTCTGGGTAAAAACTGAATCTTATATTATTAAAATGGATCCTCTTGAATTTTCACTGTTTTATATGGGATCCCCCAAAATATACCATCAAATATTTACATTCATAGAACACACAATAAAAATCACAAAAAACACAGTGAAATTCAAATTGCCACCACCAGAAAAACATTGATCCAATGCATAGATCCTCATGCATTTTGCAAAAATCTATAAGGATCCATGCCTCAGATTCAAATTTTTGGACCAAGGCAGTGCAGGAAAGCATCAGACCCATGATTTTTACAGTTCAGTATATAGATACATAAGCGAACTGTGATGTGTTAGGGCTGGGACAGTGGACCTATTTTAAAAAATCATAAAATTTTGTCCATGCAATACATTTTCTCTCTTTAGCACTCAATTTTCTCCTCTCCAGGAATCCCATCCCCTCTCTCCTGACTCTTGCAGCATGCCACTTCCACTCCCTGACTCCCATCAAGCAGTTTTCCTTACCCCCAGGCTGTGCTCACACTAGAACTTTAACCTATACATGGCTAGATTTTTCCATTTGTGCTTTTATGTGCTTTCAGCCACAAAGAGCATTTTCAATTTTATGCCTATAACACTGTTTATCATGCACACTAGAGGATGGTGCTGGATGGGATGTATTTGCACTGTTTGTTATTGTCCCTCCCCTCATTTAATACTTCCCCACCCTCTGGAAGTTTCAGAAACCCGAGGTTCTTTGTGGGCATGCACACAAGTATTTGTTTGGCTGCGCATGCACACCTTTTTCAAAAATTGTTTTGTCTGTGGAATTGTGCAACAAACTTCCACCAAAGCAAATGTTCCAAGCATGTTTCACAGTGGGCAAAACTACCTTTTTAAAAAAAAATAAAAATTAAATACATGGTTTTCGATGTAGCATTTTTGCACAAAACGACAAAGTATTTTATTTCAAAAATAAAAATATCTGTGTTGCGTCTGGCTGAGAGGCAACAGAAGGGCAAAGAACAGCTAGGAAGGAGGAGGCGTAGGCACCTTCAGACTCCAGACCCTGTCCCCCAACACAGAAAGCTGTGGCGCAGCTTGGAGAAGAAAATAAACAGTATTTTTCACACACAAGCACATATGGCCAAGGCAAGACAGGGAGGGGGGGGGTTGGAAAGTAAATGCATATTTCTCTTTTCCTCTCCTGCCTCCTGTACCTGCCAAGTCTTCCTAAAAGGCCAATTTTGTTTTTAATACAGCTGTTTTCTGTAAAACAGCTGCTTTAAAAATAAAAATATGTATCAAATATGTGCCTTCAGCAACAACCAGTGGAAAGAGGCATGCTGCATCCTTTCCTTTAAGCTGATAGAAACAAAATGGTTAGTTTGCCCACAGGTGATGAGCAAATAGAAGTAGGGGTTGTGGCGATCATCAGCACCCAGTGAAACATCACCACACATGCAAAAAAAACCACACCACCCACCCAATGCTCTTCAGTGTGTCCAGTCAGGTAATATGCAATTTGATAATAGATTTTCTTCCCTTAGCAGATTATTTGCAGATTGGGAAGATTTGAATTAATGGGGGGAGTGCAGGCTGCCACTTGGGTGAGGAGAACATCATGTGGACACTGTACCAAACATTTGAAAGACAAGCAGCTTCAAATCCACATTAAACGTCTGTGTGGATGAGCCCCTAGTCTCACAGACTGCTTCCCTTTCCGTCCAACACTCTCATTCAGTCTACCTTTTGCTCAACTACTCAGCTGCCAGTCTAAGCCTTGAAAAGCACAGAGACTTGAAAGAAGTTGAAAAGAGTGTCACTTCTCTAACTGCCTTTTTCAGCTCTATGTACTTTTCAAGGGGTGGGGAAAGGTAACAACCCGCTCTACCCCATGACAAAGGTATCTGTGAGCAGGGGGTGGAGGCTCACATACTTTGTGGATGCCAAGAGAAGTACTCAAGGGCCACTGCACCCATGGATGCCACATTGGCAGCCCCAGTACTAGATTCTGTAGATTCCTCCAAAAGGAGAAAGGACCACAAAATTATCAGCTTACTTTCTCATCTGCAAGACAAAGAAGGAGCTAGAGAAGATCATTATTAGGCTGGAAGATCAAATCTCCTTCCCTTTCTCTCCTACATCCTATAAAAAGTCTAGCAATGAAAATGAAAAAAATGCCATCCTGGCAGGTATTCAGCAGTACAAAAGTCTAGTTGCCCTCTTTCTCCTATCTTCTTGCACATCAAGGTGGCAACAGAATGTGCAAATGGAGAAACACCCCTACACTGAAATCCCTGGCAGTACCTTGAGGTTTCATTCCAATTTATTTACTCAAGAACTGCCTACGTAAGAATCACAAAAAGGCCACAAATTGGTAAGTGAAAGCCATAACAGAGCTCACCTAGGGCTTATCCACATGGAGGCATTACTTCGTACTAAAGGCGCTGGTTTTACCTTCATTTTCTATTTGCACCATCCACAGTAAGGGCTCAATGCCAGCTGCAAACACAGTGTTTTCTATTCACACTGAGAGGAAGGATCAATCATGCAGTTTCCTAATGACCACGCCCTCTAAGTTCACATTTCCACCCCTCTGGTTGCTTGGCAACCAAATATGTTGCAGTGGGTTTCTTTAAAAAAAAAACCTAGAAGTGGGAGTATCTGTGTTTTCCCTGGTAGGATACAACTGAAATACAAATCTTTGTTCAAGCAGTGTTATGCTTTTGCACACAAATTAGAGGAGGGAAAGAAAATAAAGGCACCATTTGCAGCAACATAAAAAAGGAGGAGGAGGAGAGCAGCCGGAAGTTGCTTTTCAGCCTACAGGAAATAAAATGAACAAAGGGAGGAGGAGGGAATGGGCATGGAGAGGGGAACAATTGACACACCCACCTAAAAGCATCAGAGCAAAGCATCTCCAAACACTAGAGTTACGTACTAAAGACATTTTTTCCTTCGCTTTTTGTATTATCAGAAGACTAGATTAGTACAGATTTACAGGGGGAAAACTGTGTGATAGCTTCTGTTTGCCGGTAATGTCATGTGAACCATGCAAATTAAAAGGACATGTGAGTTGCACTAAACAAACAGTAAACCACCATGTAGATGAGCACTTCTAGTTCATGTCATCTGTTTAACCTTTTGTACTATGTAGACTACTGCAGTATGGCAGCTGCAATGAAACTATGCATGAATCAAGATTTGGTTATTGGAAGAGCTCATCTTTTTTTTTAAAAAAACTCATGTTTAATAATACCAGTGACAGTTACCAAATATGGACATAAACTGTTACACGTATCTTTTTTTAGTATCACAAAATAAGAAAACAAAATCTTAACAAATTTGACAATGAGTTGATATATGGCTATGAAAGGTGATTTATAAGCACTATGTAGGGTGCGGGAAGATGTATGATGTTGAACTATTATGATCAGGAACAGAAAAGCAGTTACTCAAATCCAAAATGCATCTGGAAAAAATGTCCATCGTGTCTCACGAAGGCCAAAGTAGGACATCTGGCTTCTTGATTTTTCAAATTACTTTTAATCTCACATGACATTTGATCAAACACTGTACCCAGAAAATTGAAGATTATATACTTCCCACAGCCTTGGCACTTGCTGGATGAACATGTTCTGATGATCACCATTGCACAGTAGCATAACATGCATTAGCTCAACAAGTGTTTTCTATCTAAATTCCTTTGCAGAGAAAAATATGCAAAGGTTATGGGAGCTCCTTTCTGGTTTTATTTTCTATTTAATTGTAAAATAATATTGTCTTCATTTCTTTCTTTTCTTTTTTAAACACTTGCGCACATGCACACACACAGGTGGGCTCCCATTTTATAGTTCAGCTTAAACTGTTGTGAAACATTTTGAATGTTCATTAAAAGCTTTATACTTGTTCATATCAATTTTCTACAGAATTAAATAAGGAAACTAGAGCAATTTTGGTTGCATATGTACATTTCATCCCAAAAAACAACCACTGACCTTGGCAAAAAAACATGTTTGGTACTAATTACACCAAGCAGCAGCAGAGGCTGGGCCACACACATAGCACTGGCAGTGGACAACGATAGGAAAAAATTTGAAACCATTTTACAGAGCCATTTCATATAGTATAATACATTCCTTTTTAAAATAAAAATCCGAGCGTAACTAACACTTATGGTTTAGTATCATTTTGGCAGAGATTTCTAAGCTACCAATGATGTATCATTTGTGGTGCGAGTATATACATCTGGCTGCATGACCTGAATATAAATCAAAACCAAATTATAATCCATCTATAGGAAGCTACATTAAGCCAAGCCATGCTATAACAATTGCACTGTTTACATAAAGGTTGTACAGCTGCAAAAATACTGCCAGAACATTTTTTGGAAAGTTAGATCTCTATTGCAGTTTTATTACTGTTGTCAGAACAGTAACAGCACCTCCATTTTAATTAAACATGTATAGAGATAATAATGATGTAATGGAGTAATTCAGAAAAACAACTTCGTTATAACAAACTATTTTTGCTTTTAAAAAGAGATTATTTTTAAGTATGTAGAATATTACACTATAGTGCACTACATTAAAATATATTAAACCACATACAATCTACAAGGAACTAAAATTGTAGTACATTTCAGTCTCTTGCAGCTGAGGTAGCATTAAGACAGTTCTCTGTTTCAAGGCTTACATTCAGCACATGTTTAGACAGAACTTGGTATCATATGGTTTCTTTTCAATAAATAATTTTCACCACTGACAAGTCTTCTGAGACTGCAAGGAGTTTGCGTGACAAGTTGGCCATGAGCTATTGCAGACAATGTAAAATGTAAATGTACTGCCTTCAAGTTGATTCCAACTTATGGCGACCCTACAAATAGAGTTTTCATGAGGTTGAGAGGCAGTGACTGACCCAAGGTCACCCAGTGAGCTTCATGGCTATGCGGGGATTCGAACCCTGGTCTCCCAGGTCATAGTCCAACACCTTAACCACTACACCATACTGGCTCATTGCAGACAATAGCCATTTGCTAATACTCATAAGCCTGTGTACACTAAATGAAGACAGCATGGAAACCCATCCTCACAACATATGTGCATCAGACAGAATATGTAGTAATATCTATGCATACAATTTGACACACATGCTAGATAATATTATTTATTTATTTATTACATTTATATACCGCCCCATAGCCGAAGCTCTCTGGGCGGTTTACCTTATCAAAACTGAGATTAAAATTGAATGTTATTTGGCCTGATTCTGCATGTACAATCCTCTGCTTCACTATGTGTTCCTGCATACACTTACCTAGAGATAACATGTCTGTACCATACAAATAAAACATGAATAACCCCAAACAGTATGCCTAGGGCATACGCGAACAAAATAGATTACCCAGACCTATTTCAATCTGAGATCCAGCCTGGTTTGGGGACTGTAATAGGCTCTGGATGCTCTGATGGATTACCTTTTCTTTAACAGAGATAAGAGAGTGTGGCTATGATACTGTTGCTGGATCTCTCAGTGGCTTTTGCTACATCGGCCATGGTATTCTCCTGGACTGTTTCTGTGAGATGGAAGTTGGAAGAATTGTACTGTGGTGGTTCAATTCCAATATAAGGGACTGGTCTCAGAGAATAGTATTTGTTTGTTTTATTAAATGTATTAGTCACTTTCCTTCATAAAGCAATGTACAACAAAAAGATTAAAACCAATATAAAACGGAATACAACTAAAAAGTTTTTAAAAATACATGGATAAGATTGTGGAGCAACCCACCCACTAAAAGAGGCTACAACATCAAAAGTCCTCCAAAAACACTCCAAAAATTAAGAGCTGAATGCCTGGGAGAAGAGAAATGTTTTTGCCTGCAACTTAAATAGATAATGCTCTCTGGGGAGAGCATGCCATAGGCAGGAGGCCATTAAGAAGGCCCACTTTCATGTCACCACTCTCCGCATCTCCCTTGGAGGGGACACACAAAGAAGAGCTTCAGATGCTGAACTCAGGGTCCAGGTTGGTTCAAATGGGAATAGGCAGTCCTTGAGGTGTTGGGGTCCTAAGCTGTATAGTAATACCTCAGTTAACAAAGTAAATGTGTTCCTGTATATTACTTCTTTAACAGAAGCTTTGGTACCAGCAGTACAAATAACACAGAAAAAAATAGGAATAGGGTCCTACATTTGCTCATAGATGGTGGGGGTAGCTTCAACAGGAGATTTAAGGGTGCCTACCCAGCACCAAACCACTCCCCTTCTTTGACCCTCTCCTCCTTCTCCTCTTCTGAACTGTATTCGATCCTTCCCTCCTCAGCCCTGGGAGAAAGCAAGAGATCCCTTTCATTTAAATCAAACACACAAGCTTGTTAGTTTCACCTAGCAAAGCAAAGGCACAGGCTTATCAGTTTATTGATAGCAAAGCAAAGACAGAGGCTAGTCAGTGTCACCTTAAAGCAAAGGCATCAGCTTGAAAGTTTATCCATAGCATAGCAAAGCTTATAGAAGCAGTCCTTAAAAGGAGCTTCATTCCTGAAGGATTCCTTAACTGAGGTATTACTGTATAAGGCTTTATAGATCAAAACCAGCACTTTGAATCAATCCTGGAAACCAACTGGTAGCCAGTGCATTTGTGCCAAAATTGGTGTTATGTGCTCAGACCATTTTGCCCCAGTGAGCAATATGGCTTCTGAATTCTGCACCAGCTGCAGTTTCTGAACTGTCTTCAAAGGCAGCCCCATGTATAAGCATTGCAGTAATCTAACATAGTGGTTACCTGAGTGTAGACAACAGACGTCAGGCTAACCTTTTCTAGCTAGGGTTGTAATTGGGCCACCAACCGAAGCTGATGAAAGGAACTCCTCGCCACTGTGGCCAATTGAATCTCAAATGACAGGAATGAATCCAGGCGTAACCCCAAGCTACACACCTGCTCCTTCGGAGGGAGTGTAACTTCATCAAGAGCAGGCCACATCCCCTCCATCTGGACTAGGCAACTCCCTACTAACAGTGCCTCAGTCTTGTCTGGATTGACCTTCAATTTATTTGCTCTCATCCAGTCCATTACGTTGGCAAGACATCCATCTAGCACATTCACTGTCACACCTGCAGATGTAAAGGAGAGATAGAGCTACTTATTGGGTACTTGGCCCCCTGGCACTTGAGATATAAAGTGCCACAGAGGGCTATACTGTCCCTAATGCTATTTAACATCTATCTGAAGTTGTTGAAAGCAGCCATTAGGGGATTTGGAGCACGGTGTCAATAACATACTGATTATGCCCCTCTCTATTTCTCTTATATTTTATTTATTTATTATTAGATTTATATCCCACCCTTCCTCCCAGTAGGAGCGCAGGGTGGCTGATTCAGATATGGCCAGGCAGGTTCTCAGCCAGTGCTGAATATAGTAACAGGCTGGAGAAGAGCCAATAAACCACTCCTGTATCCAGGGGAGTGGAGGGAATAGGGTCACCCCCCTCGACCTGTGCTTTGCCCCCCAAAAAGGATTTTTTGGGGGAAATTGTCTTTTTTTATTTGTGACATGAAAGTCAATGACAATCTTCATTTAAAGAATGACGGTTTGTTTTAAGAACAGGAGCAATGTAAGAATAGAACCCTCTGAAAAATTCAGTGAATAAGGCAGGGCGAGTATACAACAAAAGCATAAACTGGAAAAGCTCCCAAAAGACTGCTCACTCAAGACTTTCCCTGACTGAGGGTGGATTTTTCATGATCACAATCACCCTATAATTACTTAAAAACGATCCTGGGGGGGAAACCAGCCTGTATAGTAACAGGCCCCTTGAAAATTTAAATATTAGAACTTTGTATTATGGGGTACAGTTAGACACCTTCCCTTGGACTTTCCTTTGCTCTGCTTTTCAGTTTCAGTTTTGTTCTCTACCCAGAATAAAGAAACATGTTTGCTTACCTACACAGTAAGAATACAAGTTTATTCTGCAGTTATTATAATGAGTAGAGCTAGACTTAAAGCGATCTGGAAAAAAATGGCTACCCTAAGTAACCTTTTACTCTTTTAAAGCACTCATTTACACTCACAATCATAGTGACTATTCTTCTTCTTTTCCTTGAGTACTTGATGACAAAGGATGAAAACAGCCCTAGAGAAAAGAAATATTGCTGTGTAAGCTACAGTTAGCTGGCTGGCTGACCACCTAGGCTGTACTTCAGGTCTAATTTCTGACTTTTCCAATAAGTGCTGTTCAGCATGTGGCCTTTTCAGTGTTTCAGGACAGAAAAACCAACCCAGCAACCAGTAAAAAAAATCCAATCGCTTAGTTAAGTCTTTCATATAGCAGCCACTAAAAAGTTTTCCCTTGATTATCCAACAGGAAGGAAAATCTAAAGTTCAGGAACAAAATTAGAAGGAGGACCCTTCAAGGAGGAGGTAACAGACACATCCTAAAGCATTTATTTTCTTTCTGCCATTTCCTAAACTTGTACTATTGTCCTGTTCATTTTTTGGATTAAATTTAAAACAGACATGCCTAATGCAGCATCAAAGCCAAGCTCAGGAGCTCACTGTCATTACCACAGTAGTTCAGTTCATGAAGAATCAGACCACAGGGACAGACCACAGGTGAAAGAAGACTGTAGCTCTAAAAAAGTCAAGCTTCTTGAGTCTGATATTCCTGGGGCTCTCTCAAAAGAGGGTGAAGACAATACAACAGATTAAACTTCATTCATGTAAGTTAACACACTCTCTGGATGGAGGAGTTAGATGAAAAGTCATTGCCTTTCCCTTCCCCTGGCCTGGTCCTCATGTCCTGTCCACCAGTAAAGAGGGTTGATTGGCACCATATGCCTCTTTCCACAAAATTCCCCACCTAGAAATGTAGCTGCCCCACTTAACAATGAAGGCTAGCTATAGGGCTGCAGTAAACTGAAAGTGAATCCTAGCAAGATGGCAGTCCTATGGGTAGATGGTTCCTGGGTCCAGGAGTTGGGTAATGTGCCCGCTCTGGATGGATGCTTGGAGAAATATAGGGTTGTATCTAAAGCTCTCCATGGACAAGCTGAATAGACTTCTGCTTCACCTTCCTCCCCTCCCCCCTGCACACTCTCAAAATCTGCTCTAGAGGGGTTGGGAGAAGGAAGGAAAGTGAAATCCTCTTATCTGAGCAGGCGACTTGTGCAATGTTGGGTTTTGGCTCTGTTTAAAAGGCAAGATATATTGGAGCTGAACATTCACAACAGAGTTCATATTCATTTTTGTTTGTTTCTAAGAGCTGAAGTATTCTCTAATTGTATGGGTTTTAAAAGGAAAATGTTTCAACCAGGCGTCTGCACTGAATCATACTGGAATAGTAGGATCAGGTCACATGTCACACCAAAAGAAAATTACAGACTAACTTAGGGACCCTACTTTTTATTTAATACTTTATTTAAATTCTGTCTCTCCTTAAAAACCCCCATAAAAACAGAAAATAATAACTTTTTAAAACCACACAAATAAAAACTAAATCTTTATAGCAGCATTTTAAAAAAATCACTATGTAAACATTAAAGATTCAAAATAGCAGCACAAATACAACACAACAGGCTATAATACTGAATTAAAAAACATGGTTAAATAAAAAATGTATGTTTCCTGACACCGAAAGAACAAGTGTTATTTTTGAATCCTTCAAAACTATTTGTATTAAGTATTGCAAAATGCAAGAAACAAACCGCTGAACATAGCAGACTGTCAGATCTCTTAATTTCCATCTTAATGTCCAAACCCTGCTTCTAGCAAAGCAGTATCCAGAACATCTTACACTCGGGTGGTGGGGTAGGGGTTGAATCTGCCTGAAGCAGTGAGGAAGAACGGCACAATAAAAAATGGGAAGCATAAATGATGGAGAGAACTGTTGGTTTCTTTTGCTAATACCTATTATATATTTTCCTTTCTCAATGGGAGGAAACAAGGCTGACAAATGTGATGGGATAGACTTACCCTGGAAAAATGGTGGGCAGACTTGGCCCTGGCTCAACCACATCCCAGTCACTCCTTCCAATCTTAATGAAGAGTGAATTGTCTGGGTCTCAACAACTAGGAATGTTGGAGAATTCTGATGGAAACAGGAGGAGAAGTTGCTGGTGTTTGCTGATTGGTCCCATATCCAAAACAGAAATCAATCCAACAAATATAATCGGTATTCACTGCTGTTGTTTTCATTCTGCAAACAATGCATAACTAGTTACATTCTCTCTCCCCCCCCCCATATTTATATTGTTTTTCCTTTGCACTGAAATGAATGCCCTTTGCATTGAAGTTAATGCTGTGGGTTATCGTAATTTATTACATAATTATGTGAAATTCCACCACAGTGGATGGCGAGACTAATAACACAGTTTTTGTTAGAAGATGAACATTGGGCAGAACAGAAATAAATGCCTTGTTACATCCCTAGTCACAACACAGCTTAGTTTTGCCTCATCTGTTGAAAAATCTGGAGTAAGCACTTCTGCTTTCTAATTTTAAATAAAGATTGTAATCCAGCAGTGGTTTTAAAAGGTAAACCACATAAGACTGAATGAAGTCAGCCCATCACCTCTGAAAGATTCTGAGGCTCCAATTTTTGATGGACCTC
The DNA here is from genome assembly GCF_030035675.1 of Rhineura floridana. Classification (NCBI taxonomy): domain Eukaryota; kingdom Metazoa; phylum Chordata; class Lepidosauria; order Squamata; family Rhineuridae; genus Rhineura; species Rhineura floridana. The sequence goes on from NC_084486.1 coordinate 51,734,528, forward strand.
TATCACCTTTCCTAAGCTGATGCCCTCTGGATGTTTTGGGTTACAACTCTAGCCACTATATCCAATAGTCAGGAGTGATGGGATTTGTAGTCCAAACCATTTAGAGGGCATCAGCATTGGGAAGGCTGCTCTAGAAAAGGGCTGTTCCATGGTTGTTGGGCAGACACCAAGAAAATGTGACTACATAATTATCGTTGAACAATGCTGTTTAAAGCTTCTTGCTGGTATAGTCAAGAGGCTGATATAAACTGATCATGTTAAACTTGGTGATGGAAAAAAGGAAACAAAGTGGCCATTAAGATACATAGAACTCTAGTTATTAATTATGAAATTAAAGGAGAAAACCAGCATATTGAACTTTGCCCAAAAGATAAAGTTCTAACTATGATAATACCCTCCTTTTCAGTCATACTCACACCCCCTCGTGTATTGGGATAAGAGCTGGATTGTGAATTTATTCTTTACAAAAATTGTTTTTCATAAACAATCTGTCCATCATTCTGAACAATAACTTCAGAATTATAAATCATTTTAATTACAAGCCACTTTTTAATTAAAAGCTGTATTTTAATTCAGGAGGAATGTACTGTAGTTTCCAAACCTTTATGTTCACTTGGCTAACCATTGCATCTGCAGAGTGCTGTCCCAGGAGACTGTTCCAAGTGGTCCGGAGCCTGGTCAGTCCAGTTGCTCTGAAACCAATGGAACATGGTAAGGTCTCCTGTGACGAGTTTGCAAAACACTTTGCGGAGAAAATTGATTGTATTAAGAGTGCTATTCCGTACGCTGTGGACACAGTGAGTGAGCCAGAGGTGACCAATGGTGCTCTGGTGTTGTGGGGTCGGTTCCAGCCTCTTCCATCCAATGAAGTGGACAAGGTGCTTTCAACTCTAAAGCCAACCACCTGCCTACTTGACCCGTGTCCATCATGGCTCATTATGAGCTGTAAAGATAGACTGAGTGAGGGGATCAAGATGGTGGTAAATACATCACTCGAAGAGGGAGTAATGCCATCAACTCTCAAGGAGGCAATAATTAAACCAATCTTAAAGAAGTCCTCCTTGGATCCCCAAGATCTGAACAACTACCGCCCAGTCTCAAATTTGCCATTTTTAAGCAAGGCGGTAGAACGGGTGGTGGCTAAACAGTTGCAGGCGCACTTGGAGGAAGCGGATTATCTGGATCCATTTCAATCGGGCTTCAGGCCTGGACATGGGACTGAAACAGCCTTGGTCGCCTTGGTAGATGATATGAGGAGGGCGTGAGATAGGGGCGAATGCACCTTCCTTGTCCTCCTTGATCTCTCAGCGGCTTTCGATACCGTTGACCGCGTTATCCTCCTGGACCGCCTGAAGAGGTTAGGCATGGGGGGCACTGTATTGCAGTGGTTCCATTCCTTCCTCTCTGGTAGGTACCAAAGAGTGGCATTGGAGGATGAGGTCTCGGATCCTTGGCCTCTCACTTGTGGGGTGCCACAGGGTTCCATCCTCTCCCCGATGCTGTTTAACATCTATATAAAGCCGCTGGGGGCAATCATCAGGAGATTTGGGCTGCAGTGTCATCAATATGTGGATGACACGCAGCTCTATCTCTCATTTAAATCTTCACCAAGGTTGGCTGTTGAAACCATGTCCAAATGTCTGGAGGCGGTGAGTGGCTGGATGGGAAGGAATAGGCTGAAGCTGAACCCGGACAAGACCGAGGTACTGTTTGTGGGTGACAAGGGAAGGTGGGGGGATATGGACCTTGTGCTTAATGGGGTACGATTGCCCCTGAAAAAACAGGTGCACAGCCTGGGGGTCATTCTTGACTCCCAGCTGTCCATGGAGCCTCAAATCTCGGCTGTAAGCCAGACGGCGCTGTATCAACTCCATCTGATACGGCGGCTGTGACCCTACCTCCCCAATCATCTGCTCCCACCAGTAGTGCATGCCCTGGTCACCTCTCGCCTAGACTACTGTAATGCGCTCTACGTGGGGTTACCCTTGAAAACGGTCCGGAAGTTGCAGCTGGTACAGAATGCGGCGGCTCGTTTGATTAAAGGTAGCCACCGACAAGATTACGTCACTCCTGTATTGAAGGAGTTGCACTGGCTACTGGTTGCTTACCGAACCCAATTCAAGGTGTTGGCTTTGACTTTTAAAACCCTATACGGTTTTGGACCAATCTATCTGAAGGAGCGCCTCCAACATCGTCAGGGATGCCGCTCAACAAGATCAGCCTCAGAAGACCTTCTCTCGATCCCACCGGTTAAAATAGCCAGACTGGTGAGGACCAGAGAGAGGGCTTTTTCAATAGTGGCCCCCACCCTTTGGAATTCTCTCCCAAATGATCTCCGTCATGCCCCTTCTCTGATGAGCTTCCACCAGACCCTGAAGACATGGCTCTTCAGGAAGGCTTTTGGGATGGCCTAGGCTTTTACTGTAGTTTTCAAATTTTAATGTTTAATGTATTGTTTATTCTGTACATCACCCAGAGTGGCTGGTGAACCAGCCAGATGGGCGACTAATAAATTCAATAATAATAATAATAATAATAATTTTGCCATAAGATCATTCTGAAAAATCATGGTCAAATTGTTCAACAAATGCACTTAAGTGCAGTAAAATTTATTAATTAAAATTTGTGGCGGTTTTTGTTTAGTCTTCTTGACTACTGGGATACCTTAGCTTGACAGCTATCTTCTGAATAGGAGCATTTCTTCAAAGTATCTCAAACTTCATTGTCCCACCCATAGTTGAGCATTATCTCATAGTTGTGCTTCATGCAGGTTAGACATAATGATAGGCAGCAGATTAGCACCTCTCTTAATAATGGATAAAAGCATTGCCTTGAGGAACTGAGTGAGAAGTTTTTGCAGTTATCTGTGAATTCAAAAAAAACTGAGGAATCTGACCCCTTGCTTGATTCAAATAAGTTTCACTTGCACTTTGCTACACGTAGCCTAGTGCAAACCAGATTTAAGGCAAACAAGTTACTTTGAGTCTTCTCTAAAGTTAATCTCAAGAGTCTAAATTCATTGTTTCTCTTGGGGACGATACAGTGCAGGCAGCTCTGAAAATAACTCACTGCAACAAAATCTACTACTGTTGCCGGAGAGCTCAATAATTGATGCTATGCTGTCCTCAGAGACTATGTTCTTTCTTGGTAGGCTGTTTTCATTTCAGCTGATGCTCAGAACTGGGGAAAATAAACTGTTTAGAAACAAAGGTCTAAATAAGAATGGAGATAAAAGAAAAATGAAACACCGGAAAGTATTTTACCCAACCTGAAACACCTCCTAAGAAATTATGTTTTGCCTTGGCAGTTAAGATGCTCTGGCCTAAACCCGCAAGCCTTAGCCTACTTGATTCAGGGCTACTGGGACAAAATTCCTTAGGAGGGTGGATGGTGAGGGTGGAAAACCCACTGTGTTGAATAGCAAAAAAATACAAAGTTCACATCAGTTCAACATTCTTGTTTTATGCATAAAGCGTTGCAAAGGATGGCTATCCAGATTCTCCAAAGTAGGAAATTCTACTGCCCACTTAAGGGAAGTTTGTTTCATTGCTGGCCCGCGTCTGCAGTGAAATCCCAAAGCATATGGTTAAAGCATTTTTTAAGAAAACCCAGCTGCCATTATATCTCACATATTGCTGTTTAAATGGTTACATTTCTGGAGTCTGTTTCCCATTTGTGTAATGCGCACTTGTACATAAGTCCATCCTCACCCCTCCTCTGTGGCTGATAAGTGGTGGGAAAGGGCAGCTCTTGAACAATGACTTTCCATATCTGGCTTCCACTCAATACACACTAACCCCATTCTCCCCAGTTTCATCACACTGTCACAGCTCATTAAATTCAATCGAAGGATAAGAACTCTGATGTGCCACTGGATGTACAGTTTCTGTTTACCAGCTAAAACACTATATATAGTGTTGCTTGCAATACAGTCCTCTAATGCGGAAGCTATCTTGCTGGCAACCTCCAACAATTTATCTATTCATGTCGGAGTGGAACAGTGGCTGCTTTAAAACTGTTGCTGTGTGTGCTAATGGGAAAAAGAGGAATATTAAAAACCATCACAGTGAAATCTTTGCTGCCATGAAGGGGTCATTGATCCAAGAGACAAACAGCCTAGTGTTGATGATTTAACAAAACATTTTTCACAGAGATTACACGCTCATCCATCAACTTACAATATTTTTCCCATTACAAAAATAAATGACCACTACCCCCCTCTGTTCCGCAGTTCACCAATTATAAGAATTAGCAACTATATCAAATGAAATGCAGAAATTCTTACATTTTTATTCTAAGTAGAGGCTTTGTAATTGCAAAGGCAGAGGATGGGGGCAGGGGTGGCAATTCCCATTTAAAATCCAGACACAATGTTCATATTACTGATTGAGAGCAAAAGAGAACACAGAAGCTTTGGAAGTTTCCTGCACTGACTCTGTGAAAGAGCCTAGTATATGGAATGACCAATGCTACTGTGGGGCCTGAACCTGGGTGATGTTCTGCCCTTGCTGGTTTCCAAGACAAGCAGGAAGCTTATGACTCCTTTTCTAGGATTCAGAGCCAAGTGAGGTAACTCTTTCTGGCTAGAGTGCATATGACATCCTTGACTGACCTGACACAAGATAGTCCACTATTCTACATTATCATCTCTTCTACAAAACTTATTTAATGAGCATTCATCTGGATTTTATTTGCACAAAGTTTGCAAGGAAGTTAGATGACATTATCTATTTATTGAACATTCATTCTGATTTGTTTACAGAAAGGTTATACAAGGTTGCATTAAATAAATATTATCCCACACTTTCCAATACATGTTAAATGAATGAATGGAAATGGACTGCCTTCAAGTCGATCCCGACTTATGGAGACCCTATGAATAGGGTTTTCAAGGTAAGCGGTATTCAGAGGGGGTTTACCATTGCCTTCCTCTGAGGCTGAGAGGCAGTGACTGGCCCAAGGTCACCCAGTGAGCTTCATGGCTGTGTGGGGATTCGAAGTACCTTAACCACTACACCACACTGGCTCTCACATTTTAAATATTAAAGCAAAATATTAAGAACAATATGTCAACCAATGTTTACTGATGTTTTAAAGGATGCTTTTATTGATTCTGTTACAATTTTGTATGTTGTATACCACTTTGATATGCTTTGATGTAAATGCAGATTATAAATATTTCAATAAATAAAATTTCCTGTGCCTTTATTGCAAAAAGGACAATTTTGGAGGGAACCTGCTTTGTTCTGCAAGAGTGTCAAATCAACTAATTGTGGAACCTGAATTCACCTGCATGTTTTTGAATCCCACCTGAAAATGGCAACAGTCTGGAAGCACCATATCAGAAATGTCCAGTGTATTATTATTATTTATTCCATTTCTCATCTTCATCATACGGTCCCAGGGCAGATTACAACAATTTAACATTCAATATTAAAAACAATTTAAAATAAATTACAATCACAGGAATGTAGTGCTGACTCCTCTATTTCTGGAAGGGATGTCAGAGATATTCTTCAATTCACATTTATGCATGGATTTAGGGTGTTCTGAAATGTCAAAGTCTCCCCTGGATCACCACCACGCCTGTCGGCCTTATGCATTCTATCAGTTTTCATGGTAAATTAAATAGTGGGTTTTGGCTCCACAAAAAAGAGCTTTTTTAAAATTTGAAACATACTGTACATTATCACTGCTTCCAAACTACATTTCTGACCATTAGCTATTATGGCAACAAATCACATATACGTGGCCAACTCTTTATTTATGCAAAGACACATTCTTCCAACAAAAAGGAAGGCTAAATACAGTACATAACAACAACAAAAAACCCTGGTTTGACTAAGATACACAATGCTTGAACAACATTCTTTATGTAATGAAAGCATAATGAATGATGAATGAAGATTTCTAAATGCAAGCGTGATGAACAGCACAAACACAATATATAATTCACTGCATGGGAGAAAACAAAAACTGGGAAATCCCACTTTCACATGTGGCACAGGGGAAATTTTTGTCTATTTGCAGGACAGTAAGCTAAGGACTCACACATCCCTAAGGATGACCACCATTCACCTGAGACAGTAGCAAGTTACTTTGGTTAGGAAGAAAATCTTTCACTTTAACACTCTAGTTTCATTCAGCATACAGCTCCAAGCTTCTGTCATTTGAATGACAGTGTTCCTCAATAACATTGACAACTGGGGCACGGGGATCTTGCTAAATTCAGACATCAGCTCCTAGAAGACTACTGAAAAGCTGCAACTTGCAGATTTGTCTTAAGCATTTAAGTACTGAAACGTTGTTTGGAAGATCAGAATAGTGATACCTGAAATGATCTAATTATACATACAATTTATTCCTGGTTTCACATTCCTTATCTTCAAGCTACAAGTTCAGGAAAATAATTTGCCATAAATTATATAGCAAACTGATAAAATATTTTCCTGTTAATAGCTTGATTTTTATTTTGTTGCTAATTTACAAATGTTGAAGCACAAGACGTTTAACTTTCATTTTTACTTCAATAACTTATTTTTACATCTGCCACATAATGTAGCATATTAAAATAGAGAATTCTGTCTATTCATTATCAAAAACAAGCAATGAATATAAACTGACATGGAGGAAAATAAACTATCATCTTATCAGCAGATTTTTTGTTGAAAATATTTAATATTTGTATTACTATACTGTAGATGATGCCTTACAGAATTTAATAGCCAAAAATACACAGGTCTCTGCTACCAAAAACCATTCAATCTAAAACAGGCAATGGGAAAAACCGATAAAGGGGGAGGGGGACAAAACTGGGAAGGGATGAAGCCTGCAAAAACAACAGTTAGATGTGCTTGGATACAGCTGGGAATTGCCATGACTCTTAGGATATTCCCCTTCTTCAGAGGATAAGGTTTAGGATTCTGAATTAGAAGGGAAAATGCACACAGGACCAGCCCCAGAACCACTTCCACAACATGAGCCCATGGGGCCAGTGCTCCGCTAGCCTAAGAATGCCACACTGCCATCCTGTGACTCGGAGAATTCCATTGAAGTCCCAGAACAACTCGTGTCTTCCCTGTTCTGCCGGAGTAAAAGAATACTGGAGCAGGTTGGACCCCATTAACTGCAGAGGCACCCTTCAGTGAAGTTGCAGCATATAATATAGGATTGAGTCTAATATAGAGCTTGTAATATCAGCCTACTCTACAAGGATGAGTCTAAGGTTGACTGTCGCTGAAATAATAGTAGAGCTCTCCTCTCTGTCACCTTTTGGCTTGAGCCCTGACAAGGCTGCCTTACTTCAGGGTAAGAATGAGGAGTAAAGGAATAAGCTAGAAGCTTCATAGAAAAGGTGACTTGTGAGAAAGGATTTAAGAAAGGTGGCCACCACCACATACATATTCAGGGAAGGGATTCAACATTATTATTATTATTATTATTATTATTATTTATTAGACTTATATACTGCCCGACTAGCAATAGCTCTCTGGGCGGTGAACACAAAGAATACAATAAAATACACAATATAATACAATAAGAACATATAAAATAAGAACAATCTAAAATCAATACAACAAATATGAAAATCAGGTTAATTTAAATTAAAATGCTTTGGAAAAGAGGAAGGTTTTAACCTGGCGCCGAAAGGATATCAGTGTCGGTGCCAGGCGCACCTCCTCAGGGACACTGTTCCACAGTTCGGGGGCCACCACTGAGAAGGCCCTAGATCTTGTCACCCTCCGGGCCTCTTTATGAGTCAGAACCCGGAGGAGGGCCTTCATAGCAGAACGTAGTGTACGGGCCGGTTCGTATCGGGAGAGGCGTTCCAACAGAGAATGCCAGGTCAGAAGCTTCCCAAACCCTGAGATTTCAGGGGTGAGCCCTAGTGATGTCATTAATCATGATACATTACGCATCAACCACAGTTTCTTGGAGCATACCATTCAAACAAACAAAAAACACTATCAGATTGGAAATTAAAATAGAAACCTTAGCTAACAGAAGGTGTACCCAGTCCTAGGGCCAGCTGAAGTGATGGTATAATTCCTTCTCACCTGCTTAGGGAGCCTGGATAGGGAACATTTAATCTAGACAATTAGCTTCTGACAAAAAGGGTTTAAATGCTGTCAGGCCAGACCAGTCACCAGAAGATCATTGTAGGAAAAAGGAAGCCTAGTGTTGTGAAGATGTTAGATGGGAGCACTCAGGAGTAAAGATGGATGCCCTTGAAGGCTGCAATTCTAAACACACTTACTACAGGACTAAGCCCCATAGAACTCAATAGGACTTACTTCTGAGCAGATATGGTTAGGATTGTGCTGTTGGTAAGACTTGACTAGGGATCCTCTGCAAAGATATCCATATCAAAGCAGGGTTAGCAATGCCCTACCTGGAATGCCCCATTCCTGCCTTTTAATGTGGCTGCTCCAAACTTCTTCACAGACTTGACACTTCAGAAAGAGGTGGTAGAAATGAATAAGATGATTCTCTACCCTTTTCTGCCTGCCCTGTGAGCTGCTATAAACTCACTTTGATAGCCAACCTAATTCCAGTGAGTATAATTAACAGAGAGAAAAAACACATGGTTTGGTCTACCTTCACGTGCAGCAGTTTGGGAACAACAGCAATTGCAGCCACACTTCCCTGTATTTGAATTCTCCATTATCACTACTGGGCAAGGAACTAACTGTCATGCAACCAAAAAAGTGCATCATCAGTGAGTTTAAGGGGGCTGAGCTGAGCATGTGGAACCACGATTGTTGCTTCTATGGATATAAGGGAGTGAGGTTAAAGGTAAATGAAATGCAAAAAGAAAAAAGAAAAGATAGTAATGATTTCCTAAATGCAATACCATACCAACTACAACAAGATTATTATGAGTAAGGTGGAAAGCTTCCCACAACCAGTCAGGATTCCCAACCAAAACCAAAACTAAAAGAATCCTGGCGGCCAATCTGTGAAGGTCACAGAATTCCCCATGCAGCACAACCTGACCCGAGGGCCACAGTTAGTACAGAATGCTGTGGCACGATTGCTGACATGAGTGACAGCCTGTCAGCACATAATACTTCTGCTCTGAAATCTGCACTGCCGATTTGCTGCCAGGCCAAGTTCAATGTGTATTTTCCATGTTATGGGTGCCACACAATACTTGTTTTGCTGCTGTAAAAAATGAGTCCTTTACTTTGGCAGCACCTATGTTCTGGAACTCCCTGCCTATTGACATTAGAAAGGAACCTTCATTGTACTCTTTTCGCCAGTTGCGTTTAGGCAAGCCTACTCATGCATGTAGAAGCTATTATGTTTTTTATCTGTTTTTAACTTATTGCTGGTTTTATTATTTTGAATGTTTTTAAGCCTGTCTTTAACTGTTTCTGCCAATAATTTTATTGTTTTAAGTCCTTCTGTAAACTGTTTTAAGGGGTTTTTTGCAATAAAGTGGTATATAAATGTTGTAAATAAAATACATAAATGATTTTCGGAGTTCCAGGGGAAGAGAGGGAGGAAGTCCCATTCTGCTAACACTAATCCTTGTCTTTTAACAAATCAGCAAAAGATTTTGTATCTAATGTAATAGTAATGGACAACCAGTGTGTTGGTCTTACTGTTTTTCCTGATGCTTGCATCTAGCCTCACCTCTTCTGGAAGTTTCCAGTGGTTGTATGGCATCCCAGAGGGCTATAGGATAATTTGGACCTATCAACACAGTTCTAGGCGCTCCTCTAATAACTCAGCATCAGATCACAGGATTCAACCATTATATATTACAGACTGTGATTATTACAGACATTCTTTTTTCAAATTCCAAAATGTGGAAAATACACTTTGTAGTCACATCCATTCTGCTTTATTTGAGCTGTTTTCACAAAGTCCAGGAATGTGAAATTAATTATAGATACGTTACCTGGGCTTCTACCCAAATAAATCCCTTGACTTTCTCAGCAGCATCTTTATTCCATCTCAAATGTTGACCTTAAAATAAAACTCATAAGACAAAATAAAATATACTTATGATTGGAGTTGCAATTTATTCTTTGGAGGAAATCATTTGAACCAAGTTAACTTTATGATCTGTTAATTATTTGGTGAACTAAAAACTCTTCACAATAGCAACTATCTGAATATATATGCACACTCATATTTAAAAGTGGTATTTATTAAACTTATATTTACTCCTACAAGATTCAAAGATTACTACCACCACATAATAAACTCTTGCCAATAAAGCCCTTATTATTTCAAGAAAATGTGGACTCCATTGTGTTTATTGTTATAAGCTAGCTTTTTTCTTGATCTAATCAAATGTGGCTTAAAAGATATTCTGCTCATAAAAATCACTAATTACCAAAGAATGCAACGTGACAGGGCTGGGCCTTTTCTTCATTAGCAAGTCCATCTGTATCAACTTGACATAGAAAAAAACAGTAATAACAATGCTCATCCTGAGAGTTCTGGCATTTATAAAAGTACAACTGAGAAAATTAATTACCCGTTTCTACATTCTAAGATCTTTGTTTCAGCTGTTTTATGGTTTTCTCACATTTCAAGAACAGCTTTTAATATATATATATATATATATTAAAACATTAGATATTGTAGTTTGAGATATAAATTAAGGGTTCTTTCCAACCAAGTCTTATTCAGGACAGGTGCACTGAAATTGATGGACTTAAGTCAGCCTTAAATTAGTCCACAGATTTCAGTGGATCTACTCATGAGTATGTCTTAGGTAGATAAAACCCTAATCCACATACATTTGTACCTGAAAATAATTTTTATTCAGCTATCCTTGCAACCACAACTCATTAATATTTTAAACATCTACCTGTCTGCATATGCACCAATAATAATCTATATTACAAATAATTCCACAGGGGGGAATGGCACTTAGTAACTATTGCAGAAAGGTGACTAATCCAAAACATTCCCTTTAACAGGCACTCAACCATCTGAATTCACTATCAGTTTGGAAGTGAAATGGGGCCACACAAAAATAAGGCAGTGGTTTCTATATACTCATGGGATACTCAGAAATATATAGGTTTGTAATGAAAAGCAAGGAAAAACCCCTAAAAAAACCCAAATAGACTGTCAAGTACCTTTGAAGCAGTGGGACTTGTATAATGTTGATGGTTGTTGACTTGAACTTATAGAGAGAGGTTAAAAAGGCACCAAAGAAATAAGATGTTGGTGAATTTGTCTATCAATTAAGTCTCTAAGAACACAAGAAAAACCCTGCTGGATCAGACCAAAGACCCATCAAGTCCAGCATTTTATTCCCACAGTCACCAACTTAATCCAGCACTCAAGCAGGTCATGAACACAATAGCACTCTCCTGCTCATGCTTCCCAGCAGATTTATTTAAAAGATATATAGCCTGCCCTTCACTGATACCAATACTAGGGCAGGATGCAACACAAAACAAATTATAACTATATCAGTAAAACAAACAACAAATCCATTAAAATGCAAACAAAGTTAGCTAAAATCAGCATAGCAGGCTAAAAACAGCCACCCACTTACAATCCCTTAAAAGCAGTTAAAACAATGAAACTACTTCAGCAAGCAAGTACATCTTAACTTAGGCCTGAAATAATAGCAATGTCAGTGCCTGTCAGCACAGGGAGGGTATTCCACAAATGGGGTGCTACAAGATAAAGGGCCGGTTCACATGGTGATTTAACATGAGATGGGTTCTACTTGCATGCCTGTTTAATTCGCAGCGATCACATGACATAGGAGGCAAAGGGAAGGCGTCCCAGTGCTTTCAGCTTTTAATCCGCAGCAAATAAATCCAAGTTTAATCCGAAAAGGGAAGGAAAAACCGTCTGTACTTCACATCTCTAGGGGCTTGGAGATGCTTAGCTCTGATGCTTATGTGAGTCCATGCCCACTCCCTCCACCTCCCTTTGTTATGTCATTTCCTTCTGGCTCTGTTCTGCAAGCTTGCTGCAAACGGTGCCTTTTTTTTCTTTCCCCCCTAACTGGTACAAAAAAGCATAACATTGTTCAAACAAATATTTGTATTTCTGCTGGATTCTGAAAATACAAATAATCAAACTTTAGGATTTTTTTTTTAATGAAACTTACTCTGGAACAAACTGAGGAAGTGGTAGCTTGACTTTAAGAGGGCGTGGTCATTGGGAAGCTGTGTGATTGACTCTTTCCCTTCAGTATGAATGGAAAACAGCGACTGAAGGTAGGAAGTGTGGTCTTTAAACTCCCATCGTGATGGAAAATGCTTCGTCTTTAAAACAGAGTTCAACTCTAGTGTGAATGAGCCCAAAGGCTTTATCATGCACTATCACTGAACGAATTTCCCCTACTAATTACAATAGGAGGAGAGTCGTTATGAATATGTAAACTAACCATTTACAGTATGGTTGCCAGCAGCTCAGAAATGGAATGTAAGGGTGTCACTGCAAAGTGCAGTGATCGATTGGGTATATAAAGGGATGAGACAATCATTTAGGTCTCCTGGTCTCAAGTTGTGTAGGTCTTTGTATACCAGAACCAGCACCTTAAACTTAGCCTGGTAGCTAAGATTAAAAAACAATTCTGACAGTTAACATTAGAAAAATTCCTATTTCATAGACATACTAGTTACAGGGTCTGCTTGGTAATGTACCTTGCACATTCTAAGGTTGGAAAAGAGAAGATGACAGACAACAGCAGGGGAGCAAGATCAGTGCTGAGTGCAGCACTACATCAGTGTCAAAGAAACCAGCAGTGGGGATGTTACTCTCTGCATTTTGCATCAAAAATAAAAGAAATGCAAGGAGGGGAGAAAGGGAGAAATGAGTGGGTTTGAAAAGAGGAAATAATACTTTAAAATTCTCTTCTGCTCTCCTCGATGCCTGCCTTTTCAGCAGCTGTGGCAATGGCTGCTTTGCTTTGTGAAATTAAAAAAATGAAAGGGTACACAGGCAAAATTCCTGCCTTGCTTTTCATCAAATGAAATGAGGAGTGAGAAAAGGAAAAATGTACTCTTAAACTTCATCTGATTCATGCCTCCATTGCAATTCCTGCCTTGCTTTTCATCAAATGGCTAACTTGTGCTCTTTTTACTCTTATTCTGATCACTTACTGACCTTGCCCACTTTCGGGAATCAAAATAACTGCTTATTATGTTCTGCACACACCCTGGGCGTTGCCACTCCCCTGTCCCTACTAGGTCATCCAACACTGAATATGGCCCTCAACTCAAAAAGTGTTGGTCGCCACCCTGCCATAAACCTAATCTGAGGGGATTTTTTAAAATAAATAATAGGTAATACAATTCAGATCTGGTCCTCTTTATTTAAGAGTTGCTGTGTATTTCTTCAGTAATAGAGAAAACATTCTATTTATTAAATGAAGCCTTGGGACTTCGGTAAAATTTATTAAAAGGTTATGTTTGTGATTGTATTTATTTCACTGTGAAAGCAACATATTCAGCAATACTTCAAGCTTATTGCAAAAATAAACATAGTAAAGGTAAAGGTGTCCCAGCACTTATAGTGCGAGTCGTTTCCGACTCTTAGGGTGACATCTTGCGACGTTTACAAGGCAGACCGTATATATGGGGTGGAATTGCCAGTTCCTTCCCTGGCCTTTCTTTACCCCCCAGCATATGCCAGGTACTCATTTTACCGACCACGGATGGATGGAAAGCTGGGTGGACCTCGACCCCTTTTACCGGAGAGTTGACTTCCTCCTTCCATTGGAATCGAACTCCGGCTGTGAGCACAGCTTTGGCTGCATTACCGCCGCTTACCACTCTGTGCCACGGAGAATCTTATAAACACAGTAGAACCACATCAATGTTGGAGAAGTTCCATATGACCTGCCAAAAGCCCCAAATGATTGGTTCATGAATTCTTCTACTGCCTGCTCTAATAGTTTTTGGGGGGGGATTTATTTATTGTACTGATTTTGAATAAATGGAGATTATATTCTTATTTATTTATTTATTTTATTCGATTTCTATACCGCCCACAGCCCGAAGGCTCTCAGGGCGGTGCACAACATAGATAAAATACAATAGAATCACAAAAACAGTAAAATCATACATATTAAACAATTAAACAACCTGATATACATTAAAAGCTAAAAGATAGAATTAAAATGCCTGGGAGAATAAAAAGGTTTTAACCTGGCGCCAAAAAGATAAAAGTGTAGGCGCCAGGCGCACCTCATCGGAAAAACTGTTCCATAATTCAGGGGCAACCACCGAAAAGGCCCTAGATCTTGTTACGACCCTCCGAGCTTCTCTGTGAGTCGGAAGTCGGAGGAGGGCCTTAGATGTTGAACGTAGTGAACGGGTAGGTTCATATCGGGAGAGGCGTTCTGCTAGGTATTGTGGTCCCGTGCCGTGTAAGGCTTTATAAGTCAAAACTAGCACTTTGAATTTGGCCCGGAAACAGATAAGTAGCCAGTGCAAACGAGCCAGAACAGGTGTTATATGTGCGGACCGCCTAGTCCTCGTCAACAGTGTAGCTGCTGCGTTTTGCACTAGCTGTAGTTTCCGAACTGTCTTCAAAGGCAGCCCCACGTAGAGCGCATTGCAGTAATCCAATCTAGAGGTTACCAGAGCATGCACAACTGAAGCGAGGTCATCGCTTTCCAGATAGGGACGTAGCTGGGCTACCAACCGAAGGTGGTAGAACACATTCCGTGCCACCGAGGCCACCTGCACGTCGAGAGACAGGAATGGATCGAAAAGAACCCCCAAGCTACGAACCTGTTCTTTCAGGGGGAGTGTAACCCCATCTAGAACAGGTTGAACATCCACCATCTGGTCAGAGAAGGCGCTCACCAACAGCGTCTCAGTCTTGTCAGGATTGAGCCTCAGTTTATTAGCTCTCATCCAGTCCATTATCGTGGCCAGGCAACGGTTCAGCACATTAACAGCCTCACCTGAAGAAGATGAAAAGGAGAAATAGAGTTGCGTGTCATCAGCATACTGGTGACAACGCACTCCAAAGCTCCTGATGACCGCACTCAGCGGCTTCATGTAGATGTTAAAAAGCATAGGGGACAAGACCGATCCCTGCGGGACTCCACAATGGAGAGTCCAGGGTGTCGAGCAATGCTCCCCAAGCCCTACCCTCTGGAGACGGTCCACCAAGTAGGAGCGGAGCCACTGCCAAGCAGTACCTCCAACTCCCAACTCCGTGAGTCTCCCCAGAAGGATACCATGGTCGATGGTATCAAAAGCAGCTGAGAGATCAAGGAGAATCAACAGAGTAACACTCCCTCTGTCCCTCTCCCGACATAGGTCATCGTACAGGGCGACCAAGGCTGTTTCAGTGCCAAAACCGGGCCTAAAACCGGATTGAAACGGATCTAGATAATCGGTTTCATCCAAGAGCACCTGGAGCTGGCTGGCGACCACCCGTTCTAAGACCTTGCCCAGTCATAGCTCCCATCAAGCTACAAGATTTAGAAAAGACTTCCAAACTTTTAGGGAGCTCATTACATAAAATAAATTGGTGACAAAAGACAGACATATATGCATTGGGGGTTAATCCAGATGATCAGCACATGGGACTACGGCCTGGGAGACCAGGGTTCAAATCACCACACAGCCATGAAGCTCACTGGGTGACGTTGGTCCAGTCGCTGCCTCTCAGCTTCAGAGGAAGGCAATGGTAAAAACCTCTCTGAATACCGCTTACCATGAAAACCCTATTCATAGGGTTGCCATAAGTCAGAATCAACTTGAAGGCAGTCCATTTCCATTTTATGCCCCAATCACATTTTAGCCTGTATGTGACAGATACAAAGAATGGGAAAAGGATCTTATAGAGGGAATCCTTTCTTTGTATCTGCTTCTTAAAAATAAAATCAAAGTACGGGGTAGTTAAACACTTGAAATGGAGAACAAACTTTTAAAAACAAAACAACTGTTAAAAAGAAAAGAAAATTACTTGGGCTGCAAAAGGAAGCTCTAGATTTGTTAGTCTTCCCTTCTTTCTCTCTTTCTTTCTTTTAAGATAAACAACCTTTCCTAATGAAGCAATATAAGAGGGGAAACCTCAATTGCTAATGAAAGTTTTAAACAATTGTTACAAAATGGTACAGGCAAAGGGGTCGTGACTGGGGAGCTATGTTGTGTGTCATCATTCATATATAAGGTAACATCTAGTATGTACCACAATATTCTGGAACTGCATTCTAACAATTAGAACAATAGATGCAGTACATTGGAGATGGCGGATTGCCTGGAATTGGGGGTTATGAAGATATGACATTTCCTGAGCACACTAGAAGTGGTATGTTCTAACTGAGCTGTAAAATCTTCAGCGAGCTATATTTAAACAACATGGTTAAAGTGCCCCCTGAATCCCATGACCCACAGTACTACAGCTGCAAATGTTTTTAAAGTATGGTGCTCCAGGCTTTGGTAGACAGACAGCAAGATCAGGTTCATGGACATATATAGGCAATACAGCCATATTCTGGAATTCTGTCCTGACTGACAAACTGGTGGCAGGTATTTCATTTTATGACATGTGGATCTGATGGCACTATATAAATAAATATTAATATTGATACTATTATTATTATTATTAACAATACCCAGCCCTGTAGCCAGTCTTGCTTGTTAGGTGGGGCAGCTGCTAGGGCTGTGCACATATCCCCCAATCTGATTTGTGGCTCCAATTTGTACTTACAGATCAGGCCCAACCTGATCTGGACAGATTCCATTGCAACAGAATCATAGAATCAGAGTTGGAAGGGGCCTATAAAGTCATCAAGTCCAACCCCCTGCTCAATGCAGGAATCCAAATTAAAGCAAACCCAACAGGTGGCCATCCAGCTGCCTCTTGAAGGCCTCCATCTCCCTAGGTAATTGGTTCCATTTGCATACTGTTCTAACTGTTGGGATGTTTTTCCTGATGTTCAGCTGAAATCTGGCTTCCTGTAACTTGAGCCCATTATTCCGTGTCCTGCACTCTGGGACAATCGAGAAGAGATCCTGACCCTCTTCTGTGTGGCAACCTTTCAAGTACCTGAACAGTGCTATCATATCTCCCCTCAGCCTTCTCTTCTCAAGCCTAAACATGCACAGGGATAGGCTGAGGAGATGAGTGGTCAAAGGTTGTGCAAGACTGCCTTAGGGGCAACTTCATTTACTTACAAAAAAATTGTAAAAGGAAAGTAAAGTTTATGAGAAAGAGCAATCAGGTTGCCACATGGTATGATGAAGTATGACAATTTAGATTTTATTCTTTCATACTTATTTTAATATTTTCTGTAATAAATGTATTTTCAAGTAATGTAAGATAAATATGTAATTTCAACTTTCCTTCCAGTCTTCATGTGATAGATGTAGATTTTTACAAGTTACAAGTCAGACTGAAGACAACTGCTTGAAGACAATTCATCAAATCATCCATCAGGAAACAAGAGCAAAACAAAGGAGTACCTTCCTTAAAATGTAAAGAGAGTTGTTGGAATCTAGCATAAAAAAAATCAATTACTACAGTAAGATGGCAAATAATAAACCCTCTATTTGACAACTATACGAACATACTCAGAATGAGATGCTGCTATTCCAGGTGGCAATTTATTGACATCTAAATACCATGGACTGCGAAAAAGACAAATAATTGGGTGTTAGAACAAATTAAAGGAGAACTATCATTAAAAGCTAAAATGATGAAACTGAGGTTATCATACTTTGGACACATCATGAGAAGACATGATTCATTAGGAAAGACAATAATGTTGGGGAAAACTGAAGGGAGTAGAAAAAGAGGAAGGCCAAGCAAGAGATGGATTGATTCCATAAAGGAAGCTACAGACCTGAGCTTACAAGATCTGAACAGGGTGGTTCATGACAGATGCTAATTGAAGGTCGCTGATTCATAGGGTCGCCATAAGTTGTAATCGACTTGAAAGCACATAACAACAAAAATTGGAGTGAAGTGGTTATTTGTCCATTAGCTGTATCTTCTTTCACTATGATTAAACAATCACCATGAAAATAAAACTGTGGACAAAAATTTATGCTTGCATTAGCTCATGCTATCAGTTGTGAGATAGAGTAATTAATACACTTTTGGTGTAATTAATGACCTTGCCACAAATATATTTTCAACAGAATCATTGCTTCCAGTGGTTCCTCCTATATGTGAAGAAACAATGTCTTTTTATCTGTTTATGTTTTGCAATTTCTATATACTGTGAGGAACAGTTGTGATGTTACAATGTATCAAAATAGGCCAAAAGCCTGGCTATGCTACTTTGTAATTTTGTGGCTGCCTTAGTAAGTTGCTAAGCAAGGAGATAGGGGATTCTTAAATTTGGGAGATTCTGCCTTTGTTTATATATGGACCAGATGAACAACAAGATATAATTATGATTGGTGAAGGGGCCTTATTCTATATAATTGTGGAATACCCTGTTAGGCCTTGGCTTTGTATTTGATTTTTATTTGGTTTTCTTATACAATAAAATCTTAAAACCAATCGAGTTAGTTGGAAGAAAGCAAGATTAGTTGTCTGTGATATCCCTGCTGGGAGAAGACTGGAGCTGGTAGTTAAGGAGATAATAAATGCTGTGAGCTAACAGTAACACAGGTTTCAAGGAGAAGTTTGACATGAGGGTGAATTTCAAGAAACTATTGTGAGTGCAATTTAAAGCTTGAACTTTCTAGTCTCTCCATTATGAATTGGAAGTTCTTGAATGAAATGTGAGAAGTACATATAGTTAGATAAAATGGAAGGAGCAAGTTTATTTTGTTTTAAAATAAATACACAAATATTACTTGCTTTTTATAATTTTAATTTCAAAAAGCCCATTATTTTATCTACAATACACAAACTGTTGTCAAGTTAGATAGTGAAGCACTGAACAGTTTGGTTTGGGGGTGTTTTTATGATAAATTTACCAAACAAGCAGCCAAAACGCACCAAGTATTTTATGAGTCCAAAGATTTTATAAACTACTGAATGAAAGCAAAGTGCACGTCCAGCAAACCACTGAAACTACACAGATGTTTTCACTTGTTTCTATTTAATATAACCTAGCTAAGCCCACTACTTGAGAAAGAGATACTTTAGGAAAAAATATTTTTATATCTTGCTAATGTTATCTTGGGCAAATGAAAAGAGAGTGAACACTTTTTCCAAGATCTCAATAAGTATAAAATAATTAAAAAGAACAGTTGTCCACTGATACCAAAACAAAACAAAGCACCCAGTAATTCAAGACATTGTATAAGTAATTGAAGACATTGTTTAGCCTTGAGAAGAGAAGACTGAGGGGAGATATGATAGCACTCTTCAAGTACGTGAAAGGTTGTCACACACAGGAGGGCCGGGATCTCTTCTCTATCATCCCAGAGTTCAGGACATGGAATAATGGGCTCAAGTTGCAGGAAGCCACATTTCGACTGGACATCAGGAAAAACTTCCTAACTATTAGAGCCATACAACAATGGAACCAATTACCTAGAGAGGTAGTGGGCTCTCCGACACTGGAGGCATTCAAGAGGCAGCTGGACAGCCATCTGTTGGGAATGCTTTTATTTGGATTCCTGCATTGAGCAGGGGGTTGGACTTGATAGCCTTATAGGCCCCTTCCAACTCTACTATTCTATGAATCTAATGGTAAATTAGTTTCCTGTTATATATTCAACTGAAATAAGGTGTTTGCTGGAAAACCAGCTTAGTATAATGTATCTCATAATTGTAATCCTGACAATTCTGCATTTTTGGTTCTGTACTGAATTACAGGAGATAAATTAAAATTTCATAATATGTTTTACTAAATTTTAAGGTTCTGAACAAGCTTACTTCAGTTCCAATTCAAAATTATGCATAGGTGGCCTTTTACCACCTAAAATTACAGTCAACAACCCTTTGCAGCGGTATCTGACTATGAGTATGTCTGTAGCCTGTTTAAAGAGTCACTGGAGGCTCAAGCCCTGCCATCTTTGTACATTAACAGGTGTTGGGAACTCTATGATAAGATGGTCCCAGGGATCTTGTCTATAAATTGAACCCCAATTGTTTTCATTATGTCCAGTTACAGGGGTTTTCTGCATACTTAACACAGATAACAGTAAAGGTTTTCTGCATACTTCATATTGCATATTGATATATACTAAAAATAGGAAAAATCAAATTACAGATTCAGTCTTGCAAAGCCAGATATAGTTTTGAACATTTTATACTGCTTTGTCATGTCAGTATCCATGTCAGTTATAATGCGAGATCTAAAAGACCAATGTTGAAGGTTCATTGAAATTACACTAAAAAAAATTAAAAGGAGCTTGGTATAGTGGTTAAGGTGCTGCACTACAACCTGGGAGACCAGTGTTCGAATCCCCACATAACCATGAAGCTCACTGGGTAACCTTGGGTCAGTCACTGCCTCTCAGCCTTATGAAAACCTATTCGGAATCAACTTGAAGGCAGTACATTTACATTTTACATTAAATTAAGCAGAATTAGTATTCTGTAATTAGAATCTCCTGCTTTAATAATAAAAAAAAAGAATAGTAGGCAGAGGGTGAGGGAAAAGGCAATTATAAAAAGGAAGATGGCATGGGGGGGAGTACTCTACTTTCCACTGCATAATCCTTGCCATAATCAAATGGGCATTATCAACTTTTTAAATTGTAGGGACTCTTACTTAATGCACATATAATCTCTTGTCTCCAAGCCATTTTTTAAAAAGATGACGACAATGATTCCTGTAGCATCTCAGAGACTAATGCATTTGTGTTGGCATAGGTTCACAGGGTACAGTCCACTTCACTAGATGCATGAAGATGCCTTGAATGTGAATAAAATAGATACTATTTCAAGTTAGTCAGGTGTTCTTGTACCACCCCCACCGGCATTGATCTGGGATGTATGGCCTCCATATGAGCAGAGGCACACTGTTTCTGACTGTATTGTATACTAGATCATCTGTGGTATCTGTTGTGTATTTTTTTTCTTGTATGTGCTCTAAACCTCACAAATTTCCAGTGAAAGTTAAGCTCTGTGGTTTAACATAGCTACTTTTGTGGAGTTGATCCCAGATGGGTTTTGTTTTGTTTTAACAGAGTGACTAACTCATTCAAGGGACTGAGAAATAGATTAGACTTGGAATGGAAAACCAGGTAATACTGGAATCAGACAGTATAGGATACACATCTGCTCTCTCCCCTTTTTTTGCATTTGTATTCTTTGGCAGTTCACTTCCCATTAGTGAGATCAGTTTAAAATAAAGCTAGTAGTACTTTCCTAGTGCCAATTAAATTTAATGGGGTATGTGCATGCAATTCCCCAGTGCATCAAGAGAGAAAATGGACTCCAGGGAAATTAAACGCATCTATCATTAACAATAAAAGCAACAAGGGAAGCAGAGAAATAGAGGCAACTTACATAGTTTAGATGTTCCAATACTTTCCTCTATTGCTCCTTGATCAGAAAGGTGTGTGTGCAGCTGTCTAGGGAAATAGCAGTAATCGGGGTTGAACATCTGATCGCTCAAAAAAGATTTGGTTAACTGACCAAACAAATGTTGGCCAAATAGTCAAAAAATTGTTAAGCATTAAAGTACTAACATTTTGAGAACCAATATAATTACCACATTTAATACTTATTCTAATTACAAAAACAAATTAGCTTTAATTGTGAAACAATGACATTAATTTAAAACATCATAATGAATTATCTATTTTATTATTACATGTTTATTCTGCCTTTCTTCCAAAGACCTTGGGACAGTGCACATGGTTCCCCCTTACCCATTTTATCCTCAAAACAACCCTTTGAGGTAGGTTCAGCTGAGTGTATTTACTGATTAATTTACCACCTGTATGAATTTATGCTCCATCCTTCAAGGAAAAAAAATGTTTCCATATCATCCAAATAAATAAATGTGTATGTCACCAAATGAATAATAATATCAACCTGGTTTTCTCTGGTTCAAGTCTGAAACTATCCATCAGCCTTTGCCAATGATGACTGCTTGTGTTCAGTTTGCCTGCAATAATGGCAGGTAACCAGTGGGAGGAGCTCTGCTATGCAACTAGGTTTGCCTCTGACTGCTGCAGGGCTATGGAGAATACTATCTTCACTCTTGCCCTTACCAACAAACAACACCGTAAGGGGGGGGGGGAGGAATAAGCAACCATCTACACAGTGCCACTCTTAAATTATTTGACTAGGGAAACAGATGGTCAATTTACAATACTTGACTGGTCAATTGACAAGGGTGCCAGTCCTGGTAGTAACAAATTAACAGTACATACTGTTTCACATAATTGTTGGGGGGAACTTGTATTTAGATTTCTATTGTTTGTACACTAATAGCATAGGCAAAAGCTGGTAGATAAACTAAACTAACACTCATATGGAAAGCTTGCATGCCATCTGGCTAAGAATCTGCTTTGGGGTTGATGCTGGTGGGAAGAACAACTTCATCCTCCCCAGGGACAATGTTCAGCAGGAAGACACAGAAAGTGTTAGAGTAATTCAGTAACCAAATCATTCAGCTTGGGCACAAGAAATCCAGGTCCTGGTCCATGACATATTGGAAAGATCTTAAAATTTCAAGGACATTGGAAAGATTATAAAATTTGGATCTTTCAGGGGAAACACTAACATTAGATGAGTAAGGAATTCATCACTTTGGGGGGTTTCTTAACTTCTATTTCTTTACCAGCCAACTGAGTTCTATCTGTGAACTACTGAATAGAAATAAAAATAGGGTCAACTTTGCACCAGATTTTTTTTTTTTTTTTTGCTGCTCAGGAAAATAAAAACAATGCCACTACTTTCTACAGCCCTTAATACATTCTACACAGAAACAAAATTGACCCAATATGTTGTTCTACTTTCTGAAGATTTTATATGCAGATGGCTATGTGAAGAGGTTAATATAAATGGCCCTTCTCTTCCCTACCCTTGGGCTGTGAATCAAAACCAGAGTCCTGTGAAGGCTAAGAATATGAGATGTGATGTGAAGTTCCCAGGACAAATCTTGCAACTGCCATAGATTCATTAAAAGGCTTAGTAGGCAAGCCATTATTTCTCAGCCTCAATCTTCTATTCTTTCCCCACCCTTCAATACGATGTTTGAAGTGCCTCAATATATGCATCAATTATTATCTGTTAATTGCTACTACTACTTACTTTGACTATTCTCTTGCACGTCATTAGTAGTATGAGAATTCATTGAAATGATGTCTGCATATCTTAGAGCACATTGTTAAGACACTGTTGCAATTGTTGCAGGAGGTAGGGACCCTTTCTCACAAGTGGCTTAAACTGAAACAGAGACAAAAGTTGGACCCCTGGATGTAAATATAGAGGGAATGTCAAAATTGCACCAGTTAGCGAAAGAACAGCCCTGCAGGCTTGGACCAGAAATCCACCAACAGCAGTAGCTGTTCCAAGCTGCATCCACCTAGATGTCTAGAAAACTCACCAGAAAGATTTGAAGCCAAGGGCCCTCTCCTGATTAGAAGTATACACATAATGCTTCTGAAAGACTTGAGTCTCAACCTCTATATCCTCTGTGGCAGAGCTTGGAAGATTACTTTTAAAAAGTAATAAATTACAGTTACAATTACATGGCCCAAAAAGTAGTAATTACCATTACAATTACAATTGCTCTTAAAGTAACTGATTACTTTTTCTCAAAAGTAATCACTACAATTACATTTCAGTTACTTTTTTAAAAAACGGCTACAAGGTGCTGGCCTTGGCTGCTGCACATCTAAGTAGCCTAAAACAACATTAAAAATAAACACACACACAGAGGCAGTAGAATAATTCTTTTTATCCATAAGATAGCAATGGTGGTCTCTCCGCTGGTAAGGGAGTTGGGAAGGGAGGCAGAAGCCACTACTCAGATCTTTGCACATCAAACTTAGTGCAACCCCCCCCCTCAGCCAACCGGCATAATCTCTCTCACCTAACCACCTCCTGGACCCTGCCCTGCCACCAACAAAGGGACACTCACCCAAGCAAACATTTTCCTCTGAGATGCAAAAAAGTTAAAATACTGCAAATGCAGCACAGTAGTCAGAGAGGATGGTGGAGACCACTTTGTATGCCAAGTGCAAACACAATATTCTCTCTCTCTCTCTCTCTCTCTCTCTCTCTCTCTCTCTCTCTCACACACACACACACACACACACACACACACACACACACACACCATCATTCACTTCCACAGTTCTTTATCTCCATTCTGCTGCTGCCTCCTCCTCCTTTATCCATGTTCTTGCCCTCCAACTCCTTTTTCCTTCCACTCCATTCTTCACTACTACCATCCATTCTTTAAAACAATTGTTTTCTCCACTCCACCCCATCTCACTCTCCACCTCCTCCCTTGTTGCCTCCTAACCACCCACAGAGCATGAGGGAAGAACAATGCTGCACAAAAGCCCAGTTTGAGGCACATGATTTTCATCCACAAATCAGAGGAGCAGAAGACTTCCCCTGCTTCACCCCCAAAAAAGTAATGCCCAAAAGTAATGCTAGAAACATTACAATTACTCCACAAAAGTAATAAAATTACTCCTAGTTCTATTACAATCAAAATGTAAAGGAATTACCCACTCGTTCCTCAAAAAAGTAATGAATTACATGTAATTCGTTACTTGTGACTAATTACTTCCAAGCTCTGCTCCATGGTGGTGAACACCAGATATGTGGGATATTTTTTCTTCTTCTGGCTATAGCACAATGCAAAGAAGTCACAAAAGTGTCTTTATTTGGATGGCATGTAGTAAGACACAAGAGGGAGCTTTTGAAATGTACCTTGTACCTTTTAAAACTAAAAGGGAGGACAGTGAGGGAGAAACTGACTGTTTCAGACCACTTGGCTTATTTGCTTTGGGCCTGACTGCTTGTCCCAGAAACCTAGGTATGACTCACAAGATTGCTGCAGGGCTTCAACATCTATTCAAGTAGAAGTTATTTGACTTTTTGTTTCTGGCTTCTCTTAGCGGCTCACCAGAAACAAGCCTTTCCCAGCGGCTGCCACCTATTTGTCTAAATAAATAATAATCACTAATACAAATCTAAAGAAGCTAACATGTTGGAAGAAGAAAATGCTCTCCTAACATGCTGTTTTAAGCTTCAGAAGCAGCGTGTTCATTGGTATATATTTTCTGCATTTAGCTATTCTTTCTGAGACTGCAAACAATTCTATGGGGGTGTGTGTGCGATAGTGGTGGTGAATTCTGTGGCAGAGCTGCCACCTCTTCCTAAGCCCTGTTGACTCCCTGTGGCCGGGGGAGAGGGCAACTTTTTCATTCTTTTCTTTTTTGCTGCTCATATTTTCTCCCGCTTTTCCCTTCGCCATCAGTCAATAGGAAGGAATTAACTATACTAGTTACAGTAACTTAGGGCCTGCCATAGGAATGAAGGGACTTAGAAGCCTGTGGATCGTTGGCTACCCTGACACACACACACATCCACATGACATCTACATCCATGGTTCTGCAGGCATATTATGGAGCTTCCAGTGGCAAAACTGACAATTCATCAGTGGTATCTCTCTCTCTCTCTCCGCTCCCTCCCTCCCTCCCTCTCCTGTACAGGCTACACAGCAGCACACTCTTTATGTATGAAACTCTTTGGTTTGGGTAGCAATTGTCATGGCCTAGCTAAATCAGACCAGAAGATCCATAACATACTGTTTCCATCAATGGCCGGTCAGATGTTTCCAGGAAGCCCTTAAGCAAGGCATGAAGACAGAAGCCCTTTGTGATGTTCCTGTAGGTTAAGCATCTGTAAATATGGTAAGTGTGGGTCTATTAGATGATGTATGGTAATTGACTGAGGGAGAAAGGGGGAGTACATGGGTGAGAAGCTGAAGTATGCTGGATGATGATTGGCTGAGTGGCTGGCTGGCTGAAGGTATAAATGGAGGTTTGTGAGTGATGAGGGGTTGAGTTGGAAGGGGGAGAAGTTGTTGAGTTGGAGTGAGGTCGTTTGGTGAGGGATGGTTGGCAGAGTTCTGAGGGAAGTTTGGATTGTATTTGGCTGATATTTAAAGAGTATATATATGAACAGAAACATAAAGAGTGACCATATATGAAACCATACGCTTGTGAAACATTCCTAAAGTAATCTTGTTATTTCCTGTTGTTAGTAAATAAATACTTATTTGGTTTACCAAAGGCCCGATCCTTGGCTGGGGAAATATACAGACCAGAAGAGAGGGCAAGGTAATTACCAAGGCTGAACAGAAACTGTATCTAATGGTGGCAGCGGTGAAGGGAGATACTGTAACAAGTCAAGTATCCAGAGCAACCCAGAGTTGTATGCTTTATATATAAAGATACAAGGGGGTTGGGAACAGCATAGGCACACAGTCACAAAGTAACAAGCTATAGAGAGGCTTAGGCAAAGTCTCTGGGAGTGTTGGTTACAGGAAGTGACTGGTGGTGCTGCCTAGCAGTGGGATCTAGTGAGATCTGTGCTAGAGCGGAGTGAGAAACCATATAAAGGACGGTCCTGACTGGGGGTGTCCCTGGTGGTGCCCAGTGAAAGGCAGTAGCCACAAGCAGGTGGGAACCTGACAGGGAGAACCAGAGAAGGATGTCACACCCTCTCCCATTGTTTGTCCTCCAACAACCAGCATTCAGATGCAGTTTGTATCTAAATCTGGAAGTTCCAATAAAGATATTTTACCAAAAAATGTACAAGCAGGGGGTATATACTGAGAGCCTCACAAAGTTATGTGGTGCCTGCTTTCTTAAGCATGCAGCATGTTCTTAACATAGACAGGGTACAGGAGAATACAAGAGTTTACCAAGAGAGTATTTGAATACTGGCAGTCTTACAAACCTTTCAAATGCAACCTGGCCAAAAGAATTCCCAAAGGATGTTGTCAAACAATCAAGTTCTCTGGCATTTCAAGACATTTAAAATGTGACAAATATCAACAGACAGCAGCCGCTGCATAGCTTGGTACTGCAGCCACTATTAACCTTAGTTACAATTTGATGGCTGAATTAGGTTGTGTGCCAGCAACTGCAGCTGGCATAATAAATGACTCTCTGGTGTCATGCTGTTTTGCCTAGTCAATATTAAACATGCTGAGCTCCATTTATTTGTTCAAGTTTTTAAAATACACAGTGCGTGCATTTTCTTTAAGGACTGACTAGAATGACTGAGTAATTTTAAACCTAGCCAAAGCATGCCATGATATAGTGCACTGCCAGAATATTCTACCAATTTCTAAATTACAGGCTACCTTCTATTTTATAATCCCCTGCACAGCACAACCAAAGAATAGTAACTCAAATGTGGCATTATACTACCATCTGGATTGGTGGGTTGCTCTGGGCTGCTGGAGAAATAAGAAGAGGGAAAAAACTATGATGGTGGTTATACAAATCTTTACTTAGAGTGAGTAATGCTTCCTTGAGTAATAGTAGATAATGTGACACTATAATAAGCTCTTTCCTAAGAATTCATTGTCAGTAAGAGCCTTTATATGAGTTGCTGACAGTAATGTGATTTATGCAGGACTGTTTGGAGGCTGCAGCTCATGCACAAAGTAGTGGCTTGCCTCCTAACAAGGTTAGGCCGCTAAGAGAACATAATACCAGCATGATCTATACTTAGAGGCATGGTGCTTCCCAGGATAAACACAGCTGTGTGTGGGCAGGGGATCATTGCAGGGCCCAATGGAGATCTTCTTCCTCTCCCTGGTACATGTGGAGCTCAAGTAAATCCCAGATGAAGATATGATTTGGAGAGGGGTTCCTGAATCGAGAAACTGGAAATACTCCAGTCTCCTGTAATGGTTATTGCATAGCAGTGGGGAAGGACCAAATAATGACATCTTTTTTGGGGCATGTGGCAATCCCTTACTGTGGAACCAACCTTCTTCCTTACTTCTCACCTAACTTATCAAGATAGATACACACTTAAACAGGGATGTACTCCATAGGTCTTTGTCCCATGTGCTATCCAACGGACCATTGATATTTCCTGGTCCATGGCAGTTCATGATCTGCAAAGCTACTTATTTACCATCCCATCAACTTACAGTGACATAATTTAATGTTACTGCTAACATCTCACCTAATGATAGTTTAATGGTATCTTACATAGGCAATGTTGTTACATTTCTATATCTAACATAATTTCCAGTACTGCTGATATTATCTCCATATGTCTCCTGATTGTTTTATTCACAAATTAATGAGCCCGTTAACAACCCATCAAGTAGCCATCTGCCCACGGGAATATTGTTTGTCTGAGAACATATTTGTGTTCTCTCCACATACACAGTGAAATGATGAGGCTTGCTGAGCTTAGCTGAATAGAATTAAGTAGTTTGCAATGATGAAACTGAACAAGCTAATCTATCTTGTATATTTGATGTGTGATACAAGAAAGGACAAGATGTTATGGATTGGCCCCATGTCTAAAGTATGTAAAATTCCCATCTCAGAGTCTTTATAATGTATGTATTAATTCTCAGGTACAGAATACTATACATCCAGGTATGCAGACCTCCTCATAGTCAAGCCCTGAAAAGTTCAAAATGCAAGAAGCTTTTCTGCTCCCCGCTCCTTCTTCTAGTTCTGGGCAGTCAGCCAGAGTATTCTCTGTTCTATAAACAAAACACTGATAACAGTGGACAACACCAGCTTCTGATTAAGTTGACTACTTAAGTGAACTAGTTGTTCATGAACAGGTTAGCTGCCCCCCCTTGCTGTCTCCAACAGGCGGCACGTAGACAGCAACTGACAAGGAGGTGACCATGAGAATTTTCTTATAAAAGGGAGAGGATTTTCTGCAGCTTTTACAAGTCTTTCAGACTGGTCCAACGATTGCTGGCTATCTCACCACTAGAGACTGAGCCGAAGACACACTGTGCTGTGCTGCTGCTGCTAACAGAGGACTGCCTCCCACAAGGCTGAGATGAATTCCTTTATGGATAAGAAACAGAAATATTTTAACAGGGAAATGTAACTTGTTTGATAGTGATTCCTTGCAATATAACTTCACAAATATTGCAATGTAACATGTATAATGTATTAGCCTGAATTAACAGGATATTATATGTTAAGATATGTTAAATGTATACTGCAATATATACTGATGTATAAGCCTAATATATAATCCTGAGCTACAATTATATAGCCAGCAAGTTTTTGCATTTCACAATGTTAAATTGAAAATACCCCCATGCTATTCTGCTGCTTCCCATAAACTCATTTCAAAACAAAATCTTACAAAACCTATAGTTGATAGTGCTCTAATCTGCTTTATATTTAGAAGCTGCTTTGTGTACACAAACCACCAAGACTGAAGGAAAGAGTACTCATTATAGGAGAAAACTGCATGTGCAATGTAAGGCAATATGCAAACACTATGGGTAGACTATACCAGTCTAATCTGCTATCCTTATTTGAGAAGATCTGGTGCTATTCATTCAAAGCAGCACAAACTGCAGATTACAACATTATAGCTGTGGGTGTGTGTCAACCCAGGCAAAAGGGTCAGGATGTGACTGCTTACCAGACAACTCCCCATTCCTGCCCATAACTTTGGGTCTAGGTGATGGCAACTGTTGCGATGTTGGCTACTGTTGAAGTAGTGACTTTGGGGGTCATCCCAGCAGCTCCTACCTGCAATCCTATTGCCTACTATGTTTTGAGCAGTGGATCACAAGGATTGGGACATGTGTTGGTTTTTGAAAAACCAAAACCTAATTTTTTTAATGGCACGTTCTACCAACTTTTCCACTATATCTTGAAAGCTAGATTTTATTCAATTTTATTTGCTTATGGTTTTCAGTGTCAGGTTTGGAAGATCATTTTTATTTGGTTAAACTGAC
Source organism: Rhineura floridana (assembly GCF_030035675.1). NCBI lineage: Eukaryota > Metazoa > Chordata > Lepidosauria > Squamata > Rhineuridae > Rhineura > Rhineura floridana. Next base: position 51,764,337 of record NC_084486.1, read on the forward strand.
AAATACTTGAACATGATTTTGAGAATGGTACTATTCTCATGATTAAGTGCTAGAAATGAAAAGGAAGATAGATTGGGCAAGGGGTCAAACAGAAAGAGTTATGAGGGAATTTTTTTTTTTAAGAAAAAGGAACAGCAGCCCAACAAATCTTGCACTAGTCTTTTACCAATATAGCTGTCATTTGTAAATAAACAGAGCAGCTACCTTTGTGCCAGCTTTACAGAAATCCATTATTATTACAAAGTTCTGCCACTGAAAAATATGTTATTTAAAACTATTTTATGGCATTCTTTCCCATTTACTTTTTTAAAAAACTGTCCAATGCAATCGTGCATTACAGAATTGCATTCTGCGTAACAGAGCAAAATGGCAAATTGCACAATTTATCAGAGAAAGGGGCATTAACTCCTTTTTAATGGAGATATAAATAATATATTCTTTAAAAATGTATGTATAGAAGTGTATTGGCTTGGGTATATTAAATTGGTAGTGTCATATAACAGAGAATGATTTTTCAAAGGAAAATCCAAGGCCCAAGAATGGAAGAGCAGTTTTACAGTTAATGCCTTTAGGATGAGGGTCTGTGTGATGCTCAACTTCATCCTTAGTTCACCAATAACAACTGTAAATAAAAATACCCAAAAAATCATTAATTTATTAGCAAACATATAATATTTGGTATTATGCTTAAATTTTCACTGTCACTAATTCTTAAACTTCAAGCTTAAGGAATCATTCAGGTGTACTGCATGGTGCCAAAGTAATGTCGACAAGCAATTTAATAATAATAAATGAGAGATTTATAAAGAGAAAGGAAAGTGTAGCTTATATCACATAGGAAGCATTCTACCAATGGTAAAAATGATTCTAGAAAGCCTACAGCAGGGTATGAAGACTACAGTTCTGCCTAGTTGTTTGGCTCTCAGCAACAACATTTAGATGACAATGAGGAACCTGTAGTCCTCAAACTCCCGTTAGACCCAGCCAGCATGGCCAATAGTCAGACATGAGAGGAACTACACACCAACATCTGGAGGGCCACACATGCACCATTTCTAAATCAGAGGCATACGCTCTCTGAACTTGACAGTTCTATTTAGCTATCATGGTTAATAGCTACTGATAGACCTAGCCTTCGTTATTTGTCTAGCCTGCTTTTAAAGCCACCCAAGCCAGTGCCCATTACCACAGCTTGTGGCATTAAGTTGTGTCTAGTCCTGAATATGTTGTGAATCAAATTCAGTTGGGTAACTCCTAGTTCTAGTGTCGCAAAAGGATATTTTTTTCTCACTTTTCCCCATATATAATTGCATGCACCTCTGTCTGGTGTTCCCATAGGTAAAGGATGGGAAACCTGAGGCCTAGGGCCTGAATGTGGTCCTCCAGATCTCTCTATCTGGCCCTTGGGACTCCCTCCCTCCACATCACATCCCTCAACAATCCTGTTCCACACCTTCCTTAGGTGCTTTCTCCTGGCTGAAATGTGTCCTTGAACTATGCTAATGCTTATACTTGCATGAATGGCGAGAGGGGGAGGGGGAGTGTGTGCAGGAGCCTCTGGCTTTTGTGTGGATGGAATGTAGCCTACTATACAAAAGGTAAAGTAAGAGTGCTCCACCCACTTTTCCCTATGGCCCAGCCCACCACTGAAAAGGGGTGCATGAATGGCTAGGTGGCCATTTGGGGCCTGGACTTTCTTCACTGTGTGCAAACTTTACCACTGAGCTGTGGTCTCCATTTTGGTACAGCCTCACTCACTGCCTTACAGCAACCACAGTATTAGAAGGCAGAGAGAGAAAGGTGGCCAAGTGTGACCATGACAAAATACATGGCTGTAATGTAGCAATAGATACCAAAGCAACAACAAAATTGCACGCATTTCCTCCCCTACAGTTACTAGGGATAAAAGTGCACATTATCCTAAGACCTTATTACTAATATAACAATTATGTTTCAGAAACATTTAACATTTACAACTTTGCTAACTCCAGTCTATGAACCTAGAAAAAAATCTACAAATAATTCCTCTCCTGTCAAAACAAACAAACCATGGCTTCTCCAATATAGTTATAATCAGGGCTTTTTTTCCTGACAGTATTCGTCGGTATGGACTACTGGCAGCTCTTTTTTGTTGCCCAGCCAGCCATTTTGAGCTGGCACTCTCATGGTACTTTTATCAAGGTATGAATACCAGCATCCCATTTTTGTTTTTAACAAAAAAACACTGGTTATAATCATTTGCTTTGTAAAGATTATACAACCCCCCCCCCAGCTTAAAATCTTTTGATTGTTACCAAAAAACTCACACAAATGTGTTTTGATTTATATCCATTCATTAGTTGGGTCATCAAAATGACATTTGGGATCATTTGCAACATGTTAATCCATTATATTTGTGTAATCATGTAAATGTTAGGGCTTATACTCAGAGCAGTATGATCACATACAAGGTCACCCTTAGGTAGAAGTGTCATTGCTGAACCAATTTACTATAATTCCCGGCACAGGGTCTCCAGCTCAAAAGCAACTGCCGCCACCGCCGCCGCCACGTCATCCTCCTGCTCCAGGCAAGGCCCAGGTCCTCGCTGCTGCTCCTCGGCACGGGGCCTCCTGCTCAACAACAGCCCAGTGCAGGGCCTCCTGCACGGGGCCTCCTCCTTAACAATAGCCCAGTGACTCCTGCCCAATGACAGCCTGGCGAGGGGCCTCTTGCGTGGGGCCTCCCAGTGCGGGGCCTCCTGCTCAACAACAGCTCCACCGCCGCATCCTTCTCTTCCTCCTGCTCCAGGCAAGGCCCAGGTCTCCGAGCTCAAGCTTCCGCAGCCACCCCCCAACATAAACCATCACCAGCAGCAGAAACCAGGAGAGAGGAAGACAACATTGAAACAGCACACAGCATTGCTGTAACAAATGCCTGTCGCCCTTCTGCCTCTCGGGAGCTGCCGCCCCTGCTAACACCACCTCCTCTTTCTTGGCAGTGCCAATAAGACAAGCCTCGAGCCTCCACACGGGGTGCTAATTGTGGGGTGGAGTGCACCCCAGGCAGCGATGGGAGGGAGGAGTTAGAATCCTCCCATCTATGACCCAGCTCTTGCAAGATCACCCACAATCCTGGGCAGTCTCGCGAGAGCAGCCAAGGGGTGGAGCCAGACCCGGGTCTTTAAAGGCCCCAGTCTCCTTGTGTTGGCAAAGAAAGAGTGCCTGAGTGTATTTTTCCACAGCAGAGTTACAAGGCCAAGAAGCTCAGAGTCCGTGCCAATCCCAAGGACATGTTACCAGGCAACCGTGGCTCTTGCAGCTGGCCTTATCTATAAGACTGTGCAGAGCAGCCATTCTAGTTTGGGGGTCAAGGAGTTTGTTAGTAGAGAGAAAGAGCTTGTACTTGTATCCTGAAACTTTTCATGTCAGTAAAGTGACTCTTAAAAGCCTATGACTTATCTGGCTGAGTGATTCAACTGGGATCTAGCCTGTCACTATTCTGTTCTGCATCCTGGGCATCTGCTTGTGCCCGATCCAACATCCAACACTCTGATCCTTTCCTGCAGGGGTGTTGAACAGATTAAGATGGTCCGTCCCCAGAGCCTAATGGAATCCACTGGATTCCTGAATGCCTGGGGGAGTTGCCGGTAGATAGAGCAGGTGACCCTGTTGAAGCCCCCGTCATGCTGTGGAACAGCAAAGCACGTTGGGCTCTTGACATGGTAGCCCCCAAGCGCCCTCTCTGGCATTGTGGAGCTCAGCTTGCACCTTGGTACACCACTGAGCGAAGGGCAATGAAACAGGCTGGACAACGGCTAGAGCACAAGTGGCGGAAGACGTGCTGTGAGGCTGATCGGGCATGAGTAGAACATCATAACCGTGCCTACTGTGTGGCGGTGAGGACGGTGAAGAAGGCCCACTTCTCTGACTCCACTGCATCCTCAAGTAGCCATCCGGTGGAGCTTTTCCATATTGTCAGGAGTCTGTTGACAGACTCCAGGAAATGGAGTTTTAGACCTTTCGGAGGCCCACTGTGAATTGTTTGCAAGGCACTTTGAGAGTAAAGTTGCTCGCCTCCGTAGCAGTCTTGATGCCCCCTCCACATCTGCTGTAGTCCCCAATAAGGTGTCCAGTGTAACCTCTGCTGCAACTTCTTGGGATCGGTTTCAGTTGATGCGGCCTGATGACGTGGACAAGGTGCTTGTGATGATGCGGCCAGCAACGTGTCCTCTCAACCCTTGCCCTTCTTGGCTTATTAAACTTGCCGAGGGGGGTTGCATCCAGAGTGTGGCCAACGCATCATTGCGGGAGGGAGTGGTTCCAGCCGCCTTGAAGGAGGCGGTGATCTGACCACTCCTGAAAAAGCCCACCCTGGACCCATTGGTTTATGACAACTACAGACCGGTCGCAAATACCCCTTTTAGGGAAGGTGATTGAGAGGGTTGTGGCGCAGCAATTGCAAGTACTCTTGGATGAAACAGATTATCTTGACCCATCCCAGTCTGGGTTCAGGCCTGGTTATGGGACTGAATCGACCTTGGTCGCCCTGATGGATGAGCTTTATCGGGAGAAGGACAGGGGGAGTGTGACCCTGTTATTCTTACTTGATCTCTCAGCAGCTTTTGATACCATTGACCATGGATGGTATCCTTCTGGGCCGACTTGGTGACCTGGGTATTGGAGGAACTGTTTTACAGTGGTTCCGATCCTATTTCCAGGGTCGCTCTCAGAGAATAGCATTAGGTGACTGTCTTTTGGCCCCCTGGCAGTTGTGCTGTGGGGTGCCGCAGTGTACCATCTTGTCCCCCATGCTGTTTAACATCTATATGGAGCCCTTGGGAGCAGTCATCAGGAGATTTGGGGCAAGGTGTCAGTGGTATGCTGACGACACCCAGCTCTATTTCTCCATAACATCTGAATCAGGAGAGGCCGTGCAAGCCTTGGACTGGTGCCTGGACTCGGTGGTGGGCTGGATGAGGGCCAATAAACTGAGTCTGAATCCTAGCAAGATGGAGATGCTGTGGGTTGGTGGTTCCCGAGTTGGGATAATTGCTCGGTTACCTGCTTTGGATGGGGTGGTACTCCCTCTGAAAGAGCAGGTCCGTAGTCTGGGGGTGCTCCTGGATCCATCCTTGTCTCTAGAGGCCCAGGTGACCTCTGTGGCTAGGAGTGCCTTTTACCAGCCTCAGCTGATAAGACAGCTGCGGCTGTTTCTGGACCGCGATAGCCTGACCACTGTTATCCACAAATTGGTAACCTCTAGGCTGGATTACTGTAATGCACTCTATGTGGGGCTGCCCTTGAGGTTGGTCCGGAAGCTGTAGCTGGTGCAAAATGCAGCGGTGAGACTGCTCACTGGGGCAGGGTATCACCAACATGTCACCCCGCTTCGGAAACAACTGCACTAGCTGCCCATTTGCTACCGGGCCAAGTTCAAGGTTCTAGTTTTGGTGTACAAAGCCCTATACAGCTTGGGACCAGGATATCTGAATGACCGTCTTACCCCTTATATACCCAGCTGATCACTGTGCTCTGCAGGTGAGGGAGGTTTGTTATGTACAATATAGGAAACAGACCTTTAGAGAGGCGGCACCTACCCTGTGGAATTCTCTCCCCTTAAATATTGGGCAGGCGTCATCTCTGCTGTCTTTTCGGCGCATTTTGAAGACTCTCCTCTTCCAACAAGCCTTTTAAGTTGAGACCTATCCCAGTCTGTGTCTGTGTTAGAATTGCTTTTAATATGTCTTTTTAATATCTTTAACTCTTTTTAAAGAGATTTTTAAAGGTTTTTTTTTAATATTTTTAAACATGTTTTGTTTTGATGTATTTTAAGGACTTTTTGTGACGTTTTAAAGTGTTTTTAGTGTTTCTGTTTGCCGCCCTGGGCTCATGCTGGGAGGAAGGGCGGGATATTAATAAAATAACAACAACAACAACAATAGCATTAATGGAGAAAATATTCCATTTTTAGGAATTGGCACCCTCAAATAAAATAGTATCTATCTATCTATCTATCTATCTATCTATCTATCTATCTATCTATCTATCTGTCTATCTGTCTATCTGTCTATCTGTCTATCTGTCTATCTGTCTATCTGTCTATCTGTCAGATTTATATCCTGCCCTTCCTCCCAGTAGGAGCCCAGTGTGGCAAGGAAAAGCACTAAAAACACTCTAAAACACCATAAAAACAGACTTTAAAATATATTAAAACAAATCTTTAAAAACATGTATTTTTAAAAAGCTTTAAAAACACAACTCTAGTACTTATGCAGACTGGGATAAAGTCTCTACTTAAAAGGCTTCTTGAAAGAAGAGGTCCTAAGTAGGCACCAAAAAGATAACAGAGATGGCACCTGTCTAATATTTAAGGGGAGAGAATTCCAAAGGGTAGGTTACTACACTAAAAATCCGCTTCATATGTTGTGCGGAATGGATCTCCTGAAATGGTGGTATCTGCAGGAGGCCCTCACCTGCAGAACGCAGTGTTCGACTGGGTATAGAAGAGGAAAGACAGTCTTTCAAGTATCCTGATCCCAAGCTGTATAGGGCTTTGTACACCAAAACCAGCACCTTGAACTTAGCCCAGCAGGTAATAGGTAGCCAGTGCAATTCATTCTGCAGCAGGGTGACATATTGGCAATACTCTGCCCCAGTAAGCAGTCTCGCTGCAACATTTTGCACCAGCTGCAGCTTCCGGACCAACCTCAAGCGCAGCCCCACATAGAGCACATTACAGTAATCCAGCCTGGAGGTTACCAGTGCATAGACAACAGTGGTCAGGCTATCCCGGTCCAGTAACAGCCACAGCTGTCTTACCAGCCAAAGCTGGTAAAAGGCACTCCTAGCCACTGAGGTCACCTGGGCCTCTAGCAACAAAGATGGATCCAGGAGCAACCCCACTACGAACCTGATCTTTCAGAGGGAGTACCACCCCATCCAAAGCAAGCAACTGACCAATTATCCAAACTCAGGAACCATCAACCCACATCTTGCTAGGATTCAGACTCAGTTTATTGGCTCTCATCAAGCCCACCACCAAGTCCAGGCAGTGATCCAGGGCTTGCACAGCCTCTCCCAATTCAGATGTTACAGAGAAATAGAGCTGGGTAGCATACTGCTGACATGTGGCCCCAAATCTACTGAGGACCACTCCCAAAGGCTTAATAGAGATGTTAAACAGCATCGGGGACAAGATGGGACCCTGCAGCACCCCACAGTACAGCACTGTCGGGGGGATGAAAGACAATTATCCAATACCATTCTCTGAAAATGACCCTGGAGATAGGATTGGAACCACTGTAAAACAGTGCCGCCAATACCCTTCCCACCAAATCAGCTCAGAAGGACACCTTGGTCAATGGTATCAAAAGCTGCTGAGAGATCAAGTAAGAATAACAGGGTCACACTCCCCATGTCTTTCTCCTGATAGAGGTTATCCATCCAGGTGACCAAGGCCAATTCAGTCCCATAACCAGGCCTGAACCCAGACTGGAATGGGTCAAGATAATCTGTTTCATCCAAAAGTACTTGCAATTGCTGTGCCACAGCCCTCTTGATTACCTTCTCTAAAAAGGGGGTATTTGCGACAGGGAGGTAGTTGTCACAAACTAATGGGTCCAGGGTAGGCTTTTTTCAGGAGTGGTTGGACCACTGCCTCTTTCAGGGTAGCTGGAACCACTCCCTCCTGCAATGGTATAGAAATGGAAATGGAATGAAATAATGACGCATTAACCACACCCTGGATCCACTCAGTCAAACCTCCTCGGCAAGCTTTAATAAGCCAAGAAGGGCAAGGGTCAAGAGAACACATTGCTGGCCACATCATCACAAGCACCTTGTCCACATCATCAGGTAGCATCAACTGAAACCGATCCCAAGAAGTTGCAGGAGATGTTGCACTGGACACCTCACTAGGGACTATAGTAGATGTGGATGGGGCATCAAGATTGCTACGGAGGAAAGCAACTTTACCCTCAAAGTGCCTTGCAAACAATTCACAGTGGGCCTCTGAAGGGTCTAAAAATCCATTTCCTGGAGCTGAAGTCAACAGACCCCTAATAATATGGAAAAGCTCCACTGGACAGCTACTTGAGAATGCAATTGTGGCAGAAAAGTGGGCCTTCTTCACCACCTTCACAACCACATAGTAGGCACAGTTATGTTTTACTCGTTCCTGATCAGCTTCACAGCATGTCTTTTGCCACTTGCACTCTAGCCATCGTCCAGCCTGTTTCACTGCCCTTAGCTCACTGGTGTACCAAGGTGCAAACTAGGCTCCACAATGCCAGAGAGGGCACTCAGGTGCAGCCATGTCAAGAGTCCAACACACCTCGCTGTTCCACAGCATGACGGGGCTTCAACATGGTAACCTGTTCTATCTACTAGGAGCTCCCCCAGGGCATTCAGGAATCCTGTGGATTCCATTAATCTCTGGGGGCGGACCATCTTAATCTGTCCGCTACCTCTGCAGGGGAGAATCGGAGCCATAAGTCTAAACTTCACCAGGAAGTGGTCTGACCATGACAATGGGGTGACATCCACTCCCCTATCTCCAGACCACTCCTTCCTCCATCTGGAGTAAAAACTAAGTCGAGGGTGTGACCTGCCCTATGTGTCTGGCCGGTGACAACTTGAGACAGCCCCATGGTCATCATGGAGGCCATGAAGTCCCAAAGCGGAACACTAGAGGCAGCCTCAACATGGACATTGAAATCACCCAGCACTATCATTCTGGGTTCCTCCAATACCATAGCTGAGATAGCCTCCGTTAGCTCAGTCAGAGAAGCTGCTGGGCAGCAGGGTTGACGGTACACCAGCAGCAACCATAGTTTTCTGTCTCCTTGGCCCAACACCAGGTGCAGGCCCTCACAGCCAGCTCTAAGACAGAGTGGTTTCCTGCTGACAGAGATGGAAGTTCTGTAGACTGCAGCAACTCCTGCCCCCCATTCCTATAGCCTGTCCTGCTGTTACACCTAGTTAGCAGGTGCGCAAAGCTGGGTCACTTCAATTCCCCCCAGATCATCCACCCAGGTCTCAGTAATTCACACCAAATTGGCACCTTCATCCATGATCAGATCATGGATGAGTGTGGTCTTATTATATACCGATCTGGCATTAAACAACAGCACACACAGGACAGTGGGCACAGCAGATGAGCAAAAAGGAACCAGTCCATGAGAGGAGTGGGAGAGAGGAACAAGGCATAGATAGCCTTGCCCTCATTTTCTATGATAGTTCACCTCCTCCCATGGCCATACCTCCCTCTACCCATGATCACTGAAACTGGGGTGGCATCATTCATGTTCCTCCTTACTAAGACTCCTCTTAAACACCTGATATGGATCCAACAAAAGCCCAACAAGAAAACCTACCTGAACCAGTTATCCCAGTAGGCCTCTGAGAGAATTGGAAACAGTCAGACCCACTCAATACCTTTCACACAGGGTACATCTGCTCCCCCTGTCTCACACCCAGGGAGGGCCAGCTTCCTGCCAGTTACAGACTCTCACTCTGAAGACATTGGCAACTTTCTCCTATTGTTCAGTTCACTGCACAGGCTCTCACCCTGCATAGAAACTACACCGCCTAGGGAAACAGTGCTTTTATGCCCTCTGACCCAGCCAGGAGCTGATACAAGAGGCTGCAAGATTGACTGCAGCCTCTCTCTAGAGACAAGTTCAGGCAGGGGGTCCCAGTCCATGCAGCACTTACCTGGGACCTCAGCTGTCTCAAGAGGCAGCGACTCAGAGGAATGAGCAAGCAAGCACCCAAATGCTCAGGTACCCACTCCCAGGGCAGGTCTTCTCCAGTCCCCCAGTACTGCAGCTGTTCCCCTAAGAGTCCACTCATATGGCATGTCTGGTTGGAGAATGCAGATAAGAATCTCTTAAATCTTAGTTCACTTGTAAACAGAATGTTATGAATGTTATATATTTTGCTTCAAAAGATTCTGTATACTGCCTTGTATTACATTAGGCAGTGTCATTTCAGCTACAACTTTGACTTTTTCTAAGCCTGCTCTCTTTCCCTTGGATCAATCACTATGCCATGTTCAACGCAGAAACAATTTCTGTCTATATTTAACCTTGGCACAGAAGCCTCAATTGCCTTCCAACTTGTTTCAATCTATTATATATGAACATCTCTTAAACTAAAATGTCAACCATATAAACTGCCACCCCTCCAAGCTTTGGAGAATCCCATTTTGTGTTTAAAAGAAGGGGGGTTTTTTTATTTGATGTCAACAAATCAAATGTAAAAACTTCCAAATAGCCCCTTCCAGCTACTTCTTGATATTATTAATTTGATCAAATGTGTTGCATTTAATGAAAACATGATAATGTCCACAACCTGAAACTCAATCCAGACAAGACTGAGACACTGTTGGTGAGCTCTTTCCCTGCCCAGATGGTGGATGTTTCTCCTGTTCTAGATGGGGTTACACTCCCCTTGAAGGAACAGGTTCGTAGTTTGGGGGTCCTTTTTGACCCTTCCTTGTCACTTGAGGCTCAAGTGGCCTCGGTGGCACAGAATGCATTCTACCATCTTCGCTTAGTAGCCCAACTACGCCCCTATCTGGACAGTGATGATCTCGCCTCAGTTGTTCACGCTCTGGTAACTTCTAGACTGGATTACTGTAATGCGCTCTACGTTGGGCTGCCCTTGAAGACTGTTCGGAAACTTCAGCTAGTGCAAAATGCAGCAGCCAGGTTGTTGACGAGGACCAATCGGTCCGTGCATATAACACCTGTCCTGGCTCGCTTGCACTGGCTACCTATTTGTTTCCAAGCCAGATTCAAGGTGCTGGTTTTGACCTATAAAGCTTTACACGGTGTGGGACCGCAATACCTTGTGGAATGCCTCTCCCGCTATGAACCTACCCGTTCACTTCGTTCAGTATCTAAGGCCCTCCTCCGGGTACCAACTCACCAGGATGCCCGGAGGATTGTTACTAGATCTAGGGCCTTTTCTGTGGTGGCCCCCGAACTGTGGAACAGCTTACCGGAGGAGATACGCCTGGCGCCTATGGTTCTTTCTTTTAGGCGCCAGGTTAAGACCTGGCTATACTCCCAGGCATTTTAATGTTCATGTTTTTATGTTTAATGTTTTAGTTTAATTCTGTTGCTCTTTGTTACTGATTTTATTCTAATATTGTATTTTAATCTTGTTTTGTACACCGCCCAGAGAGCTATTAGCTATGGGCGGTTTAGAAATGAAAATAAATAAATAAATAAATAAATAACCTGAAGTAGGAACAGTAATTCTTGATTGTTGTTTTTTTCCTAGAAAGTAAAAACAAAACATGTGAGGCATGGACATATCTCCCTGCATTATACAAATGAGCTTGTCTGCTCTGCATGCATCACCCTGCACTTGTTCGTATTGATGCATATAAACTATGCATTAAAAACTGGCTGGGAACACCACAAAATAGTTCACACAATTTGTAACAGTTATCCAGACTTCTAGAAAGGCCTCACACACTTTCAAACATCGGGATTTAGGTATATGTTGACTTAGGCTAACTAATTATTTGTCTAGCATACAGACACCTGCATTATTACATTATTATCCACATTACCGAAACACATTGCACAAGACTAGAATTAGCACCCACCAAACTTCAGTGCAGGGATATAATACTTCCTCTTTCACTATGTTCTCCTACACAGTCTTTTTCATCCATCATATCCTTGCATACATCTTTATTGACAGTCTGCATAAGATGCAAATTACTTCATGTGGAACCACTACTAAAGAGGCAAAATTAACTCTCAATATAAGCTACTTGTTAACACTGTGCATTTAAAATGTCAATATTTCACAGACACCACTTACATCTTGCATTTGCCAGCATTTATACTATTAACAGTTCAGATCTGCATGCAAATCACGTATTTAGAAAGATCTCCAGATAGTCTTCCACTATAAATCTCCTGAAGCATTTCTTCAGTTTTCTTCTTTCTATTCCACAAAACTGTCTGTAAATTCAAGCTTCCCCCCACCCCCAACCAATATTCCTCTTTCAACATGCACTCCCAAGTTAGAAACACAGATCTAAGCAACCATCTTAAGAGGAATTTCCCCTGTATGTTATGGGATGTATGCATTTGATTTGACAACATCAGAAAAGTGAGTGAATCTGTAGCAGCTGATGTGTGATAGGCCAAATGGTCAACAGGCACAAATAAGCTGAAGGGCTTTTTCCTTCCTGTTAACAATGCTGAACTTTGTTTCTGCTGAAGAGATTGTTGCAGTGATTTAACTGAATGCCAGGAAAGGGAAAGAAAATGCCTGTCATAGGAACCTACAGAACTCATAGACATTTCTGCAAATGAGGGATGATAAGCTCATTAAATGGTTGACAGAACAAAAAACTTATGATTTGAATGTTTATACTAGTAAAGAAAAAGCATTATGAGTTAAACATCCTCATTAAGGCAGTCATCAATGTGATCTATAGTTCTCTGGCTTTAAAACATATTGTAAGTTATGGACAGAACTATCTGGGTACTGAAGAACTCAGAATTTGGGCATCTTCAGAAAAGGCCATAATGTTGCACTGACCTTGTGACAGGATCAATTCTATTGAATGGCAGCCCCAGTTATAAACTCATTTGACATAGTAAGTGAACTTGGTATGAACTCTGTTCTGAAAAAGTAACAGAAAATATTGGACAATACTTGTGCATTATCTGCACTGTGCAAGAAAAATCTTCTTGCAGAGTCATTATTATGTGCTATATGAGGTTTTCAGATCTAAAGGCTTTTAATTGAGTTTTAGGTATTTTAATCGTTTATTTAGAACTCTGGAAGTCTACATGGCATGCTCTGATCATTTTTGTAAACATAAAAAACCTCATTTCTTAATATTTTAAAACTGCATTATGATCACAGTTCATGTGAAACTTGTTCTTTGGAATAAAATATGAGAAACATAAGCAACAGTTCAGCTGCAATCCTATATCCCTTACTCCCTATACCTCAGAATAAATTGCATTGAACTCAGTCAGACTTACGTCTAAGTAGAAATATGTTAGCAAAATCACTTAATTGAAGAGAAAAATCCTGACTACTGAACAAAAACAGTATATAATTTGAGGAGAAAGGAACAGAAAGATTCTGTCTTTCAGTTCAGGCCTTATACATAGGATGGAGACATACAACCCAAAAATACAGAAGAAAAGCTCACTCAGGACTACACAATCAAAACACGTTACCTCACTCTGCCTGGTTGATCAGCCGCACCTCCACCCATCCCACTCTTGGCTAGTTGACTTTAATACTAACAGAACTAACTCTTATGTTACAAATTGAATGATCCCATTTCAATAATGACTTCCAATAACCATTAGTCATTACTATCACTCTCAGTCTAGCTGCTTACATAGTATAATTCCCTCCCCTTAAATATTAGGCAGGCGCCATCTCTGTTATCTTTTTGGCGCCTATTGAAGACTTTCCTCTTTCAACAAGCCTTTTAAGTTGAGACCTATCCCAGTCTGTGTCTGTGTTGCAATTGCTTTTTAATATGTTTTTTTTAAAAAAACCTTTTTTAAAAAAAAAATTAACCCTTTTTTTAAATATGTCTTTAAAGCTTTTTTAAAAAATGTTTTTAAAGTTGTTTTGTTTTAATGTATTTTAAGGTCAGATTTCAGGATGTTTTAAAGTGTTTTTAAAGCATTTGTTTGCCGCCCTGGGCTTCTGCTGGGAGAAAGGGCGGGATATAAATCAAATAATAAATAAATAAATAAATAATAAACAGCATTTCGTTCTGAACATGTTGTACCTTAATGTGTGTTGTACCATAATGTAAATATGTATTTTCTATCTGACAAGATTGGTTCATAAATTCTTTTTATTCATTATTAATTTGCTTTGCACAGAGTAACAATTATGTATATTAAGCATTACCAAATAAATGGGCATTCACCGACAGTAATTACTGATCCTGTGTCTACAGAAGCTATATGTAAAGATTTTTATTTAATTTAAACAGTAGTTTTAACATCACAGCTTTGACACCATAGTCAAGCTGTATGCTTTTTTTATATTAAGTATTTTATGGAAGTTATTTTTGTTTATGTCTAAGATTTTGTGGAGGGGATCTGACTTTCAATTTCTCATTCATGTTTATAGTGATACATATTTGGTCACAGTTTCATTTGGCCTCTTGTGAATACTAGTTTAGGGAAAATACATTTTTCATACTTCAAAAAATACTTTCCACTAGAACTTACAGGTTTTATTTTTAAAAGTTCAAGTTCCCATTCATTGAATTTATTCATCTCAAATACATATTCAAGAAAGAAAGCAACTAAATGTACCACTAAGCAGTAAAGTAGAACAGTTTGTTGGTCAGAACGCACATGCATACACATACCAGTATAGTATTAAGGAAATACCATAAATGCACATTTATTTGTGGATGATTAATTAGAAACATAGAACCAGACAGTATGTTCTTATTCATCCAGCAATGACAGTTCAGCTACCTAGAGCTTCAGATGGTAGCCTAGTGTAGTTGAAGATAAAGGATGCACAGGCCTAAATGTATCTACTAGACTGGATATAAGCCACCTGCATTGGGAAGAGCAATCCAACTCAGGGGGAGTTGGCAGAAGGGGAGCCAGCTGGAAGGTGTGCAGCATCCAATTGTTATTCAGGAGCCTCTGGGCTGACTGAACACCGGCTCAGCCAGGAGCTGCATGCAGGAAAAAGAAAGTAAAAGACAGTTCTCACAAATACCCCTACTGGGGAGTAAGCACTCTCCATTGACTTTCATTGCAATTATTTTCTTAGACCAACCTTTTTCCCACTGTAACTTTTGCCTGGATCAGGACTTCCAGGAGAGCTCCAAACACAAGCTACATGTGGACTACTCCCCCCTCCCTCCTCTGATATGCCCCCAGAACACCCTGTTTTGGGGCCTTCAGCCAGCTTCTACTGGCTTCCCTCCCACTGGGCTGGGCTTCCCCAGAAGACCCTCAGCTGAACCGGCTGGGTCCCAGCTCTACCTCGGCTCAGCCAAGATGAGGGGCTTCTGCCAGTGTAGGCCAGCTAAGCCCGCTGGGCCAAGACCATATCCAACTCCCCTCAGTCCAGTGTAAATAGCAGTTGGATTGTGCCCTTAGTATCTTCTGCAGCCCTGTTATTTATTTTATTTGATTAAAACTAAATCAATACAAATATTGTAAATAGATATTAACT
Organism: Rhineura floridana; assembly: GCF_030035675.1. Taxonomy (NCBI): domain Eukaryota; kingdom Metazoa; phylum Chordata; class Lepidosauria; order Squamata; family Rhineuridae; genus Rhineura; species Rhineura floridana. The sequence goes on from NC_084486.1 coordinate 51,779,529, forward strand.
AAACTACATGGCCATATTTTCTCTCTCTCTCTCTCTCTTTTTTTTTCAAGGATCCCACTAGGCTCCAGAATAGTGTCTCAGTGGTGATTCCTGTCCAGTTTTGGTATTAAAAATAGAATCATGCCATACAGTAAAGAACACGTCTGGTTTCATGTGTCCTTTTGCCAAGTGCAACTTCTAAACTATGGTCAAAAGCCATTCCGTTTTTATACCACAGGTCCACACACATACCAATAGTTTTACCAATGTACTGAGATTGTGGTGGTTGCTGCCAAACTAACATTACTAATCATTTAGCTTTGATATATATAGTAGTATCTTTAAAGATAGGCATTTTTGGTTTTTTAAAATATTTTTTATATAGCTGGTTGGATCCAAAGTAGCACTAAGTGACTGCTTCATCAGCACAAGGATATACGATTGTGCAATGGCACTCCCACCCTCCACACACTCTCCCCAAAACTGCTCCGGGGGGGAATCCAGAACAGTTTTAGGGAGTGCACAGAGGGAGGGGGGGGTAAATTCTGCTACATAAAATGTAAATATTTGGCTGACGGAATGTGTTAGATGGATACCACCCAGCGATTTTACTTATTTCCCCAGAATGTAGCAACTGGTGAATGTTTCCACCACAAAGGCAAATATGTATCTTTCTACTACCACTTTCTCCAACAATTAGTAAAGTTAATCCCTGTAATTTAAACTAGTTTCACTGGTGTAGTACCACCAAGACATGATTTTCACAGGTTTTTCTCCTGATGTAAGAAGAGACCAATTTAATATCTCCATTTCTTGCTCTCAGTATTTCATTACACTGCAATTCATTACACTGTCTGTGCAAGCAAGACTTTTTCACTGCGAAGTACAATCCACCATAGCCAGCAGAGGTGCACAGAGTTATCTGGATTCTGGCCATTAACTCTATACTGCACCAATGAAAGGAACATAGTACGTAATATGAAGACAGTTCTTGAAGATGGGCTCTCTCTCAAGTGAAATCTCATAACACTTATAACAGAACCTTTTGAGTGTCATAGTCCATTTAAATACATTTAACAGAAATAATAGTAAACTGTAAACTTTGGAGAATAATGTAGACATTTTACTTCAATACTAAGATTGCATATCATTCGGCTATGGTGACACCATCGGGGCATAAGCAGCAGCAGTGACATAAGGTACAAGGAAAAATACAGAACTATGAAAGCAGCAATCTGCTTCTATTTGTTTATTATTAAAAAACTATATCACTTTTCACTTCCATAAAAACTATCAAAGCAATTCACACAATAAAACCAACAATATACCATACAATAAAATCTAATCAATACAATCAAATAAATCAAACCACAAAATAAAAAAAAAAATCAGAGGACCAACATCAGGAACCAGATACATAGTCAGGAAAATGTCTGGGTAAATAGCTTTCAGCCAAAGCCATCCAAGGTTGGCTCTTGCCTGATCTCAGCCAACAGCTAATTCACTAACAGGAAAAAAAAAAAAACCTTGTGGTTTAAGAACGCAGAAGCACATGTTATCAAATTCTTCCAAGCAACACAGGAAGTGGATTGGACTGTGAAGACCAACCCAAATTGCATTTTTAAAAATTGGTAGGCCAGAGATGAGGCCAGGTCTCCTGCTCCACTGGAGCATTCACTTTAGCCACTGGATGACTGGATATGAAACAGGATTAAGAATAAAAGATTCTCCTCAGACTCTTTCCCCTGATTTTTGGATCCCTGGCTGGTATACTTTGCCATAGTGATGTTCAAGGCAATCACACAAACCATCCCAGCCTTATGCAACCTGGTGCCCACTTCTCTATGGAGCTGTGATCCTAACCCCACTTGCCAGGAATAAGTCCCATTATACTCAGTGGGATTTATTTGCAAGTCAGCATGCGGGTAGGATTTAATCCAATCTGCCAATACACCAAAGGAAAATGAATCATACCAAAGAAGGAAAAAGCAACACTTGGGTACCACAGTTCTTTTTCCTTTACTGAATTTGCCAATCAGTATTATCTAGCAGTTTTTTTTACAAATTTTTTGGACACTGTTATGAACAAAATACAGGAAGGTCACAGCTGATTTCTATATATATATAAATCACATTTAATATAATGGCAAAAATAATGGATTACTACTTTTTAAAAAGACGTATTTTACAGACTAGCTGGAGTAAGAGAACTCCCAAAACAAAGTGTTTAAACTAAGTGTTGCAGCAAAACAGGGTATTCTACAACAGATGCATGTAGTCTCCCATCCAAATTTAAACTGAAGAAAACCCTGGTTAGCAAATGGACTACATTGGCTTCAAGCCAAACAGCTGTTAGTTGGGTTTTTAGATCACTTGTTGTTGCTTCTTACTGCACAAGCAATGCATAGTCATAGACTCCAATGCTAATTTTCTTAAATTATTTTAAAATCAGCCATGCATTTTAAAAAAACCTTTGAACACCAAAAGATGAGGCTCATAGTAAGGGGCAAGGTCAGTGATAGGATTACAGGTACTCTAGGAACATGATTTGGAATGAATTTCTACAAATTATGACATCTTGGGGAAAAGCCCACAATGCTTCTGGGTTTTTTTTACTCCCATTTTTCAGTTTAACCTGTAGGTTCTCAGAGGAGGGTGTTGTATTGGCATGAAAATTTACAGGATTATTAACCAAGTGTTTCATAGTCAGGCAGTATAAGGTTTGTAATTATACAGCCACGAGAATGGCTTTATACTATAGCCAGCGTGGATTTTTTGCATTCGCAATGTTAAATTGAAAATACCCCCCATGGCATTCTGATGCTTTCCATAAGCTCATTTCAAAACAAAAACTTTCAAAACTTATAGTCCTGAACTCAGAAACACTTGTTTAAAAACCCTCTCAGGTTTCATGGTGATACACAAAACAGTCAGACAGAATAGAGAGTTCAAACTCTAAAAAGCAAGGGAGGAAAGCCAGGTCCCTTTTGGACTTTTTTCTGTCAGAGTTCTCTTAATCTGCTGAAATTCATTAAAAATCAGCCATATTCACAGAGTACCTGGAATCCTATTACTGACCTTGCCCCATACTCTGACCTTCATCTTCTGCAGTTTAACAGTTAAAAAAATGCTGGGCTGATTTTTAATTAATTTTAGAAATTTAGCATTGAGATTAGTGATAAGCCCGGGCATGCTCAGTAAGAACCAACTGTCACTATTCTAAAAGCCAGACTAACAGCTGCTTGGCTAAATAGGGGGCCACACCCACACCAGACCTTTATTTCACTTTAGACAGTCATGGCTTCCCCCAAAGAATCATGGGAAGTGCAGTTTGTGAAGGGTGCTGAGAGGAGACTCCTATTCCCCTGACAGAGCTCCAGTGGCCAGAGTGGTTTAACAGTCAGCCACTCTGATTGTGAGGGGAACAGAGCATCTCCTAGCAATGATATATCTATAAACATTGTAAATCAGATTTTTCAATTTAAATATATAATTGTATTATGCCCAAGAACCATGAGTTAAGTGATCAGTGGTAGTATTTACAATTCCCTTCCTTTTTATTTGACACCTCAACAATTTCCTTTTGTTTTTTGTTTGTTTGGGTATATAATTAAAACCAATAAAAATAAACATTGCACATAAAAATCAGTTAAAATACAAGGAAAATTCATAGTAAACAAAGCAAAATATCCTCTAAACATCAAGGAATAAAATATTACTAATGAAAATCTACTAAAAAGTACAAATTCTTCATTTTTAAACAACATGATTGACAATTAGGCAAAAGCAAATCAACTCACTCTTCCCAACCACCGTACATCAATCAATCAAACAATCATACCACCACCACCCTTCCTGCTGGACTGCTGCTATTAACAGCTGCCACGACCTGCAGGACCAGGTCCCAGGTACTCAGCCAGCTGTGGCTAACCTTTTCCACCTGTCCCTCCTTGGAGGGATATATAGGCTGGCTGGCTGAGAGGCCTGGGAGACCTTCTGCCTGCAGGAAGAGGAACATTGCGCTGCCAGGGAGGGAGAGCCCCTCGTCATCTGCTGCTGCTGTGCTGCTTCCCCTGGCTGTCACCACCACCACCCTTCCTGCTGGACTGCTGCTATTAACAGCTGCCATGCCCTGCAGGACCAGGTCCCAGCCTATTTCATCGTTGCCACTGCACTGCGCGAGGAGAGTCTTCGGCGTGGGACATTGTCGCCGGATGTATGCTGTGTGGTGTGAATCAGATTGGTGTGTGTATGTATGTGAGTCTTTGCTTGTTTTAACTACACTTTAATTGTATTTTATTGTATTTTAATGCTATTTAATTATTTGTTCTGTTTTTGCTATTTATTTCTATGTTTTTGTATTTTATGTTGCTGTTTTACTCTTATGTACACCGCCCAGAGAGCCTTTTGGCTTTGGGCGGTATAGAAATTAAATTAAATAATAAAAATAATAATTAAACCAACCAACCATGTACACAACAACACAACTTAATCTAACTACAGATAAAATATGTTCCATTCCGTTACACTCACATCTGTTATTGTCATTAGGAGACAGTGGTTCATGCAACACACTAAGCCAAGCCTTACCTTAATGAGGCTGTGCAAGCATGCGGGATCTTGGAGAGGAACTCACAGCTCACTTTGCTCCTCCCCAGTCTTTTTTTCTGCTAACCAAGGTTTGACTTAGTGTTTCAACAGAACTGATTTTTGTGGTTAAGTTCTCTCCTCAATGACCACAGGCCGTAAACCAAGAACAAGCCTTGGCTACCGCCCACTGTTAGTGAGATCTCAACCACAAGCCCTGGCTCGAATGACATGCTAAGCTAAACTTTGGCTTGGCAGCAGAAAGGGCCACGGAACAGCAAAGCGGCTGATCTGGGAGCCCACATGATCTCACTAAGCCAAGGATTATAAGGTTTGGGTTAGTGTGTCATGTGAACCACATCAGTCCCTGAAGGGTTCTTTGTACCATTTTGCATTGTGTGTGTGTGTGTTGTAAACATACGCATATTCTTTGATGGCTGTGTACACCTCTGGTGTGTTACAGCAACACTGTATCATTTATCCTGTTTGTTAAAAAAAAAAATTGCAAACAGCAGGGAAAAACCCCACCCCCACTTGGCTGGTTTTCACATCAAAGTAAGCAATTAGTAATGAGTAGATGGCTCCTGCTTTGTTCCTCCCACAACATGACCAAAAGAAATGAGCCATACTACTTGGCCTAACGTTGTTTCTAAACTGGAGGTCATGGTTTACTCCACTCACGAGTCACGTCACAAAGTCAAGAATAAACCTTGGCTTCAAATCATGGTTTGTTTGGAGGAAAACAAACCACGAACCCCAGGAAAGTGGCTTATTGCTCCTGCTCACACTAGGGGAGGAGCAAAGCAGGAACCATCTGCACATCTACCATAAATCATTCATAATGGATCACCATGACATGTGAATGAGGTCACTAGATTGCACTCATGGAGCTGAAGCAGGGCTAAGCCAACTAAAGTGCTACAGATGGTTAAAATGCATTAAATTGTTTGTAAGATCACAAGTCCATTTGACATCCCTGGGAGATACACATTATTCAAACGCGTCATTTTGCTTCTCTCCTGAAACCCCAAAAGTTCAGAAAATTAAACCTTAGTAGCTCATGTAAGTAAGTTCTGCCATTTGGTACAGGAAAAGGGAGGAAACGGTCACCACCCAATTTAGTCGGAATAAATTTCTCCCTGATGGTAAGTTAGAATTACAGCGCAAATGCAGACGTTCTCTTGGGGTTGTTCAAGGACTCTCCCTTTAGCACAAATCAGCCCTGTTTAATATTTCATCATTAGCTCCAGTCATCTCTGATGTCTCAGAAAATCTTGTTGAGGGGAAAAAAACTTGGAAATTAATGCTACACTCTTCCTTTTTTCTTCATTTTATTTATTCCAAATTTACTGCAAGTGGAAACCAGTGCTTCAGTTGATAGCCCTGCCCCACAGTTTAGAAATGTGTAGATTAATGAAATCAGACTAGGTTCAAGTGATGACCCTAATCATAGTCACATGAGTCACGATTAGCCTTTTAATACTTGGCTGTTGCTATCAATTCATTTTATGTTAGATTTCTGTTAGATACATTGCACTCATTATCTTTACTATATTAGTCCTTTAACATAATGTGCTGAACTGGTGTCATCAATAATGTCTAGCACTATTATATAGTTCAATTAATTTGAAGACTTTCACCTCTTAAAATATAATGAAATTTCCCACATTTAATTTGAAGTGACCCTCATGAAACATGGCATGAGTCAAACATGGCATGCTAAGGAGAAGTGATAGGAGATCTATTTTTGAAGATCAGAGGTAATTGTTCTGGTGACCACTGTCATTTTGCTGTCATTTTTCCAATCTTTCCAACTGACTTAGATATCCTGATTACAGGCTTGAGCCAGGAACTTGGATGGTCAGATACAGATAACTAACTGAGCCACCATGCAGCTTACTGGAAGTGGGAGGTGTTAGCTAGGGCTTGCACTTCACTTGTGCAAATCACAAATAATTGATTTGGGACTATTTATATCCTGTCCAAGTTGTGTTGAAGCAGCTACAGATCTCTACAGAACAGATCAGCCAGTTCCAAATCAATTTGTAGAGATTTGTACAGATCTGTAGCTCAAAACAGTCTCTAATGAACCCAGACACGGTGTCTCTGAAATGGAGCAATTACAGCACCGTAAAGGAGAACACCAGAGTGAGGGAAGAGGGAAGAAGTCTAGAATGCCATCACCCCACCCAGCATTCTCCAATCACAATGCTTGGAAGGGGTGAAGTCTTAAAATGAAGAAATCCTTTGTAAGTTCTGTCTCATAGAAATGTTTTTTTAGAGGGGGCTGGATGGCATTTGTACACCTTATTATGTTTTTGTTCTTTCAAAATCAATCCCAGTCCCATCTTTATTTACTTATTCTTTTACAAAAAAGAAATTGTTTCTGATTGCTAAGAATTATTCTTAAACCTTGTTGGCATATTTAGCCACAGTTTTCTGAATTCAGTATAATAATAACAGCAACAACGACAATCACCACAGCACAAACTGCCTACTTCTTATTGTACTACCCACAAACAATAAGAAGCAGGCAGCTTGTGTGGTTACATATATTATTATTATTATCAGCCAGCCAAGCTTTGTTATCATACCAGCCAGCATTCTAAGAATTATTATTATTACCTACTGGCTATAGCATATAGCCACTCTCGTAGCTGTATAATTATTTCCAAGCGCTAACCACAGTGAATATTATTAACATTAAATCGTATTTTTATTTTTCCCTCACTTGCTACTGCTGTTTGCACTCTGACCCCTATATGATAAGGTCTTTTTTAAAAAAAAAAACTTTCTTGGAAAAAGCAAATTTTAAAGGTAACCAGCATGAAAAACTCTGGAGGTACTCACCTGAAATTTGGCAGGGTTAATCCCACCTTTTAAGTGAAGGCCTCTATTCTAGCAGGTAGTTCATAATCACAGTTTATAGATAAATGTAACTTCAAATAACACATATCAGTACTGAAGCTGAGTTCTATAATTAACAACTGAAACAACCCCTAAATTTAAAGTCTATAATCCTATAAATTGACCTGAAAATGCCTGAACTTGTTAACTGATCTGAGCAGTCAAGTTTTCTTGCAGTTTTCTACCTGTGCAAGAAACAGGCATCCAGTCTGAAGGATCAGATTTTGTGAATCTAAAAGTATTCCCTATGAACAAATGATATAAATTATGTATTATATTGAAACCCTGTTCAAGCATCAAAGAGGATGGACATAAAAATACTGGTTATTATTCATCTTGGTGAGCACAGAAGCTGGGCATTTTCCCCTTTTTTGGCCAAACATTCCTCTACAAGGATAATTTTTAGGAAGGACCATGTAAAATATATTCAGCTAGGAACTTCAGGGTCTGTTTTTAGATTTACACAATACAATTATTCAGAATGAATACTCATCATATTACAAGATGAATCATTAATCCCATCCGTGTATAGAAACATTTTTCAACGAAAGGCTCTTCAGAAGAATGGGGAAAACTGAGCTGTTTCACACAAATATAATTAAGGACAGAATCCTGAAACCACTTACCAATGAGCTGGTCACTAGAGTTAACAGCTGACTTCTAGCAGCTAAGTATTTGGCATATGTTCTTCTAACTACCGGTAACTAACAGTCAGTTAAGTATTTGGTATCTGTTTATATGCTGACTCAAGACAAAAAGTACACTTTTTTTAAAAGAAGGGACACAACTAAAAATAGCACCACCATGTCAATTACCCATCTCCCCTTCTGTATTGCATAGTATCTTACTCCTCACATCAGTAAACTGTTTTCCTCCCCATATTCTATACTACTGGTTCCACTTGTAGGAATTTGAAAATTTTGTTAATATGATGTCCAGAGGACATGGAGTAAATTGCAGCACATATTGAAGAGAGAGGAGGAGAACTCTAATACAAGAATTATGTCTTCCATAGCAGCCCTGTGTTTCTAATGATGTATGGCTCTGTCCTCAGATTCTTCAGAACATGCCAAGTGAAAAAACAAAAGAAAAACCTAGCAGCTGTTGAGTATCTGTCTTGGTGGTTTATTACAACTAGGCACAGCCCAGTCCATTTATTCATAAGGCTACCCCACACATTTCCAAGCTGGTGCTCTCCCATCAGCCCCAGCCAGCAAGGATGATGGGAGCTACAGTTCAAAACATCTGGAAAGCACCAGGTTCAGAAAGGCTGGCTAACCCCACAGCATAGATTGAAAACTGAAGAGTTAATGTAACCACAAAGTATAACCTAAAACAAAATCTTTTATTTGCCAGCCTTCATTTCAAAAGGTTATGCAAATGCACATTTCCCTCTCTGCTTTCCATTTATTTTTGTTCCAAATTGACGCAACTGCAGTTGTGCAGTTTTCATTTTCTTTATGTTTATTAATCGAAAGACTAACCAGAAACTCAAATCTTATACACATTTCAGAGCTTCTGATTTATATTGCATATTTATTTAAACATTCCAAATGATTACAAGAAAGTATTTGGGGGGAGGAGTACAGGGGGAACTGTAGAGCTACTCACAGTCTCTCCAGGGATCTCAGTCCAATGAAAGAGTTGTTCTTTAACCACAAGATCTTGTTATTACTCAGAATTCTAAAAAGGAGTAAAAGGAAAGAATTTTGTTAATAGAACATGGTAGCAATTTTACTGATTAAAAACATGTAATTACAGTAAGTGACAATTCTATAAAACACTAATCACAGACTTCTCTGCTCCATTTGCATTTTCCCTTAAAACAGCAAACATGTAGAGCAATAAACAATTCAGTATGCTCCTGTTTAATAACCAAGTAATCAGCAAAGACAATGTGCTACTGTTCATGATGAAACTGAGAATAAAATGTAACACCTGCATTTAAGTAGCTCGCTTTGTAAATGCTTTGTGTACAGTTACCCATCCAGTTAAGAAAACATGTAGTTAATCCCCTACAGATTTTTGCAAGCCTTCTCCACTCTGGTTGCTGGCATGGCATGTTCGAATCTACCAAGACTAAATTTAATTTTCCAAAGCTCTGTAGGAATTAAGGGGAAAGGATCCTTTCCATACAATACACTGTGGATCCTTGCATATGATCATCCAAAATATGATTGTCCAAAACTATGCTATGTCAGCGCACCAAAGCCATTGTGGTCATCTTGCCTGATCTTGTGGTATCGGTTTCAAGTTGTGGAATATGTAGGAAAGGTGTTTGTAGTAGTTCGGCCCACAAGATATTTTTTAACTCTTGCCCTTCATGGAGGAAGAAAGTCTCAGTTGCTGAGCCAACCCCACTGCCTTGGAACATTTCATCTCTTGTTGTGCCATAGTTGTCAATGGATACATTAAACATTTTCACACCATTTAGAAGCCCAATGAAAAGACACCATTATCACTCAATAGGTCCTTTTTGAGATGTGCCAAAATGCTAATGATACTCAGTGTGTCCTCCCATTTTGACTCAGCTCTTGCTACTAGAATATTATGGAACAATAACAGTGCCTGATAAAAATTGCCACAGAAGATGCATCACACAAAGTACTACTTTATTTTGCTTGCATATCAACAGTTACATACAGGTGAGGCCAACAACAACCCTCTGTATAACACTGAGAAGTCAATGTTACCACCCCGGGCTCCTGCTGGGAGGAAGGGCGGGATATAAATCAAACAAGTAAGTAAGTAAGTAAGTAAGTAAATAAATAAATAAATAAATAAATGTATGTAGACCTACCAGATAACAGTTAATGAAAAAATAAGGTAAATGAAGGTTGTTCATTACCAAAGTGCAGGAGAATTGTCTTTGGGTGGTGAGCCCTGTGAATATGGATAGGAAATACAATGGAATAATGGATGTAGTAGAACATTTTCTATCCTACTTCACTGAGATATTTTACATTTTCAGATTATTGTTTAATAATAATAATACAGTAGCACCTTGCTCTAACATGGGGGTCAGGATGCACCTGTGGTATAGGGCTTCTGTATTATAATGAAAACTGCACTGCAAGGGTTAAAGCCAGCAAGTATAGGAGTATTGGTTCCTAAAGAAGAAGAAGAAAATGCCACGGCTGAGGAACTGAGTGAGAAGGAAGAAGCAGAGAAGGAAAAAACAAGGTAACAAACAATAAAACACAGACAGTAACCTAAGAACTTGAAGAAGTCTCAAGAGATAAGCATCCCTTAGGGGGGAAAAAACCAGGAAGGAAAAGAGCAGGAGAGAGGGGGCCGTTAGAAAATAGATTTTTAAAAAGAACACTGAGAGGAAAAAAGACTTGGAAACACCGTGGGCAAGTAAAAGGACAAGGAGCACAGAGGATGAAAATAGGGTTTACAGTATTTTACTGGAGAGACATGGTTACGCCTATGGTATATCAGATTCCACAATACACTGAGGGGCATTTTGGTGAGCTTCTACTGTAATAATATTTTTTTAAAAGAATTCATATACCGCCTTTCATTGCCAGAAGAAATACCAATATGGTTGTGGGCCTTAGGGAGGAAACAAGACAAAAAGGCTTATATTATATTTTAGAGTTCTGGAGATGCCTGTTGGAATCTTACTGCATAACATATTTTATGATGCTTTAAGATTTTATGTAGTGTGTTTTGTAAGATTTTATATATTATTGTATACCATTCTGAGATCTTGGTGGTGGTAATAACAATTCGAACTGCAATAGTCTTGGTTTTCTCCATTTGTATGATGAGTACATTGGCTTGGGGAAGTGTGAGGACAGGAATGAGTTCTGGATTGAGATATGCTGACTATCTAGCTACAGACGGAATTTTCCCAACAAAGGCAAAAGCCAAGCTACATGACAGGTGACTGATCAGAGGTCAAACCTCTCCAAATTAAACTGAATCTGTTAAACTTGGCACATTTTTTCTTACAAAAGCAGCTGAAAGATCCTCTTTAAAAAGGCCTTTGTGACTGAAAGCACACCATTCATTTCTATACCTGTTTTCCCTTTAATGGGATCACCCGCTTCTATCTGAATGATTTTGTCTTCGAATAAGAAAGAAAAATCTGAAAGCATCACAGAAAATTGTAAATACAGAAACATTTTAGGTTCTAACTGCTCACTGGAGTCTTATTTTAATGGGCCATGTTAATTATATTTTTAACAAAACAATATTAAGCCCTGTAAATAAATCAGTGTAGCATGTTAAACGCTTACTTATTATTTTTATATTCCTTAAATTTCAATTAAACATTAATAACATTAAACAAAACAAATATCAACTTCCCCCACGTTTTTTGCAAAAATATAAGAAAAACTTTGTGTCCTGAAGGCCAACAGGCTGCAATTGATTTGGCACAATGAAAAAGTACATTCCACCTTCCAACTTTCAAGAATAAACAATGAGACCACCAGTGCCTTTAAAGGTCTCAGGTATTGTTGTTATTCATCATAAAGATAAGCACAGTCTGAAAAGCAGAGGTAGGCCAGATTCAGCCCAGGAGGCAAACAAACAGCAGTGTGGTGTAGTAGTTAGACTAGGGAGCTCTGGATTCAAAATCATCCGCCAAGCTTACTGGGTAACTTAGTCCAGTCATTGTCTTTCAGCCTAACCTATTTCATTGGACTGTTGTGCAGATAAAGAGGGTGACCATGTATACAACCCTGAGATCCTTGAAGAAAAGGCAAAATCAAAATGTAATACAGTAGGGCCCCACTCATACGGCGGGTTACGTTCCAGACCTCAGCCTAAAAGCGAAACCTGCCAAAAAGCAGAACTCATTCAATAGAATGGTGCCCGACACCCGAAAAATGCCGTTAAAGCAGAACAAGCGTTGTATGAGTGGGGCCTTACTCTAATTGAAAGCCGCCGTATTAGCAGAATGCCGAAAAGCGGGGCCCGACTGTAACACAAACTCATTCATCCATTACATTTAACTCACAAAGGTTCAAAGCCTGTTTGAGAACATCTAATTTATATAGCTGTGGCTCTAGTATTAATGTTGGGAGATAAACAGGGGAAGACACGTTTATTGAGGGTGAGGACCTGTTTTTGATCATTCCCATGTTAGAAAATACATATATATCTCACCAATAGAAATGCTCATTGGAAAATGTTTTCAGGATTGTAACCATAGGCATTTTTGAAACATGTTACAAATGCTCTACTTTTTAATACTGGCTATGTGTAAACCCAGTAGCTAACCATATTCCACAGACAAACCTTTCTGTGGCAAGGCCAAGCAAGTTGCACCCGTTACTGCATGACATGTGGTGGGATGATTTCAATTGCTGGAATCTCTCATAGACAAGGACTTCTCACAAGTAATTTGATATGTGGAGTTGTGGGTTTGTTTTCTGTGACAATCCCATGCACAGACACTGTACCAGAAAGCAGTGAGCGGCTTTTGCAGCCGCTTATAGAATGGAGGGCCCTGGCAAGCGGCTTCAGCATACAGACACAAATTGCACCAATGCTGGGGTGAGGGTGGGGCTGATGTGTGGGCTATTTAAGCCCACCCTGCCCCTCTCTTGGCCTCTTCACTTCAGTGGGCTACCCATCCTCCAGGCAGTGGCTAGTCGTCTTTTGGGGGACCCCGTGGGAAATTTTTGCTTGTCAGCTGATTGGCTTTGTTGGTAGGGTTTTTTCACCAACTCTGTACTGATGTGGTGGCAGGTGGGCTTACCAGGGGTAGTAATTAAAAAGGCTAATTACCACATTGGCAAGTAAGTGCAGGAACTTATGAGGTAAAGGTTTGGTGAACACCCTTAGCATCTTTAAAGGGGAAGGGTATAGTCCTGAGACCTGCTTGAAGGGCTGTGTGACTCCCTGGCAGAGGTAGGGAGCACATTTAGGGCCAACCTGCAGCACTTCCCTGGAGTTGTGGGAGGGGGTGGAGCAGAAAGGCCTCCCTATTAACCTGAGAGGGAGGAGACAGAGGAAGGGCTACCCCTGATCCTTGGCAGGGTTGGCTTGCCCACAGTCTGGATATTGGTTAGCTCCCACACCTTGTTTTCCCCTATGCAGATATGTTGGGAGTTTAATAAATATTTAAACAAATAAATGTAGCCTACTTCATCCAACCTTTTGTGTCTTGCCTCTTTATTTCCCTCTGTGGTTGCAATCCTCCTTCTCTCAAATATATGAATTAGATCTCACTCAACTTTCATTCCATACATTTTCTGCAATATCCTGTAACAAAACACTGTGTGAGAAAGCCAGGCTTCGGTCATCAGAATTGCCCTAGTTGTCACAAATATTATCTGCTTTGACACTTCCATTTATTCCACCACATTTTGCCCAAATTCTTCCTTTGGTTTTTCACTTTACTGAAATCTTAACACAAAGTTCATTATCCTGGCACCCTCTCACATAAAAATAAAATAAAATAAAAATAAAAATGTATATTGTATATTCATAGAGCTTCAATTTATATGACTGATTTAATTTGGATAAGTAAATTTGTACAAGAAAGACAGTTTTTTAGTAACCATGGATGTAGTATCACTCTACACAAATATACCTCAGGAGCAGGCTTTAGACATAATAGAATCAACTTTAAATAAAAGGAAGGTATGTAATAGACCACCAACTAGCTTCATTTGTGCATTAGCGGAGGTAGCCTTAAAGAAAAATTTCTTCAGTTTCCAGTCACAGTTTTATTGGCAAATATCCGGAACAGCAATGGGGTGCAAATTTGCCCCTGAGTTAGCGAATCTGTTTATGGATTGGTTTGAACAGGAATATATTTTGAATAATGATAATCATTTTTTTAAGTATATAAATGCCTACAAGAGATATTTGGATGATGTTTTCCTCATTTGGGAAGGTACAGAGGAGGACCTGCTGAAGTTTAAGATGGATATAAACAGCAAGCATCAATCCATAAAATTTGATATGAACTATAGTATTTCCCAAATTAACTTCCTTGATATTACTGTAAAAAAACAGAATTCATCACTATCCACAGATACATTCAGAAAAACAACAGATGACAATTCGTTCCTAAAGTTTGACAGCTTCCATCCTAGCTTTATTTAAAAAAATCTACCTTTCTCTCAGATGATCAGGTTGCGCAGGAATTGCAGCAACATAATAGATTTCGATAAACAGGCAGAGATTCTAATTGGACAACTACTAGAAAGGGGCTACCCTAAATTTTTTTAAAAAACAGCAAAATACAAGGCTAAAACGACAGATAGGAGACAGCTACTTGAACAAAGAAAAAAGAACACAATTGAAACAAGAATGACTATACCGCTAACTTTTGATGGATTTAATGGGAAAATACAAGAGATCATTTTGAAATATTGGAATCTTCTATCTGATATTCCCAGGTGTAAAGAAAGGCCATTATTTGTGTTTAAACGGGCCCAAAACTTGAAGGACCTCCTAGTCCACAGCAACATAAATAGGAACACAAATCCACCAAACTACTCTATTTTGTATCCCAAAACTGTAGGGATTTTCTGTGTAATCAGTGTAGTGTATGCAACAATTGTATCAAACTGCATCAATTTCTAAACGATGGTAACAATAAAAAATATACTTTAAGGGGATTTTTCAATTGCAACACCAAGGGGGTTATATATATCATAAAATGCCCATGCAACCTTCTATATGTAGGCATGACAATGAGGAAGATTAAAATGAGAATCTGTGAGCATAAAAGTTGTATTAAGAACAAAAGACAACATGCACCCCTTGTTAAACATTTTATCAGCCATGGACATACAGAAAAGGATGTCAAATTCTGGGTTATGGAAAAGGCTACAGGAACAGGAACAGCATTAGAAACTAAACTAAAGAAGAGAGAGCTTTTTTGGACATACACTTTAAAAACCATGGCCCCAAAAGGCCTGAATGAAGATATGAATTGGCTCCCAGTATTATGACATCTAATATGAAAACAGAAAATAGGTATCAATACAATGTCAGGTTATGCATGTATTCTCTTTTTAATAAAGATTTATAACAATAGTTTTAGCAAATGTCAGTAACAAATTGGATAATGAGATTTACCAATTCAATATATGTATATTAATTATGTATTAGTTTTAAAGTTAAGGTGGTAATGTATGGTTTTCATGCTGAGTTATTACATAATTATGGACTCTTATGGGATAATTGGAAACCAGCAAGAGCAATTTTTATGATATCACTTTAAGATAATTCCTACAGCTGAATTCACTTAACAAGTAGTCCTTTTAAATACCTTGAGCAGGCATTTGCATTCAACCCCCATATATTTTGAGGGGTTTTCTATATGAATGCTACTGATAAAAACTGTCCAGAGGAACTGGATAAAAAAATGGTAAGCAATTTAAGAAATAATTATTAATGGGAATGAAAAGATCTATTCCTATATTGAAAACTAATTGTAATTTATTTTGGATACAGAACTAATGGAAATGCATCTATCCTGCACCTATTAATTTTCATCCAAGTGAAAATCTGTTAAGTAAGTGTTTTCCACTATCCCTCAAGAAACTGTAGGTAATTATTTTTAATTAAATCAGTCATATAAATTGAAGCTCTATGAATATACAATATACATTTTTATTCTGTATAGTATGTGCTTGAAAGTCGAAACGCGTCTGGCCATATTATATACGCATCTTGCTCCATTGAGATACAGATTTAAAGCCTACAAGCAAGAGCACCAACAGTTTATATAAAAAGCACTATAGCAGCAATGTATGTATTCATTTATGAGTATGGACTTAAGACTTAGGCACTTTTGATTCAGGAGATACTCTTCCTGTCTCTTTAAAAAAATTATTTGTACGAATTTTGTGTTTGTTATTGTATGTATTAAAAAACTTTTTTTAAAATTTTTTTTTAAATTGTTTTGCATAAATTGGAATTGTAATGACCACATACCCTAACTTTCTGTAAGACACAGTTGCATCTGTTACGGTTGATTTTGAACTTCAGATTCTAACACGAGCTATTACGGACCATCACCCTTCATCAGTGCATGGAGCATGATCCTCAGTTGCCCAGTGTGTGTGTGTATTGTACACACACACACAAATGTAAAAGCATGGGGTGGTAAATGACAATGGAATGCAAGAAGTACAGTAAGACAATTCAATCTGAGCTACAATATATGCAAAATTATCTTTCAGTAATTGGTAATGATATTAGCATCTTAGCTTTGCTGAGTAAATTAACACCAGTAATGGGATTGGAAACCATTGTCTCTATTCAGAGCCAAATGAACAGAATTGGAAACTCTCTAAGCTTTTTGATAGTTTAATATCAAAATGTAAATTAATTGACATGAATTAGGATACAGAATTCTTAACTATAAATATATAATATTGTATAGTGTAGGGACAGAAATGATAATTAACTGCACAGAATAATAATAGGATGATACTTATCAATAAGATTGTGTAAATTCCTGATATGAAGAGATGACATCCAACACGGGTCAGTTACAAATTGAAAATCATAGCAATTGTGTACCTATTGGCATTAATCATTTTATCCTTTTTCATTATTAATGTGCTTCTCAATCCTGGGAAAGATAACTGTAATAATGCATCTGAGGTAACACTAACAAAGTTCAAAATATTAACTTCCCCAGTTTGTAACCGCTGGGCTAGTTGCAAGACTATTTTTCCTGAAATTCAGATTTGGGTCATAATTAGCTCTGCTCCAGCCCCAGCTCTTCCCAATGTCATACCTGCTTCATCTGTTTCCCTTTTCTGTTGAAGATTACTGGGTGATGGTGGCAACAAGAAGGAATACTGCTATGGCCTTTATTAGAAGGCACTGAAAGCAGTGGCACTGTGAACACCAAGACACCTAGAACATGTAGTGCCCTAGCACACACTTACAAACATGGTCAGCAGCATGACAGGCACCAGGACCCCTGGCAATTGTAATCTCCCAGGCTTCTAGATCCTTGGAAAGTTCATCCTGTCCAAAGATACACTAGTTCCAGTTCAAGATCCATTGAAGTGAACTTTTTAGTTGATAAAAAGTTCACCCTTGGCAAAAATAAATAAATAAATCCGCATTCAGAATGTTACAAGCTGCTGTGCTGCAGTATAGGGTCCAAATAGGTGAAGCTTTTCCCATAACTGTATTTCCATACTGGAAAAGGCTTACTTTGCTTAATTTGTGCCACCCGCACAGTTGTTAAAGACACAACGAATCATTCACTTTGTTCCTGTTCATGCACTTCTCACTGCATGCCGCTCCTTTTGGAACAGGGAAGATATAAGAAATGCCTCACATTCCTTTCTTCTCAGCAGTGATTAACTAAGCCTCCTTAACAACAGCACCACCTCCATATCTATCTAATAAGCCTATACATTTTGCTTTCTACCTTTCTTTAGAGATGCTCAGTTGTCTTTTTTCTTTCTTTCTTTTAAAGAAAGCTAAGAGTCCAGGCCTCTGGCTGGGGGGAGTGAATGAACCTGAAGATGAACTAAAAATGGTTCAAAGTTCTAACCCAAAATGAACTTAATTTATCTTTAGTTCACATGGTAGTTATGGAAACTACTTTCAGATGTAGTTCAGAGATTTAACTAGCTCAGTGAACTTTGTTCAACTGAACTAGTTCATTCCAAACATTGACACCAAACTACACATGATGCTAAATGCATCATTAGCAATTACATCATTTTCCCCATTTAATTGTAGGCACTGAGGGTATTTGTCAGTACTAAAACATCCAGGGAAAGGAAGATTAACCTCTTCCCTCCCCAGCTGCAATCTCGGTGAAAATTCACATACACGGCTCCCACTGACACCACTGGAAATGCGTCCTGAGCTTCAAATGACCATTCAGGTGAACTGGACCTTTCCCTTCCCCACCTAGAGCAGCTTTGTCACTCGCACTGGTGTGAACAAAACATTCTGGTCTGAACATACAGAAACAGAGCGAATATCCTTGATAGTATGGAAAAGTTAATTGCAAATCCAGAAGTAGCTTTCAGTGGAAGAAAAAGAATTATTAGCACTAGGAGCCACCCAGCTGGAAGCAGCCTCAGATTTAAGTTATGTGGCTCAAACTCTCTGTCAGGCAGCTTTTCCAAGCAAGTGCTGAACTTTGTCTTCTTTCTATCATTCCAAGCAAGTGAATGAAAACTTTTCCTAGCAGTCCAGGATCAAAAGATTTAAGTTGGTACTAATACCTCCGGGCTCACCCGTGGAGAGTTAAAATTACTTCAAATTTAATATTTTCATGAATGCTCCTTCAGTGCACCTGTAATTTCTGGATTTGAGATGAAGGCAGGCAGAAGCATCTTTGCAATACTTTCCTAGTTGTCTCACTATTCTTGTTTTGGTACAGAGAAGAGGAAAAGTGTTCCTCTCAAAGAAAAAAAGATGCATCAAGGAAAATGCTCAATACATTGTTCTGTTCTCTGCCATGTCCTCCATGTGCTGCTATTCACAACTTGCAACTTAGTTTTGTTGTACTTCTTAAAACTCAGCAGACGGAACCGGTATTTATACTACAAATTGTCTAGAGAGCACAGCAGAGAACTGGGAGAGAGCTTCAAGTACAGAACATCAAACTGACTACATTTGTTGCCTTTAATTTAGTTTCTATGTGGCTCTGACTCTTTCATATTTACGAACTAAGGGCAACTCACATTTTACTTGCCAAATGTGTTTTCTTGGCTGCATTTCCCACTGCAAATGTTGGTATTTAAAGAATTGTGTACATAACATCTTTAAAAATCCATGTACACACTTCTGGGGATGCTGATCCATCTATTTAAAAAGGGCATATATTCATCTGTGTTTGCCACACTTCATACATTTCCTGTGTATACATTGCTGTTTGCCAACAAAACCACCCAACTGTATTTTAAAAAGTTGAAATCACTAACAAAATCACCTGGATCTTATATATCAGAGGAAGAGTGTGCATACACACATAGTCCAATGGCAGAGTATCTGCTTTGCATGCAAAATGTCCCAAGTTCAATCCCCAGGTAGTATGGGACTGTCCCCGTCTAAAACCTTGGAGAGCCGCTGCCAGTCGTTGTGGATGATACTGAGCTAGATGGACCAACAGTCTGATTCAGTATAAGGAAGCTGCTGATATTCCTATAGCTCAGCCTTCCCCAGCATAGTACCTTCCAAAACTGCAACTTCCTGATCAGTAGCCAACCCGACTGGGCTAGTTGGAGTAGCGGCCTAAAACTTCTGGATGGCACCAGGCTGGGGAAGACTGGAATACATCAATGATTCCTTGAATCAACTCCATAAATTGCTACCCAAGTAGGATTGGAACCACTACAATGCAGTACCACCCACCCCCAACTGCTCCAGAAGGATATTGTTGCATACACCCCAATATCTGAGTGGAGCAAGACTTTCAAAAGTTCCAACACTTGCCCAGGGTTCAATTGCTTTGGATAAAGGTGACTGGAGACTGTGATGTCTTTAGGATATATGGTTTCATTTACTCACATATACAACCTGAGTAGAAAATGGAAGGGTTCACAGCATTAACACTCCAACAGATCTTGCTTCCCTATTGGGTTTCTAGGGGAGCCCCCAAAACCATAACTTGGAGTTCAGCACACAGAGCAAGCCTCTTTGCATCTTTCCAGCTCCCAGTTCCATATTAGACTAACACACACACACAGGCTACCACCTGGTTCCAGGATGGGGGGGGGAATCACTCTCCTGCAAGAGTTACTATAGCAACAGGACTGTGCTGGACCACATATTTATACATGTAGATCACCACTCAACAGGTCCATTAACTCACAAAGAGATTGGCTTGGCCAGAATTATTAGTTTATGAAATGAACTGGTCTGACCAGTTCAGCAGGTCACTTTAATACAAACTGCGTACTGAATATACATATTCAAAATCACAGGCTAGAAAGGGGGCCCAAAGACATTATCCAGACAACCCCCCCAAATCCTATAACAATGGAATGGACAATGGTATCAAAAGCTGTTGAGAGATCAAGGAGAAGCAACAGGAACACACTCCTCTCTCTCCTCGCAAACATCATCATACAGGGTCACCAAGGCAGTTTCCATGCCCCAACTGAAATGGATCTAGAAAGTCTGTCTCATTCAGGAGAGCCTTGATCTGGCCAATGACCACCCATGCTGCTTGGTATTTTATTTTTTAACTAAGTTCAGGCCAGTTTGCCTCCATGCACATGTGCATAATTAAAATGCCTACAGCAAATAACTTACAAAATATAGCTACAAGATGTTAAAAGCAACACGACGATGAACAAGACAGGTTTGCATAGTTTCCAGAAAGTCAACAAATTCAAACTCAAACAGGCCAGGACAGATAAGGAGTTCCAGACACTAAGGCCCAGTGCAAATATTCAACTAGCATTATGGATGCAGGCCATTTCTGTGAAGAGACTTGTGATATATGGGTTTTGGACTCAAGTTCCTTGGGGTTATGAAACTCTGTAAAGTGCTGTTTGCACAAATTAAGGTATACACACATGAAAACTTGCTCTGGCTATTTTCACGAAGGCACTGAAAGAATGCAATCCCACTCCAGTTGTGCAGGTCTGTGGCTCTACAATGAAAACTCATCAGAGCTGCATGGCAAACTACTTTACGTCAAGAAGCTAGATGTGTAGAACAGTCTCTATTCAATTATCTTTAAAGTAGTATTAAAACTTATGCTTGCAGAATACCTACATTATTATTATTAAAATTATTGTCTGTCCTTTACAAGAAGGTCCCAGATCGTACACTTCTGTGGGGAGGATTTCCACAACTTAGGGGTTGCCACAGAGGCCACCCCCCTCCCCAAACTTCTGAGGATGATGAAACTACCAAGATGTCCCATTCGGAGGCAAGGAACACAGGCTCACACATTTCAGTAAAGCTTTCTCATTTTATTAAAGTTACAGGGACCTTCAATGCCTTTCAACTCATTCATCATGCTTTCTAGGAACTATTTCCCTGCCTGACACTGACTAACCTACTCTCCAGTTGCAGACATTGACTCAGCACCCTTCCTTGTCTCCCCCCACTTAAATAGGTTTCCCTTTCACGCACAAACTTTTGCTCCTTCGAAGTGATGGCCATTGCTCTTCGTGCCTCTAAATCCTGCAAGAGCAGGGGGAGAGGGACTGGACCTTGACTTCCCCCTCCGACTGAGGGGAGCTGGCCATCTGGGCGGGAGTAGGATACTGCTGGATGTCCAGCTGGGAATCTGCCAACTGGTCAGGTGTCTCCTCCACTGCTGCAGGAAGAGGCATGCCCTTGACAGCGTCCTCTGACAGCTCTCCCTGCATCCCACAGGGGAAGGGGGAAGCTGGGGAAGCTGGGGAAGCTGGGGACACTGCAAGACCTCCTCCCTCAGTCCCCCACCCAAGTCCTCAAAGTCAGAGTTTTCCTCCTGCCAGCCTTCCCCCCTGACCTGGGTCACAACTAGGGTTGCCAGGTTCTTGGCCTGAGACTGATCCTGTATCTATAGGAGAAGAGAAAGTCAGCCAAGTGCAGGTGTTCTTGCAACTCTATAATGAGAAAAACCACAAGGTGGAATTCTCCCTTCCCCCTGCACAACTTTTAAAGATACAAAAGACCTCTTGGAGACTGGGCCTGGCAACCAAGAGGTCTTTTGTATCTTTAAAAGTTGTGCAGAGGGGGAGGGAGAATTTGACCTTGTGGTTTTTCCCATTACAGGGTTGCAAGAACTTGGCTGACTTTCTCTTCTCCTAAAGATACAGGATCAGTTTCAGGGATTGAACCTGGCAACCCTAGTCTGTAGGGAAGGAGGCAGTTTTTCAGATACTCAGAGCCTAAGACTTTTAGGCCTTTAAACACTAGCATGAGCACCTTAAATTAGGCCCGGGAACAAACTGGCAACAAATGCAGGGGTTATATGAGCTCTAAAAGGAACCACAGTAGGAAGATCTACAGGGAATTGCTTCAGGCCAAAGGACCAGGCCAAAGGACCAGCACAACCCCTTTAAGAAGGCCCCAATCCACTTCTGTAGAGAGCATGGCAGCCTCTCCACCAGCCAAACCAAAGACAGGTGGGGCTGGGAGCAGCTGCTAATACCTGGGCTGATGAAGGTCTCCTATAACTTTTGAGTATAAATAGCCCAGAGCTAGCAATCAGGCAGAGACAGAGACACTCTGGGCAAAGGATATTGTGGGGCTGATGCACGGGAGTGGGGTAACCTTAGAGTTTCCTGCAAAGGGGGCAGGCAGAGGACCTCTCCCTCCCCAAGCCCCATTCCCTGGAGAAAGGGTCTACTGGAAAGACACAGGACTCTGAAGGCAATCAGACCCTAGTTCTATTGCACTAAGGGCATGGGAAAACAGTGGAATTGGGGGCTTCTACAGTAGTGGTCCCAGGAGAAGACCCCAATAAATTGCAAGTACAGGTAGACTTATTGTTGTGTTAACTCCATGGATGGGAATTAAGTCTTTGGAGCCTGGATAAAGGGAGTGTGAGTCTGTTGCAAGGGCTAAAGTCTCCATAAAGTCAAACTTACTGCACTCCTGTTGGTTGTGGTTGTAATTAGGACTCATGGTTGGGCCTAATCTCCCATGGATCAAGTGGCCTTCAATGTGCCCCTTCCCCAATAATCTGGCCACTATATTTTGGAAGAGTTGAAGCAGACATTCCATGGGCAGCAACCTGGCTCCATCTCCCCAAACCTGAAATTTCATAAGTACCAACTTGCTATTGTATTAGTTCACTACACAGGAAAGAAGTTTTACTTCCAGCATTTGAGATGGGTGTTGAAAAGGACAAGAAAACATATTAAATCAGCAGAATAAAAATATTAGTCTGATTTAGCAAAATAGCAAAGAGTCCTGTATTAGTCTTTAAAGGCACCACAAGACTCTTTGCTGTTTCAGAATAAAACACACAACCTCAACCACTATAAAAAATAATGCTAATGAAACTATTTCAGAAAAACAACACAATTGTCCATTGTATAATACTTGTCATGTACTAACAAACCTTTGAACCACTGATCCAACTCAAGTAAAACGTATCATTTCTGTTTATTTTCTCAAAGACAAATTTGACTGCACAAATATTCCCAGTTCTAAAGGTCGGGTTTATGGATCAGTCACAACAAGAAAACATTGCATAGAACCTCAAAACTGCAATCAAGTGTATCCATGAAATTCAACACCTGGAAAAGCTATTGCACTGGCAAAGGAATATGGAAACTGCTCTGATAGTATAAACAGTAGGTAAAGACAGTTAAAGCTAGACAGCATTCAAGCTGCAAAATCATAATACTCTAGATTAAATAATACCACAGGTCTTAAAAACACACACCCCACATTCCTTATTAATTCTGTACATTTATTTATTCAGTTTTCTGGCTCACTTCACCCCAAAGGCATGGGAAGGGCAAAAAAAAAAGTGTAAGCTCAAAATCAATTTTCTATAGCTAGTATGTAACAATGCCAACTGGATCAGTATTTGAAAACAATACTGGGCAGAGGCCCAAGTTGCCAGCATCAAGCAAGTGACCCAAGCTTTTCCAAGTCCTCTTACAGGCTCCGTTCTCACCTTAAACATCCTCCAATCAGTAATACCATTCATGTACAAAAAGAAGTATAAAAGGAATTCCTCTACCCTCCCCTCTCACTGTCTTTATAACAGCATCTATGAAAGGAAAAGTCAGAGAAAACTCCATTCCTTCCTTCCTTGGATCACTTACTGGTAGCAAAGATATCAATATCACCTTTACAGTTCTCCCTTAATTTATCCTAGAAAGTCACTGATTCATGAAAGCAAACTAAAAAGTTATGGTGAGCAGAATTATTCAATCGGCTAAAGACAGACAATCCAGAGACATGCACCACAATCTTAATCATATTATACAGCCACAAGAGTGGCTGTATACTATAGCCAGCGTGGATTTTTTGCATTCTGCAATGTTAAATTGAAAATACCCCCATGCCATTCTGATGCTTCCCATAAGCTCATTTCAAAACAAAACCTTATAAAAGTTATAGTCCTAGACCCAGAAATGCTCGTTTAAAACCCACTTAATTTTCATGGCGATACACAAAACAGTCAGACAGAATAGAGAGTTCAAAGTTTAAAAAGAGAGAAAAAACCCAGAGCCCTTTTTGGACTTTTTTCTCTGAGAGTTCTAATCTGTTGAAATTCATTAAAAATCAGCCATGTTCACAGAGTACCTGTAATCCTATTACTGACCTTGCCCCATTCTCTGACCTTCATCTTCTGCAGTTTAAAAGTTTAAAAAATGCCTGGCTGATTTTTAATTAATTTAATAATTTTTGGGAAGTGTAGTTTGTGCAGCTTGAGGAAGTTGACAAGGTGCTTGCGACCACGTCGGCACTGGACCCTTGCCCCTCTTGGCTAGTAAAAGCTAGCCGGGCTGGAACTGCCGGAAGGGCCAAGGAAGTGATCAATGCCTCCTTGAGAGAGGGAGTTGTCCCCCATTGTCTCAAGGAGGCTGTAGTGAGACCTCTTTTGAAGAGGTCCTCCTTGGACCCAGATAATTTGAACAACTATCGACCGGTAGCGAATGTTCCATTTCTGGGCAAGGTCTTGGAAGGGTGGTTGCCGCCCAGCTCCAGACGCTCTTGGATGAAACAGATTATCTAGATCCGTTTCAATCCGGTTTTAGGCCCGGTTTTGGCATAGAAACAGCCTTGGTCGCCCTGTATGATGACCTCTGTCGGGAGAGGGACAGGGGGAGTGTAACTCTGTTGATTCTCCTTGATCTCTCAGCTGCTTTTGATACCATCGACCATGGTATCCTTCTGGAGAGACTCGTGGAGTTGGGAGTTGGGGGTACTGCTTGGCAGTGGCTCCGCTCTTACTTGACGGATCGTCTCCAGAAGGTAGTGCTTGGGGAGCATTGCTCGATACCCTGGACTCTCCATTGTGGAGTCCCACAGGGATCAGTTCTGTCCCCCATGCTTTTCAACATCTACATGAAGCCTCTGGGTGCGGTCATCCGGAGTTTTGGAGTGCGTTGCCATCAGTACGCTGATGACACGCAGCTCTATTTCTCCTTCTCATCTTCTTCAGGTGAGGCTGTTGATGTGCTGAACCGTTGCCTGGCCGCGATAATGGACTGGATGGGAGCTAATAAACTGAAACTCAATCCAGACAAGACTGAGACGCTGTTGGTGAATGCCTTTTCTGCACAGATGGTGGATGTTCATCCCGTTCTGGATGGGGTTACACTCCCCCTGAAGGAACAGGTTCGTAGTCTGGGGGTTCTTTTCGATCCTTCCTTGTCACTGGAGGCTCAGGTAGCCTCGGTGGTTCGGAATGCGTTCTACCACCCTCAGTTGGTAGCCCAACTACGCCCCTATCTGGGCAGTGATGACCTCGCCTCAGTTGTTTATGCTCTGGTGACCTCTAGATTGGACTACTGTAATGCACTCTACGTGGGGCTGCCCTTGAAGACGGTTCGGAAGCTGCAGCTAGTGCAAAACGCAGCAGCCAGACTGTTGACGAGGACCAATCGGTCCTCACATATTACACCTGTTCTGGCCCGTTTGCACTGGTTGCCGATTTGTTTCCGGGCTAGATTTAAGGTGCTGGTATTGACTTATAAAGCCTTACACGGTGCGGGTCTGCAATACCTGATGGAACGCCTTTCCCGCTACGAACCTACCCGTGCACTTTGTTCGACATCTAAGGCCCTCCTCCGAGTACCGACTCATCGAGAAGCTCGGGGGGTAGTGACAAGATCCAGGGCCTTTTCGGTGGTGGCCCCCGAATTGTGGAATAGTCTCCCCGAGGAGGTACGCCTGGCGCCGAAAGGATAACAACGTAGGCGCCAGGCTAAAACCTTTCTATTCTCCCAGGCATTTTAATTCATGTTAAAGTATTTTCATATTTTAATGGTTTAGTGATCTTAATATTACATTATTGTTATTATGTATCTGTATTTTTATATTTTGTGATTTTTGTTGATTTATTGTATTATCTTATGTTGTACACCGCCCAGGGAGCCGTTGGTTATGGGCGGTTTATAAATGAAATTAAACTAAACTAAACTAAACTAAGGGTGCTGAGAGGAGACTGCTATGCCACGGACAGAGCTCCAGTGGCCGGGCTAGTTTGACAGTCAGCCACTCTGATTGAAGCTCTGTGAGGGAAACAGGGCATCTCCTAGCAAGTCTCAGCACCCTTCACTAACTTCACTTCCCAGGATTCTTTGAGGGAAACCATGACCGTCTCAAGTGAAATCAAAGTCTGATGTGGGTGTGGCTCCCTGATTAGTCAAGGCAAGCAGCTATGAGTCTGGCTTTTAGAACACTGTTGGTGCTTATTGAGCATGCCCAACACTATCATTGAGTTCAAGGCAAAAATTATTGAATTAATTAAAAATCCCCTCCTCCCCCTCCTCCACCCCGTGGTCAGTTTTACCTATCTTAAGTATGATTGCATGGGAGTAAATGCCATTGAACTCTATAAGCATGCAAATGATCAAACTTGCCCTCCCCTCCCCCATCCTTTGTCCCCCTCCAATCCACTCCTCCCCCTCCCCCTCCTCCCCCCTCCCCCTCCCCCTCCCTCCTCCCCCTCCCCCCTCCTCCTCCTCCCCCCATGCTCAGTTTTACCTATCCTAACCATGATTGCATAGGAGTAAATCCCATTGAACTCAATAAGCATGCAAATGATCAGACCTGCCTTTTCCCTCCTTCCCTTCTCCTCTCCCCTCCTGTTCTCCTGCCCTCTTCCTTCTTCCTCCTCTCCTGCCCACTCCAGCCCTCCCTCCCTCCCCCCCGGTCAGTTTTACCTATCCTAAGCATGATTGCATGGGAGTAAATCCCACTGAACTCAATAAACATGCAAATGATCAAACCTGTTCTTTTCCTCCCCTCCCCCTCCTGCCTACTCCCATCCCCCTACTCCCTCCTCCTCCTCCGCCTCCCCTCCCCATCCCCTGTGGTCAGGTTCACCTATCCTAAGTTTGATTGCAGGGGAGTAAATCCCACTGAACTCAATAAGCTCAATAGCTCCAGGCGCTATTTTATGAAACCGATTATCTAGATCCATTTCAATCGGGTTTTAGGCCTGGTTTCGGCACTGAGAGAGCCTTGGTCACCCTGTATGATGACCTATGTCGGGAGAGAGACAGAGGGAGTGTAACTCTGTTGATTCTCCTTGATCTCTCATAGGCTTTTGATAACATCGACCATGGTATCCTTCTGGAGAGGCTTGTGGAGTTGGGTGTTGGGAGGTACTGCTTTGCAGTGGTTTTGCTCTTACTTGACGGGTCGTCTCCAGAAGGTAGTGCTTGGGGAACATTGCTCGACGCCGTAGGTCCTCCAATATGGAGTCCCACAGGGGTCAGTTCTGTCCCCCATGCTTTTTAACATCTACATGAAGCCGCTTGGTGCGGTCATCAGGAGCTTTGGAGTGCGTTGTCACCAGTATGCTGATGAGACGCAGCTCTACTTCTCCTTTTCATCTTCTTCAGGTGAGGCTGTCAATGTGCTGAACCGTTGCCTGGCTGCGATAATGGACTGGATGAGAGCTAATAAACTGAGGCTTAATCCAGACAAGACTGAGATGCTGATGGTGGGTGGTCTCTCTGATCAGATGGTGGATACTCATCCTGTTCTCAATGGGGTTACACTCCCCCTGAAAGAGCAGGTTCGTAGTCTGGGAATACTCTTAGATCCTTCTCTGTCACTCGAGGCTCAAGTAGCCTCAGTGGCACGGAATGCGTTCTACCAACTTCGGTTGGTGGCCCAGCTACGTCCCTATCTGGACAGAGAAGATCTCACCTCAGTTGTTCATGCTCTGGTAACTTCTCGATTGGACTACTGCAATGCGCTCTACGTAGGGCTGCCTTTGAAGACGGTTCAGAAGCTACAGCTGGTGCAAAATGCGGCGGCCAGACTAATAACGAGGACCAGGCGGTCTGAACACATAACACCTGTTCTGGCCCGCTTGCACTGGCTACCTATATGCTTCCGGGCCAGATTCAAAGTGTTGGTTTTAACCTATAAAGCCTTATACGGCGCGGGACCACAATACCTTTCGGAACGCCTCTCCTGATATGAACCTGCCCGTACACTACGCTCAACATCGAAGGCCCTCCTCCAAGTTCCAACTCATAGAGAGGCTCGGAGGATGGTAACAAGAACTAGGGCCTTCTCAGTGGTGGCCCCCAAACTGTGGAATAGTCTTCCCGAAGAAGTGCACTTGGCGCCGACATTGCTATCCTTTCGGCGCCAAGTCAAAACCTTCCTATTTTATCAGGCATTTTAGCTTTTCTTAAACATGTTTTAATTGGTTTTAGATTGTGGATTTGCATTTATATTTTTGTATTGTTCTGTGTGATTCTATTGTATTTATTGTAATGGTTGTACACCGCCCAGAGAGCTATGTTAGTGGGGCGGTATAAAAATTCAATGAATAAATAAATAAATAAAAATAAGCATGCAAATGATCAATCCATTCTCAGCAAATTTACACAGGATGCCATTGCTTATCTCCCGGATTAAAAAGCAGAGAAATTCACTAATAGGCACAAAACACTGCCATTTAAGAACGTACCTATAGCCCACAGATATTTCTATCAAACTTTAAAAAGCAGGGAAATTGGGCAGCTATAGTGAATGCACCAGGGGAGCAGTAGACCTGACCTCCTCTCTGAGATATTGGACTGCCCTACAAATTGGTCAAAATGCAAACACCATTTGGGTTGGTCTTTCA
The DNA here is from genome assembly GCF_030035675.1 of Rhineura floridana. Classification (NCBI taxonomy): domain Eukaryota; kingdom Metazoa; phylum Chordata; class Lepidosauria; order Squamata; family Rhineuridae; genus Rhineura; species Rhineura floridana. Next base: position 51,808,690 of record NC_084486.1, read on the forward strand.
CAGTCCAATCCACTTCCTGTGTAGCTTGGAAGAATTTGGTAACATGTGCCTCTGAGCATATGGTGAGTGGTGGCGACACCTGCAACTAGCCCAAAGAATAGAAAGAAGACATGTGCTGTGCTGATCTTGTTTTAGCAGGGAGGAAGCAACATTATTAAGACAGTTGATATAGTTCAGATGGTCACTTCAAATATGTCTGGTTTCCTTTGCAATTTTAGTGAAGTTTCCTATAGGAAATCATTTTCTTTTGTTTCTCTTTCTGTGAATATGTGAAGTACAGCAACACTTTGCAAAATTTACACTAAAAAAACTCCAAAAATAATTGTGGAGTAATGGCTCTGACTATTCTGCAGAATAGTCTCCAGGGGACATCAGGAGTGTCTTTGTTTGCACAAGATAAAACAGTGGGAGGTGAAATACATTCTAGCAAAATGCTAGGTGTGCTCAATGTTTTTAATTGACTGTGCCCACCTTGCCTTAAATTAAGTTTAAACATAGCAGGCTGAAAACATGTAATGGGGAATTTTATATATCCATACATGTATGATCATAATTATTAAAAGGGGTATAAGTTTTACAATCATAGGGACCTGAGATTCAAGCTAACAGGGAGTCCTGAAACTTAGCATTTTTTTCAGGCTAACAGCAAAAATCTGTTGCGATGGAAACAGGTCACAGTGATCTCCTGTTTTCTTGCCAAATCGGCCAGGTACATGACTAGGCTGAGATTAATTACTTTATTGTTTGGAATCAAGAAGTGTTAAGATTGTGAGAGAAGCTGTGACTGATGAAATGAAGTAGGGATTGCCAATGTTTGATTCTTGAATGCCATCTAAAGGAGAAAAGTTTTAATGAAGAGAAATAGTGAGATTTTAAATGTATTAAATTTACAACTTTGTAAGTGTGTTTTCATAAAGAAAAGGGTACATCTGTGGTGGCCTGCTTGCCTGCCTCTATATTTCTGAAAAATATTAGTTAGCCAGAGTCATCCAGCTTTTCCTTTAGTCTGTGTGATTTCACAATGTAGCTCAGGGGTTTAAACAAAATCCTCTTTTATGAGCTATGTATTTTATAAGTAAGGAAATGGGATTTCTGAGAAAGTACAAAGACATAAGAACCCCTATTGCAAAGGAATAGAACTGGGGTGTGTGTGATGCCCTTCCCTGGCTCTCCCTGTCAGGTTCCTACCTGCTCGTGGCTACTGCCTGTCACTAGGCACCACCAGGGACTCCACCAGTCCGGACTGTCCTTTTTTATGGTTTCTCTCTCCGCTCTAGCACAGACCTCACCTGCTAGGCAGCACCACCAGTCACGTCCTATAACCAGTATTCCCAGAGACTCTGCCTGAGTCTCTCTCAATCAGGTTACCTCTGTGACTGCGTGCTTAAGCTGTCCCAATCCCTTTGATCTATATAGAATGCATATAATTCTGGTTTGCTCTGGATACTTGTGGTGTTATATTCTTCCCTTCACCGCTGCCATGAATTGTTACAGTTTCCCTTCAGCCTTGGTAAGTACCTTGCCCTCCCCTCTGGTCTGTATATTCCCCAGCCAAGGATCAGGCCTCCGGTAAACCAAAATAGTGTTTATTAAATATTAGAAATAACAAGATTACTTTATAAAGGCACATAAGCATATGGTTTCATCTATTCCTGTGATACTTGTCTTAGTATTAATCCGAACTCCACACTCTCCCCACATCCACCTCCAAACACCCAGCTCCAAACACCTCTCAAACACCTCTAAAACCCACCAACGTCCACCAAACACCTCTCAAACAACCCACTAACGTCCACCCAGATTCAACTGTCATCCTTCCATTTATACTCTCAGCCATTCAAACACTCAGCCAATCATCCAGCATTCTACTGCTCATTTACTCCCCCCTCCTCTTTCATTCCACTTACCATGTATCTTCTATACAAACAGCACTTACCATATATACATTAATACAGGAACATCACAGGGGGCTCATACATTCACAAACACCCTGAGTTAAGTTCCCAAACTTAACTCAAGGGAACTTGTCCAAATTTCTCCGATGTACCTGGGTAAGCCTGACTAATCAGAAAAAATGAAACAATGGCATATGGAATGTACTGGGTATGCTTGAAAACATTCACAGTAGTAACTCCAACTAGTCCCAAAATTCATTAGTCTTGAAGAGACAGTAGGACAATGGTAACATTTATGATATGGACAGAATCTTGGAATCACTACTGGAGTTAGCTAATGCTTTCTGATTGGTTTGGAATGATGTTGTGTGGGCAAGGACTCATAAGATTGGTGAAATCATTGTCACATGCTGTAATTGTACTCTATAAAAGAGCTTGCACGCAGTGCCTCAGTGCAGTCCTTCCTGGATGTTCCTGAGAGGCTGGCCCTGCATATGCTTGTAAGAATAAAGGCCTACTTTTTTGCTCCAAGCCTGTGTCTTCAATTTTATTCAAGGACCCCCAGCAAAAGACCCCAAGGAGAAGAATTCTCCAACACATGCATCCTCTTTTTTCCAACAGCTGGAGTCATTGCTGAAGTAGCAACATAGTGTAATCAGTCTGATTTTACATCAAACTGCAGTTTCAGATTCAACCGTTAATGCACCCAAAATAGAAATGGAACACAACCTCCAGTTTGAAACACAAAAGGCTGTCTTCACCATCATATTACACTGACCAATAAAAGGCTTTGAAATTAATAAAAATAAATTTGACACAGATTTCTAGGATGAATAATGAGGGAAATAAAATTTTCTAGATTAGATTCTCTGTAGAAACATTAGTAACACAGGAAAGAAGCAAAGTAAGAAGAACACCAACAGACATACAAAAATATAATTCTCTATCTTTGGAGATGGCAGGTGTTGCCAGCACTCACTATATGCTCAGAGGCACATTACCAAATTCTTCCAAGCTACACAGGAAGTGGATTGGACTGTGAAAGACCAAAACTGAGGGGCACAGCTAATACCGTGGAAGACAGAAACAAATTTCAAAGGGACCTTGACAGGCTGGAGCATTGGGCTGAAAACAGAATGAAATTCAACAGGGATAAATGCAAAGTTCTACAGTTAGGAAAAAGAAACCAAATGCACAATTATAAGATGGGGGATACTTGGCTCAGCAATACGACATGTGAGAAGGATCAGAATTGTCACTGATCACAAGCTGAATATGAGCCAACAGTGGGATGTGGCTGCAAAAAAGGCAAATGCTATATTAGGCTGCATTAACAGAAGTATAGTTTCCAAATTGCGTGAAGTATTAGTTCCCCTCTATTCAGCATTCATCTTGAATATACGTCCAGTACTGGTCTACGCACTTCAAGAAGGATGCAGACAAACTGGGACAGGTTCAGAGGAGGGCAACAAGGATGATCAAGGGACTGGAAACAAAGTCCTATGAGGAGAGACTGAAAGAGCTGGGCATGTTTAGCCTTGAGAAGAAAAGGCTGAGGGGAGATATGATAGCACTCTTCAAGTACATGAAAGGTTGTCACACAGAGGAGGGACGGGCTCTCTTCTCGATTGTCCCAGAGTGCAGGACACGGAATAATGGGCTCAAGTTGCAGGAAGCCACATTTCGACTGGACATCAGGAAAAACCTCCTAACTGTTAGAGCCATACGACAATGGAACCAATTACCTAGAGAGGTAGTGGGCTCTCCGACACTGGAGGCATTCAGGAAGCAGCTGGACAGCCATCTGTCAGGAATGCTTTGATTTGGATTCCTGCACTGACAGGGGGTTGGACTTGATGGCCTTATAGGCCCCTTCCAACTCTACTATTCTATGATTCTGTGATTCTAACCCAAATTGTGTTTGCATTTTTACAAATATGTCAGGCAGTACAATATCTCAGAGAGGAGGTCAGGTCTCCTGCTCCTCTGGTGCATTCACTATAGCTGCCCAATTTTCCTGCTTTTTAAAGTTTGATAGAAATATCTGTGGGCTATAGGTACATTCTTAAATCGCAAGGTGCCTATTAGTGAATATTCTCAGAAGTAAGGATGGGTTCCGTTGGCTGGTGCAAAAGTATTCCGTTGACCTAGCAGGCCGGTACCAAATCAAGTTTGTTCTTTGTCTGCTTAGCTGCTGCTTTTAATGTCTGTTTTTTCCTCTCATAAAAAATATTGATATTGATAATTTTGAAAGGATATTTTAGAGGTGGATTTTTTAAAAAAAATAAAAAATAACTGCGGAAAATCACTACATAAAAATCCAATCTGCAATGACAGAGAATAAATGAATTGATGGAAAATTTGGTACCAAATCCTAATTGGGCAGAATTCTAGCACATCATTACTTAGAAGTAAGTTTAACTGACCTAAAAAGGATTTATTCCAATGTTAAGTGTTCATAGGATTGCAGTATAAATTAGGATAATAAATTTCCAATTGCTAATCAATGTCCTTGATACCGAGCCCTAGGTGCTAGATTATGTATACTGCTTAGGTCTTGACAAGTCTCCAGGTGAAGCACCTGTACAGTAACAAGACAACAATGACTGAAAATACCTATTTTTTGTCCTCTGTACTTGCTGAGGGGAAAACAGAATAAAGTTCATCATACAGTATGAATCCACTTTATAAGGCCGCTGCAAAAGCATTCTATATCCATAATGCCACCTGATTCTGATTTTGTGCTTGGAATTCATTTTTGTGAACACAATTTTGTGCTTGGAATTCATTCTGCTTCCCATAGAATGAGAGCCACACTACAGTTTGTTTAAACTTTAAACTCAAAGAGCATCAGCTGGGCTGGACTGACAATTAATGGAATCAGAACAGGTATGAAGGGAAATTTAACTCTTTTCTTTTCTGCCATTGTGCTTAAAAAATCCCATTGTCTCCCCACCCCACCCAGCAAATGCTAGATGAGTTATTTAAGAGTAGGGATGGAATGATCTGTCCATTTCAATTCTCTTTGTTTCTCATTTTTCCAATCTTAAAGTCAATTCTCCACATTTCTGCAGCAGTTTGCATTTTTTTAAAAGAAAGTCCTCACAGAAATTATTCAGCATTTAAATGTGAATTTCTTCTAATAAATGTATTTTTGTATGTAATTTTGACTACTGTACACATTTTTGCAACCAATGTCTAATTCCATATATAATGCTTTTTTGTACATTACTTTCACTAATATGTTCATTTTTATGAACATTTTCCCCTAATAGATGCATTTTTGTAAAAACTGATTGGAGAACTGCATTCAAAATTCAGATAAGTGAGAAGGATGTTGGTGTTTTGGTTCCCATATTTTTTCAGAAAGTGCAAATTTGATTTTTAAATGTGAATTGAATAAAATTTCTCTCCCATACCTATGTTACAGTTTACCGACATGTTCTTCTCATTTCAAATATCATAAATTTTAAGTATAAATTGCTATATTTAAATTATAATAGTGGAGGAAGTTATTGTAGAGCAACAGCTCTTAAGATTTGTGCACTGGTATCAAAACAAAAATATGCATTAAAAATGACAAAAAGCATTCAAACTTCTTTAACAGAAAGAGAATTTGCATGCCTTTTTGAAACTTTAAATGCTGTTTAGGGTTACAAAAGTAATCATGAAAAATAAAGTGGCATTACATCTCTGCCTCTTAGTAATATCAGTGAAAGTTAAATATGGAACTGCAGAATCCAGGAGGTCTGGGCTTCATTTCCAACTTTACTTGGCACTGTATTCAATCTGACCAGATCACTAACTCTTTCAATGCTTTGGTTTACGTATTTGTAAAATGGATGTAGCATCACAGAATCCAGTAAAATGGATGTAGCATCACAGAATCCATATGGGAGTCAAAATACTTCATAGGCACACATTAAAACTGCCCTGAAAGCTTCCAAAGTGGATATTTTCTTTCAGTGCACATAACCTAGAGGTACAAAACATGTGAGCAGGTTGCATTTTTCTCCTCGAAATAAAAGGCATCACCCTTTGGCTTTTGTTTTGTTTTTGTTAAAGAGTAGTCAGATTTTACCAGCTATTAGCATGGAAGTGGACTAACTAGATGAAGACATGTTGCAGGAATACAAACTAGGGATTCTATGAAGATTCTGTATATAGCAATATAGAAAGAAATATTCTGTAAGTATTTTGCCTACTGTTTTTACATTAAATGTTTTCACTGTTACACAAAAGAGAGGCACACGATGAAGTTATACCTGTTCTCTGGTGCACAGGATATCAAGAGGAATGTAACCTCTAGCTAAAAGATGGGAGTTGTAGTCACCTGTGAGTGACTAAGGTGTGGTTCAGCAAATGTTGGAATTTATTATGCAATCCTTATCCTAAACACACTAAGGCCCTGTGGAAATGGAATATTAAAAGAATGCATGCTTATGCAGACCTGTATTCCCCTGCTCCCCACCCCCATGCAAATGTCTCCCTCATGTCAGTGATTTCTTTACAGCATGGTAGCTTTACATAGGCACTATAATAGTAGTATAGTCTAATAATAGTCTATAGTAGACATTGTCAAAATATTGGAAGTGCTGGTTGTTATTGTATTGTTATAGAAATATGTTATTGTTTCTTTTTTAACAATGTTAATATTTTGTTATTTAATTTTTTATAATCTGTATTGTTCTTTTCTGATGTGTATTTTGGTGATTTTTTTGTATTTGTGTTTATTTTTTGTGAAACGCCTCAAGGGCCTCCTTGGCCAAAAGGCGGCATAGAAATAAACAGTAACATAACATAACACTACAGTTAATGCTAGCCTGATTTACTTGTAACTATTGAGGGGAATCCTGGTTAGCATTAACCATGACAAGCATCAATACAACCATGAAGTCTACACCACACTTTAAAAAGCAAACTACAGAAGGGTTGGGGAGGATGAAAGCAAGAAGGAGCATACAGCACACTTCTCACCATCTATCTGTTACAGCATATTATGTCTGTTATCAGACCTTACTATGAAGCAAGTCCCACTGTCAGAACTAGCCTTTATGACCTGACACAATTTTTCACCATTAAGCGATCTGGAGGGAAATGCACAATAAATTACATTCAAAAAATCCACATGGACAAGTGAGAGCCTGCAACAAAACACTGCATATTTTTTTGAGTTAACACACAGCAGATATTGAAAAGAGAAAAGAAAGGTAGGAAGCCAGTGGTCTATATTGCTACCACTGCCCACTGCATTTGTTCCACAACTAATCTTGTTGCCATCAGATGCTAGGCTGTGGATGATATTGAAGAAAAAGCTTTGGAATTCATACATACACACCAGCTTGCACACACACTTATTTACACACAGAGTGGCAGGGGGAGATGATGCCAGTGGACATCAATCCACTATGGAAACTGTACTTAAACTCCTCTGCAACCTAAGGAGAGGGATGAATTTCATTCTGAGTAGACATAAGGTAGTATAATACTGCTGGATGGAAGGAGAGGACAGCTTATTCTTACAATTGTTCCCAGGATGTGTACCCATCTCTTTCCCCCATTCCAAATGAGATATCAGTTTGATTACTAACACAGCCAAAGCAACGTATTTCACTTCTTTTCTTCTTCATGTCACCTGGCATGTAGCATGGGGAGACAGAACAATGCCTATAGAATACTGTGGCCCAGCAGTGAGTAGCGCCTCTTCCCAAGCACATATCATGCCCATGCTAAAGGATCTGCACTGGTTGCCTATAACCCATGAAATCAGTTTTAACATCGTCTTACTTATCATATAAAGCCCTAAACAATTCTGGGCCAGGTTACCTGAAATACTGTGTTTCCCCACTGCTCGGTAAGGACACCAACATGAACAAATGGAACCCAGTTGGTCCTTCCATAGCCTAATGATTGTTGGTTTATGGTGATGCGGAGGTGGGCTTTTTAACTGGTGACACCAGTGTTATAGAATGGGCTCCCTGCTGAAAGGCCCCCTCTAAACTGGAATTCCACCAGCTTTTGAAGATAGATATTCCCTTGAGAACTCAACTTGAGTCTCCTGTTTTAAGTCCTGAGTTTTAATGGGGTTGTCTTATTGCAAATTTTAAATATGGATGTTTATATTTTAGTGTTGGTGTAACTTGTTTTTGTATTTGTAGATCAGTTAGAAGCATATTTTGACATTAAAAGAAAGAGGCAGTGATCCGACCGCTCCTGAAAAAGCCCACCATGGACCCATTTGTCTGTGACAATTACTGACCAGTCGCAAATACCCCCTTTCTTAGGGAAGGTAATTGAGAGGGTTGTGGCGCAGCAATTGCAAGTGCTCTTGGATGGAACAGATTATCTTGACCCATCCCAGTCTGGGTTCAAGCCTGGTTATGGGACTGAATCGGCCTTGGTTGCCCTGATGGATAACCTTTATTGGGAAAAGGACAGGGGGAGTGCGACCCTATTACTCTTACTTGATCTCTCAGCAGCTTTTGATACCATTGACCATGGTATTCTTCTGGACTAACTTGGTGAGATGGGTATTGGAGGCACTATTCTACAGTGGTTCCGATCCTATCTCCAGGGTCACTCTCAGAGAATAGCACTGGGTGATTGTTTTTCAGCCTCCTGGCAGTTGTGCTGTGCGGTGCCGCAGGGTAACATCTTGTCCCCCATGCTGTTTAACATCTATATGAAGCCCTTGGGAGCAGTCATCAGGAAATTTGGGGCAAGGTGTCAGCAGTATGCTGATGATACCCAGCTCTATTTCTCTGTAACATCTGAATTGGGAGAGGCCGTGCAAGCCCTGGACCGCTGCCTGGACTCAGTGGTGGGCTGGATGAGGGCCAATAAACTGAGTCTGAATCCTAGCAAGATGGAGGCACTGTGGGTTGGTGGTTCCCGAGTTCAGACTATTGGTTAGTTGCCTGTTTTGGATGGGGTTGTACTCCCTCTGAAAGAGTAGGTCCATAGTCTGGGGGTGCTCCTGGATCCATCTTTGTCTCTAGAGGCCCAGGTGACCTCACTGGCTTTACCAGCTGTGGCTGTTTCTGGACTGGGATAGCCTGACCACTGTTGTCCATGCACTGGTAACCTCTAGGCTCGATTACTGTAATGTGCTCTATGTGGGGCTGCCCTTGAGGTTGGTCCGGAAGCTGCAGCTGGTGCAAAATGAGGCGACGAGACTGCTCACTGGGGCAGGGTATTGCCAACATATCACTCTGCTGCTGAAAGAATTGCACTGGCTGCCCATTTGCTACCAGGCCAAGTTCAAGGTTCTAGTCTTGGTGTACAAAGCCCTATACAGCTTGGAACCAGGATACCTGACTGTCTTATCCTTTATATACCCAGTCGATCACTGTGCTCTGCAGGTGAGGGGCCTCCTGAAGATACCATCTTATCAGGAGGTCCGTTCTGCACAACATAGGAAATGGACCTTTAGTGTGGTGGCATCTACCCTATGGAATTCCCTCCCCTTAAATATTAGACAGGCGCCATCTCTCTTATCTTTTTGGTGCCTATTGAAGACCTTCTTCTTTCAACAAGTCTTTAAGTTGAGACCTTATCCCAGTCTGCGTCTGTGCTGGAATTGCTTTTTAATATGTTTTTAAACATTTTTTTTTAAAAAAATGTTTTTAACCTTTTTTTAAAAAAAAAGTTTTAAAAGATGTTTTGTTTTAATGTATTTTAAAGTCTGTTTTTATGATGTTTTAAAGTGTTTTAGTGCTTTTGTTTGCCACCCTGGGCTCCTGCTGGGAGGAAGGGTGGGATATAAATCAAATAATAAATAAATAAGCAGAATATAAATTAAGAGAAAACAACTGCAACTGCAATGAAACAGCCCAGGCAATGCAACAGACTAAGGGTTTTGTCTGCTGTCTATGCTCATATAACCAGTATTCTGTTAAAACATGAGACCCATACACATGCACAGTCCTTCTACTCTTCTCTCATTCTCTTAACTGCATATGATGCAACGAGCCATGTCAATGTATTCTGAAGGCTTGGTAGGAGGTGCCCTCCTCATACAAGCCTTGTTTCAAATGCAGGGCAACAGTTATGAGTCAGCATGGAGTGCTCCTATTCAGTGTTCCAGCCAAGCAGTCATACTATTTTCTAAGATATACCATACCATTTCCCATCCATCTTGGTTTCCTATTTCCCACCCACCCCAAACAGTCAATGAGTACTCCATGCTCACTGAGCACTCAGTCCCCACCGGCTGTTTTTTTGGGGGGGATGAGTTGTAGAGGGGTCCCCCTTATAATTTTTCCATGAATTTGCCAGGATAGTGCTATTTTTGATACTTTAGGAGTGTCATTCATGGAACTGAGTTCACTATTAGTATATGATGATTTTGTACAGGTGACTGATAAGGAAGCAACTGGATTATTAGCTAAACATATTCAGAGTTGGCAACATCTCTGAAGGTGGTTTTATATATTGGGTTGAAGCAAATAAGTAGTTAAGGGGTAGGACTGGCAGGCTTATGTACTGAGAGATACAATTTGGTCAGGAATGGTACATTAAGCTTATTAAGACTACATCACTTTCACCTAAATTTAACCACGCAGATCACTACAAGGAACAAAAAGATTACCTCTAATTGTTACAATATGTCCTGAAAGCAAAAGGTTTCTCCCAGAATCATCATTTTCTAGGAAATTCATTCTTAATGAGAACACCAGATTGATCTCAACTTAAACCAAACTTTATAAAACCACACGAAAAACAGCAGCAATGTGCAGTATTCAAACATTTTAAGGTATTTGGTCTCTGTACCATGCAATCTTTATTGCTTCCTCCTTTTTCAAGCACTCAAGTCATGAAACCAAGTGGTTCGGTTCTCAGTCCCCATCAATGTAAAATAAATACTAGACATATTCAGTACAGATGCAACGCAATTCAGGAAGTGCACCAACAGAAAGCATACTCAGATTCCACTGAACCATCTGAGTTGGCTTTGTGATGTGTATGCATATTGTCATTCCAAACTAGTAGTCATTGCACACAAATCTAGCTGGATTTAGGGATATATTTATCCGCCACTGTGTGATATAGTCTGCTAGCTTATCATGCATAACACAGTATGATCATCCCAGAAATTTCTTCATTGTTGCATGGTTTTGCCAAGAAAAGACAGAAATCCTGGCTCCATGCTCATTAGCATGGGACGCTATTGTGGGATGGTGCATAGTCCCAAGCAGCAACAGACAGGGAGATTTAACCTCCTGCCCTAATGCCTGCTCCCACAGGATAGCCTGTAGTCCCAGGTGATCCTGCAACTGTGCTAGAAAGGGCAGGCTGGGCCCAGGCTGTTAAAAGGCCTTGACCCTGCTACAGCCAGGCCTTTTCTTCGCATGCCAGTTTCCCCACACAGTCTCCCTCAGTTATAGTGCTTCACTGAGTTAAAAGAATCACTGATTGACAGGGCCAGATTTTCCTCTCAACCAAAATGGCTCTCGATTGAATAGGTTTTTGCCTATCCTTCAGTGATTGCTTTTCAATTGTTAGGGACATCACAGAATCATAGAAGAGGCCTATAAGGCCATCGAGTCCAACCCCCTGCTCAATGCAGGAAACCAAATTAAAGGATTCCCGACAGGTGGCTCTCCAGCTGCTTCTTGGATGTATGCTTCTGTCACAATTTAAGATAGAAATTGCATTGGATAGTATCAAACAAAAGTGGGACCCCCATAAAGGTTCTAGTGGGGGAATGTGGGGACCACGCCCCTGGCTAAGGAGGGGCCTGGCCTCAATACAGCACACACCCACTGATCAAAGCAAGATTGGCTTGCACCACACTTGGGGTCTAACGCTCTCTAATTCTCAAGGGTGGCTTCCCCAACTGCTTGTTGGGAGAACAAACATTCCCTCAGCATGGGATGATGGAATGATAGCAGATCCTTGCCCTACTGCCATGCCACCCCTGCTTACCTGCTGTAATCCAATAAAGTTGTGGCTTGTTTCACCCATAAATCATTGTTGGTTGTTTTATTCCCATTGCTGCGGGAGGGGGAACACACATCATGCACCTGCCTCACAACATGCTTTCTTATTCTCCATCACCACACCTGATCTGTCCAGCAACAGAAATATAACTGAGTGTAGTCGTGTCAGGTGCCAGGAGGACACTAAGATACGCTCCACAGGAGCTAGCAGTGCAATTTCACATAAGGCACCCAAAACAACTGCAGCACAGTCTTGTTTTTCCATCTGGCCAGATTTCATCATCTGCATCAACTCGGTCCTGAAAAGAGATCTAAAATTCACAAACTAAATTCTAAATTCTCAGCTTTATGGAACCAGCTTTAGGGAACCAGGACACAAAAATGAATTAAGTCACACCATATTGGTCATCAAATGTATCATTTCACAATATTGGAAAAGTAAACTCTGTTTTATCACAATCCAACTTTGGTGGAGTAACGTCATCGAACTTGATGGCACCTTGAGCTCGCTCTCCGTTATCCTCAAGGACTAATTCCTAATAATTTATGTTCTACCTTGCTTATCAGCATCTGTGTCCTAATGAGTGAGAGCAATTTTTCTGCTAAAAGTACAGAACTTCAATCTTCTATTAGCTCTGAGACTTTCAGACGACAGAAACGCTTGAGAGAAGACAACAACGGCCCTGACATGTCACTGAAAACTCAGAAGAGAGGCACAGTAGATGCCAAATTCATGATGGATTTTTTTGAGAAATTCAGAACTGATATAACCAGAGACTGGGAAAAAGCACTGCAACCTCTTCAGCAAGACATTAAAGATCTATCTGCCCAAATGAAGGAAACTTCGCAGATAGTGATAGAGATGAAAGAATGCACCATGAAACCTAAGACAGCCATTAAGGGTTTGACTGCAGAACAACAAAATATGAAACAACACATTGTGGATCTTGAAGATCAGTCTCGTGGCCAGAATCTGAGGGTGAGAGGGGTTTATTGAGCATGAAGGAGAAACATCTAGCTCTTTGCTGAAAGATCTGGTGGGATTGCTGAATGATCAGTTTCCTGAAGTGAAATTGACTAATATAGAGAGAGCTCATCAAGCAGTGCACCCAAAACCAAAGGCAGATGACAGACTTAGAGACATTATAATTCATTGCACCTGATATGCATGCAAAGAAGCAATTGCACAAAAAATCAGAATAATGGTGCCTTTATAAAGGAAAGGTGCTCCTGTAGCCATTTTTCAAGATTTGAGTCAAGACACTCTGCAACGATGCCAGGACTTCAAAGCCTTTATAGATTTACTTCACAAAGCAGACCATCAACATAAGTGGGGCTTTCCCTTCAAGATGATTCTGAAAATTGACAGGGTGACATACGTAATCACCACTACAAAAGAAACACTGATGATCCTTCTGGGGTTAGAGCCGAAATCTGGTGACAATGTGGCCGCCATCCCTGACAGCGCTAGTGAAGACGACGATGGACAGGGCTGACAAGTGGAAAGAAAAGGCGGCAACAGATCGAAATGTGACAGTACAACTTCATAAAAAAATTAATTTGCTTCTTTCCTTGTTTAATTCTTAACTATTTTACATAAACATGCTTTGAATTTGGAGCTTAACAATAAACTCATTTGCTTATGGGTAAACCTTATGTTAGGTTACACTAACAGTGCCACTTAGGAATGCTTTTATCTCGCAGTCATTCCCCTGCTGTCCTGGGGGGGGGGTGCTCCACTAGTTCAACTTCTCTGTTTCTACACCAAAGTGGAGGGCATTTGTCAGCTGCATTCTAGAGCTTGCCCCAGAGGGGGGCTCTAGTGGTTTAGAACACTGGGTTGCTGATGTTCATTTTGTTCACACAGTTGCTGGAGGTACTGGAAAAGATGGGTGGAAGGGTTGGGGGAGGGAGGGAGGATTTAAGTTAGAGAGAACTGGTTGCAAATATTGTAAGAATGCAGGATTAGTTTGTCTACTACATTTTATTTATTTCAAATGACTAATTTAAATGTTTTATCCTAGAATGTTAATTGACTAGGGACCGTTATAAAAAGAAAAAGGGGTTACAAGTTTTTTACATATGAGCAACATAGATATAATTTGTCTCCAAGACATACACACACAAAAAAGTGGAGGAAAAGCGTTGCTGCCCCCTGGACTGGGAAAGTGGTATTCTTTCTCAGGTAATTCCAAATCCAGAGGAGTGGCTCCATGGATAGCTAATAAAATTGGTGTTGTTTATGAAAACCAGCTTTCAGATCAAATGAGTGTTTATTTTTTATTAAAGGTACAACTAATGGCAAAAGATTTATAGTAGGATCCATCTATGCTCCTAAATCTCTTCAACTGACTTTTTTGTCTGATCTCTTTGCTCAGTTATCTGTTTTTCAAGAAGGTAAACTGATCCTGGAAGGAGATCTAAACTTAAAAATAGATGGTCACAAAGACAGGATGACTGGAGGTAACACACTACTGATTCTGGTCATTTTCGTCTGCTAGCTAATTACAAACTGGTGGATTCATGGAGATTTCGACACCCTTTTGACAGAGATTATATTTCTTATTCCAGTCGATTTCATACCTATTCACAGATAGATTATTTATTATTGACTGATGATCTGCTTTCAGCTCTTAATCTGGCAATGAATGATTCCATAACTATTTCTGACCACGCTCCTATTCTTGTTAAATTAAGCTTCACCCCTCCCAGATGTTACAGGTGTGACAAGGGCAACTCCCATTTGGTTCTCTTTGCATGGGGAGAGAGATAGATAATCCTCACAGCTGACTAGGCTGCCACTGACCTGTGCTCATCTTTTCTGTCTGTCTTCCTTCCATGTAAACTGATATGTCTCAGGGAGCTATTCACACCTCTGACTCACCTTCCTGTTTCTCTCTTCTCTGCTGACCACCAGAGAAGAAGGAGCCATGTTCTCTTTGTCTCCTCTCCTCTAGCATGAGGGGCAATGTCCAGGCATGGTCATTGCAGCCTCCAACTTAGTTAGCTAAACAGAAGTAGCACCTTTTCTATCCAGTATTTATTTTTATTAATAAAGTAGTCTTTCCTTATTTTGAAACCAACTCTAAGTCTGAGTGATTTAAAGCAAGGTAAAAGCTCACTTTCTCTCAAGGAAAATCACATCCAAGCTACACTAAGCTAAACTCTGCTAATTTACTAAAATTCTAATTGGTCTACCACTGGAGAACCAAGCACCAAACAGAGGCCTTTTACATGGAGATTACAACCGAATCTATTACAAAATCCTTTATTCTCTAAGAATATGCAGGATATAGAGTTCCTTCACAACAACAGCAACTCACATACTCCCACAATAATTTGGGATACCCTTAAAGTTGTTATTTGAGGTACTATGATAAGTGAACAAAGTAGACTACGTAAAGACAGAATCTCAGAGGCTGTTATTGCTTAAATCTATACCAGATTTGGAACGTCTATACAAATTAAGCCCAGACCCAAACACTTACCCAAAACTAATGGGGGGGGGA
The DNA here is from genome assembly GCF_030035675.1 of Rhineura floridana. Classification (NCBI taxonomy): domain Eukaryota; kingdom Metazoa; phylum Chordata; class Lepidosauria; order Squamata; family Rhineuridae; genus Rhineura; species Rhineura floridana. Next base: position 51,824,035 of record NC_084486.1, read on the forward strand.
ATCGGAACGGAAAGCTCTTGACACAGCAAAAATTTCCATGGCTCTGCAATATGTTAACTAAACTTACTATGAATTTGGGTACTAAAACTCAAAACTATTGGCGAATAGATTAAGAAACAAAAACCTAAGAAATAAAATTATAGCATTACAATCCAGCCACAATAGAAGAATTTTTTAATACAGATGATATTTTGGAGAAATTTCATATGTTTTACTCATCATTAAACACTTCAAAAAACCCAAAGGATCTCTTAATCAAGGACTACATTGCAAAGCAAGGTGTTAAAAAGTGAATCTTAACCCATAATTAATATTTAAATAGGGAAATTACAGAAGAGGAAATTTCTGAAGCAATTAAAAACCTTAAACCAAATAAAGCTCCAGGTTATATTGGAGCTTTTTATAAAAAGTATAATGATTTGTTGAGACCTCTATTGAAAAAACTTTTAACTGAATTTCAATTAGGAGATCAAATTCCAGAATTCTAGAAGATGTCATGTATTATTGTTATACCTAAGCCAGGTAAAGATGAGGAACAGGTTGACTCATACCATCCTATTTCCCTCATCAACATTGATGCCAAATTATTTTCTAGCATTCTTGCTAAAAGTCTAGCCAATATAGTACCTCAGTACATACATGCAGACCAATTTGGTTGTATACAACTTCCAATTCTTAATGCTATTTTTACCCTAATTTGTGTCAGAGTCAAATGGCTTTAGTGTCACTAGATGCCACCCAGGCCGTTGACAAATTAAAGTGGGTTTTTATTTAATGTATTAGAAGCAATAAACTTTGGTCCTCCTTTTTTCACATTTTAAAATCTTTATATGAAGATTCTTCTGCATGTGTAAGAGTATATGGAGTTGATTCAGTGCATTTCAACATAGATAGGCACTAAACAAGGGTGCTCTCTTTCACCTATTCTATTTGCTTTTGCACTTGAACTACTAGCAAATGCGGTAAAGGCTCATCCATCAAAATTAAGGGTCAGTACCATCTCATTAACCTTTTTGCCAATGGAATAGCTCTAATGTCAAACCCTAAGGAAACAATGCCGCTTTTACTTTCTAAAAACCAAAAATATGGAGCTAGAGCAGGTCTGGAAATCAATTTTCAAGAATCATAACTTCTTTGTTTCAATATGTCCCCTGACCTTATCAGAGAAGCACATGTAATCTTTGAGTGAAAAATTTGTTCCAAACCATTTAAATATTTGGGTGTAGTAATAACAACAAATTCGGCCAAATTGATACATCTAAATTTTTCACATTAAAGTCATCATAAGTAAGCTTAAAGACTGGTCTCAATTACCGTTATCCTAGCTAGATTAAGTAGCCGCCATAAAAATGTCTATTTTACCTAAACTAATTTTTTTATTTCATTCTATTCCTATTCTAATCCCCAAAGATAAACCTTTATGCTGGCAACAAAGTATTAATAAATTCATTCATCAAGGCAAAAAAAATCAACTAATCAAAAACAATCCATACAGAAGCGCCAAAAAAGGAGGCTCGGGCATTCCAAATCTCCAACTTTACCACAACGCTTCACATCTTAAAAGCATGCTACCATTGATACAGGGTTCAACTAATAAATCCTGGATAACTATTGAAAGGCGTGGGAGCATTCAAGAATCTAGAGCAGTGGTTCCCAACCTTTATGAGCACGGGACCCCCTTTATAAGCTGGAAAAAAATTGTGACCCCCCCTCCCCCCCAGGGAGGCAGGCTGGCTGCCAGGAAGGAAGGGGGAAAGCAGCCTTTCTTTGCAGCCTTGCTTATTTTTGCTTCACAAAAAGCCCTCTCCTCTCATTCTAAGCAAGGGTGTTGCCAGTAGCGGCAGTGCAAGGAGACAGGAATCAGTGATAGTAATCCCCTCTTCTTCCTGGTAGCTCCACCCTCAGCCTCCTTTGGCATCTGCCATGTATTTTATAGGCAGATGCCTGCCCCTAGTGCTCCTGAAAGATGCTCTGGCGCTTCAGCAAAAAGCCTCCCCTCTCCTCTGGAGCAAGGGGGAGGTGTCATCTGCAGCAGCAGTGGAAAGCAGACAGTGTAGAGGGAGTGAAGACTTATTTTAAAAAAATAATAAATAATTCATTTCTTTACTGTTCATGGTCCCCCCCTTGGGTTACTTCGTGGGCCCCCTGGGGGTCCCGGCCCCCAGGTTGGGAACCACTGATTTAGAGGACTCCTGTTAACTGTTCACATAGGCGAGAAGTTCAATTCCATAATTAATCCCTTTCTTAAAAGCACTGGAACAAAAATTTAAGCCCCCAAATTTCACCTCTGATTCCTATTCTCCATCATCCGATGTTTTACAAGAGCAACAAATTCCATCAATTTAAAGAATGGCCAAACGCAGATCAGTATCATCTTAAGGATTTCTATGTTGGGTCTTGTCTTAAAACTCTAGTTCAACTAAAAGCACAACTAAAAGATATCATGGTCTCATGGTTTCAGATATGCCGGGTACATCATTTTATAACTATGCCAGCTACGATTCAACAAGCAACAAGGCCATTAACTTCTTTTGAAATACTTCTTACACAAACATCAGGAAGTGGAAGAGAGGCGTTGTCTCCCATATATAGAATCTTGTTAGAAACACTGGCAGGAATTTCTATTATCAAGAGCAAATTTGGGAACACGGTTTACAGAAACAAAGAACTGATTCTCAATGGGAAGGGATTCCTTTCAAGATTCCTTTCAAATCTGTCTCTGCGAGGCTTTGTGAAAAAGCACTTAAAGTTTATTTTCACTGGTACCTCACTCCCCACACCCTGCACAGAATTAATCCTTTGCTGTCACCACTTTGTTGAAGATGGTGTGGGAGAGAAGTACATTTTTCACATGTGGTGGACATGTAAAAGGATAGTTCCATTTTGGCAAGACTTTTTAAGGAATTTAACAAAATTACTAAACAGATACTCCAACTACACCCAATGCTAGCTTTATTACTCATTAGTGATGGGACCCTCAACTCAGTAGAACATAAGGAATTAACAAGTGTCCAGCTCATTGCAGCTTGATTGGTAATTGCTTCAGCTTGGAAAATAACTGATCCCAATTTATTTCAAAGATGGTACCAAGAAGTGTGGAAATTGGCATTTATGGAGAAAATAACACAAAACTTAAGGGCAATGAAAAAAGGGGTGGAGGCTGATAAGGTTTACAAAACATGGTTTTGTTTTATTGTATTTGCAAGTCAGAAGGAAAATGGTTGTTCTCCTCCATCCTCACATGGCCACATTTGGAGGCCCACTTTAGGCTGAACTCTAAAAATACATATTAGAACATAACTTTATTGGTTCTGTATCTTACACGGAACTGAATTTTGACTATGTGTCAATGCTTTTTCTTTGTTTTGGACTTGTTCTGTATTTGTACTTTTAAAACAAATAAAAATAGTTTTAAAAATCCAACGTTATACTCATTTGGAACTTTAGCTAACTTAAGAGAGTTCATGGAAGGGAAGTTTTCCATAACCCCCCCCTTCCCCTGCACTGTTTAAAAATCCTCTCTGAAGGGTCAGGGTCCCCTCCTGAACAATGTGAGATGGGACACAGAGACTTGTTGGGGCAAAATTGGATAGGTTAACTATATCCCATTCTAGAAGATACCCCAGTGTCCCAATCACATATTGTTCAGAAAGACTCCTGACGTTCTAGAAAGGCTTTTTCTGGGGGTCCAGCTCACTATAAGGGGGAAGGAGCAGAGCAGATGTTTTATGATATTCCATAATTTAGTTTATTTTAGGATCCCAGCTGAATGCAATGATATTATGTACATGACACACCCTGTACACCATACAGTGAAACCTTGGGAAATCAGCAGAACCTATTAATGCACATTTTCACTCCTTTCCCCTCAACTTCTACTCCCATATTTTTATTCTTTAGGTTCATCTCTCTATTATGGTTTAAAAACAAAACTCAATAAAACATTAACAAGCACCACAATATTCTTAGCACAGCCGCTGAGTCGTGAGTTATATTCTTAGGATGCAAATATTCTTAGGCTGTGGTTGTTGCCTACAGGGGAAGGTTATGACAGCACAGCACAGAAGTTCTGGATTTGGCCCTTCATTTCAGGACGTGTTCAAATCTTGAAGCAATAATTTCAACTTGTTTGTTTTATGGTTTATTCATCACTGCTAATAATTTATCACATTTTTGTTCCAAAATTCCTCCAAGCACCTGCCATGCTATCCTCAGAAGTATCTTTTTTAAAGTTAGTATTTTTTAAATTATTATTATTTTTCAGGGTTAAAGAATTTGGGGGAAGCGGCTTGCTAATTTTGCTTTTACTTTGCACTTTTTATGTATTAATTTTGGATTAATTTGTGCTGTGTCTATTTAATTGTTGGTATTAAATGTGATTATGTACTTCAATAAGTTGATGTTTATTGTGAGCCACTGTGAGCACAGACTACCATGGAAAAGTGGCACATAAAGTGAAGTAGGTTAGCATGAGCTATAATGATTGACCCCAAATCAGCCGGTGAGCTTCATGACAGAATATAGATTTCAACCCAGGTGTCTCTGTAACTAGTCCAACACTATAACCCAGGCCTTCGACAATCTAGGGCTGATGGGAGTTGTTCTCAAAAACATTGGGGGGGGGGCACTAGGTTGTCAAAGACTGCTCTAACTACATGAGCTCTAAATAATAGGTATTTAAAGAAGTCTCAAATGTATTATACAATGATCACAGAATTCTAGAAAGAGAACCATAGTGCAGTCATAATGAGATACATGACTTATCTTTGACCTACATTTTTCCCATGACTTTTCTGTATCTAATCTGGACTCTATTTTTTGTATAGTAAAATAGCATTGCACAATTTAATCAAAAGTATATAACCCACGAAGCTCTTATCCATTTCAAGGTGCATCAGCCTCGCTACAGAAAAAATTGTACATTTCTCTCAGACCAAACTGCTTAAACTTTGACTTGTGGGGTCAGTATCTGAAAGGAAACGTCAGTCCCCAAACCAGTGCTTGACATTCCTAACAGAATTGCCACTGACTAACACGATTCTGACCTTTTCATTCTCAGCATCAAATACCTTTTTGGTGCCGCACTTGCCATCTATCAGCTTCAGTACTTAAAATGTCTCTGTAGCCAAGCTATTGTTCAAAATTTAATGTTTCTTCTATTTCACTCCTATCCGAAACCTTAAATATAATGCTTCCAAAAAACAGCGTTCAAGCCATATACCTAAATAATAAAACCAAGCACCTAACACTTGATCCCATGTGCACCCACTTAAGCCTTCTTCCCATCTTGGGAATGATGAAGCTGTATTTTGCCTGTTTCTTCCACATTAACAAAAGCACACTCTGTTAAGTTGTCTTTCATTTGCTCCATGACAGCAAAGAATACTGAGCATTAACTTACCACCCTGCCCAATGCCTCCTGAAACATTTACATGTATAGTTACTGTGGCTGGCTAAATTGCTTTTTAAAATAACAATGTCTGGCAGTAATATCCTCAAGGAATTCCAAAGCCTCTGCATGAAATCAATGTCCTGGAGCTACAATAAACTGAAAATGAAGTTTGGTTAATCTAAGTGTTTCCCTGTTCCTGCAGATGTAATAGGTTTTGGAACTCTCCTAAAACAATGTTGTTAGCCTAACATGCCTTGTTTTTTGGAACACAATCAAATATTTTCATAAGAATCTAAGCAACTGGCAGCTATTTGCCAGGATAAAGCACAGTGGGAACTATAAGGGACTAACATGGCTATTCCTCTAAAAAATGAGGATTCTTCTCATGACTGGCAAATTAATAGATCTCTTTTAAGCTGTAGAAAGTCAAGGTAACAGAGGTGGTAAAATATTGCTTACAAACTATTTTTTAATGGTGGTTGTTACCAAGTGGAAAAACTCTAATTAATATAGGCTTTAGAATTAATGTCACTTGCCACTGGGATATCAAAACGGCTTGCAAAATTTTGATATACTGAAATACAGCAAGGTTCAAGGAAAGACATTTTTGAAAAAGATTGTTCTTATTTTCTGCATAGTTAACGGGTTCTGCTTCAACTGGGCATTGTGTTATTTATTATACTGCCCCCTAGTCTCTGTAATAAGAACTGATTTAATTTTCCCACTGCTTACATGTCAGCAATGGATAAGCCTTAGTTTGTATCTATTATCCAACATTGATTGGTTGTTCCTATACAGCAGGGGTTCCCAAACTGTGATCCACGGACCACCAATCTGCATTAAATGTTCATACTGATTTTTAATTGTATTTGTATTGCTTATTCAATATTTGTATTGCTTATTTCTTATTCACTAATAGGCAAAAAACCCTTGTGGTTTAAGAACATACCTATAGCCAATAGATATTTCTTTCAAACTTTAAAAAGCAGGAAAATTGAGCAGCTATAGTAAATGCTCAAGGGGAACAGGGGAACTGATATTGTACTGCCCTACAAATTTGTAAAAATGCAAACTGGGGTTGGTGTTTTGCAGTCCAGTACACTTCCTGTGTAGTTTGGAAGAATGTGGTAACATTTGTATGGCAGTATAGTATCTCAGAGAGGAGGTCAGGTCTTTTTCAAAAATGTCTTTCCTTGATGCTTACTGTCTCTAATATATTTCAGTATATCAAAATTTTGCAAGCCATAATCTGTTGCTGTAGCTACGTTCTTAAACCGTAAGGGTTTTTTTTGCCTATTAGTGAATTTCTCTGATTTTTAATCCGGGAGGTAAGAAATGGGATCCTGTGCAATTTTGCTGAGAATGGATTGATCATTTGCATGCTTGTTCAGTGGGATTTACTCCTCTGCAATCATGCTTAGGATAGGTGAAACTGACAACAGAGGATGGGGAGGGGGGGAGGGGGTTGGGAGCAGGCAGGAGGGGGAGGGCAGGTTTGATCATTTGCATGTTTATTGAGTTCAGTGGGATTTACTCCCCTGCAATCATGCTTAGGATAGGTAAAACTGACCATGGTGAGGGAAGCCTGGAGTGGGCAGAGGAGGAGGAGGAAGGAAGAGGGATGGGGAGGAAGAAGGGAGAGGAGAGGGAAGGAGGGGAAAGGCAGGTATGATCATTCGCATGCTTACTGAGTTCAATGGGATTTACTCCTGTGGAAACATGCTTAGGATATGTGAAAATGACTATGGGGAGGAGGAGGAGGAGGAGGAGGAGGGAGGAAGGGAGGAAGAAAGAAGGGAGAGGTGAGGGGGAAGAAGGAGGATGGACTGGGAGAGGGGGAGAGGGAGGGAGGAAGGCAGAGGGAAAGGAAGGGGAAGAAGGCAGGAGGGAGGGGATAGGAGGGAGGAGGAAGAGAGGGCAGGTTTGATCGTTTGCATGCTTATTGAATTCAGTGGAATTTACTCCTGTGCAATCATGCTTAGGTTAAGTGAAATCGACAGGGGAGTGGCAGGGAGGGAGAGGAGGGGGAAGGGGAGGAAGGGGAGGGGGAGGGAGGGAGGAGAGACCAGAGGAGAGGAGGGGAGGAGAAGATTGGGTGGGTGGGCACTCAATAAAAGTCAGCCATGCATTTTTTAAGCTTTTAAACTGCAGAAGATGAGGACAGAGTAGGGGCAAGGTCAGTAATAGGATTACAGGTATTCTGAACATGGCTGATTTTTCACAAATTTTGAGACCGCTGACGGAAAAAAGTCCAACAGGGGTCTGGATTTTTCTCTCTCTTGTTTGACACTTTGAACGCTCGATTCTCTCTGACTGTTTTGTGTATTGCCATGAAAACTTAGAGGGTTGTTAAGCAAGCATTTCTGAGTTCAAGACTTTTGTAAGGTTTTGTAAGGTTTTGTAAGGTTTTGTATTGAAATGAGCTTATGGGAAGCATCAGAATGGCATGTGGGGTATTTTCAATTTAACATGGCAGAATGCAAAAAATCCATGCTGGCTATAGTATATAGCCACTCTTGTGGCTGTATAATTTAACCCCCCTACCATGATTGTATTAGTCTATTTATATAATAAACTAAATAAACTTTAATAAAATAAAAATATAAAAGAAGTAAGACGTGTAGTTTGGCATGCCATCCAAATAAACATTCTTTGAAACATCTAGCATCAGTGGTCATCATATTCTATAACCCACCTACCCCCAATCCCTACAACAATCTCCCAACACTATTACCATGGCCTTCACTGTGGAAAAAAGGAAGAAAGCATAGAGATAAATGGCACAGTGGCCATACCTGCACACACAGGTAATAAATCCCTGGTTTATTCACAGGGCTGTGGAGTCGGTATGCCAAACCTTCGATTCAGACTCCGATTCCTCTATTTTTCTACTGTCCGACTCAGACTCTGACTCCGACTCCACCCAAAATTGCTTCCAACTCCACAGCCCTGGAAAGGGCTATAAATGTCTTTTTAAATTGGAAGTTCTCATAGGAGCATTTTTATCGCTGCCTGAGTATGCGCTGATCTTGGCATCACAGCATTTGTCTTCATCTGGGTCCTGTGTCATACATTGACACACAAAATGTTTTTCCATCTTGAGTTATGGTGAAATGCTCAACTACAGCTGACTTCATGGGAAGCTTCTTTGACATTTTGAATTTATATTTAAAAAAATTTGTCAATCAAAATTTATTTTGAAGCCGGAGTTGGTACATTTCTACCGACTGCGACTCTGACTCCAACTCCACCCAAAATTGCTTCCAACTCCGACTCCACAGCCCTGTTTATTCAGTGGCATGTTACAGTATAAACAGCATGTTTCCTGAGTGCACGTATTCTGTTACTGTAATCCAAGATGCACCTTTGTTTGGAATCCTGGTCTAACATTGTTGAAGTACCAAGCAGACACCTGAAGACCAAAGATAAATTGGCATGCTAGACATTCTTTAGGCAAAAAAATCCTCATGAAAATTCTTCAGATTCTTATTTTTATTCTTGTTCTTGTTGTTGTTATTATTAATAATAACAACAACAACAATAATAATAATAGCCCATCCTTCACCAGTAGGTCCCAGGGCAGCTTACAAAATCTAAAAAACAATATTAAAAAGAGTTAAAACACATTTCAATAACAAGAATAGCGTGGGTTCTGAAAACATACATCTCAGGAGCCGAAGGCCAGGGTAAAGAGGTGTGTCTTTAGCATTCGCCGAAAACTGTATAATGAAGGTGCCAGATGTAGGGTGGGAATTCCACAACTTAAGGCTATCACAGAGAAAGCTGTCTCCCAGACTACCATCCCCCAAACTTCTGAGGGTGGTGGAACTACCAAGAAGACCTCCTCTGCTGATCTTAACATCCAAGAGAGCCTGTAGGGAAGGATATGGTCTCTGAGATATTTGGGAAGTAAGTCTATTATTATTAATATTATTATTATTAATATTATTATTAATAATAATATTATTAATAATATTATTATTTATTTGACTTATTAGTCGCTTATCTGGCTAAATTGTCAGCCACTCTAAGCGACGTACAAAGCAGAACATGTAAACATCAAAACATTAAGAGACTAACAATAAAAACTAACAATAACGTAGAAGCAACAAGTTCCAATAATAATAGGGCTTCTCTCCTGTATAGTCCAGAGGTGTAATTACAGATGGAGGTTCCTGGTGTATGCATCAAACCAGTGTGGTAATAGTTCATTTGCGAGATGTAAAGCAACATCCTCCCCCGATCTTAACATCCAGCAACTCCAAGAAAGAGAGGGGCGGGACAACAGGCCCCTCAAAATCAAAAGCAACAGGGCAGTTCTCAAGGAAGCCAAGGCAGAGGAGCCAGGGTGTAAACGCAACTGATAACAAGCAAAACAAACAGAGGCCGCATGGCAAAACGACAGCCGCTGCAGGGGCGCCTCCCACTCCTCAGAAGCCGAAAGATTATCACAGCAACGGCGTCTTCCAAGGTCAGGCCGCAACACCTGACCTGCCAGTCTCCGGCTCCAGCCTGCTTCTGTGTCCAGCCTGGCTCGGCGCTCTCCACCGCAAGAGGTGGCGGCGGCGGCCTGACATAGGTAAAGTCTCTGGGACATACCGGTAGTATGTCCGGTTCTAAACACTAACATGAGCACCTTTAATTGGGCCGAGAGACAAACTGGCAACCATTTTAGAACATGAGTTATATGAGTTCTAAAAGGAACCTCAGCCAGTAACCTGGCAGTTGCCTTTTGGACCACTTGAAGTTTCTCAGTCATCTTCAAGGACAGCCCTGCATACAGAGTATTGCAATAATCCAGTCTGGAAGTTACCAGAGCATGGAGTACTGTTGCCAAGTCATCTCTGTCCAAAAGGGGGCTGGACTTGGCTAACCAGCCAGAACTGGGAATAGGCACTCCTAGCCACCGAGGCCATCTGAGCCTCCAGTGACAATGCTGGATGGAGGAGTACCCCCAAGATACAAACCTGCTCCTTCCAGGAGAGTGCAACCCTATTCCGAACAGGCTGTCTTCCTATCTCCTGGACTCGAGAACTTGGAACACATAACATTTCTGTCTTTTCAGGATTCAGCTTCAGTTGGTTGGCCTGCATCTAACTCATCACTGCCTCCAGACACCTCTCTAGTACCTCACCTGCCTCTCCTGATTCAGATGGCACAGAGAGGTAGAGTGCAATTTTAGTGCAAATTTCTCCTAATAAACACATTTTCTCCTAATAAACACATTTTTGTATGCAGTTTTGATTATGTAGACATTTTTCAAGCAATTTGTTCGTAATATGATACATTTTGCATGTTATTTTCATTAGTATATTCATTTTATGCACAATTTCCCCTAATATATGTATATTCACTAACATTGTTTAGTTTGAAAAATGCATCACAAAATTCAAATAACTTTCAAAGAATGGCTGTGTTTTGGTTTTCATATTGTTTTGGAAAGTGCGAATTTGATAGCTCCGGCTTTTAAACCAAACCAAATAGAATTTCTCTCCCACCTCTACTGGCAAGGTTTTTTTAAAAAAGACAAAACTGAGCAAATAGTCCTTTCTTATACATAAAGTTTGGATCCTAAAAATATTTAGAGGATTTATTCTACATGCATCTGTTCACCTTACTGAAAAAGTTTGCCTTCCCATGATGTATACTGGGAAAGAGAAGAGGCCCACAAAGGGCTCTTACTACAACGATTTCAGAATTCTATAGTTCTTTGTTGCTGCTACAGAAGAAACAGGAGAAGGGAGAAATGAAGGAATAGGTGGAAGAGAATTACCAACAGACGGTTTCTAAATAATTTCTAGTCAGCCACTTTGGCTACCAGCACTTCCTCAGAGACACCCACCAGGTAGTAATTTGTTCCATACAAGGATTTTTTTAAAAAAGGCAAGTAACATTTTTTCCATGCCTCTTGCAAACTTTAATACTGGAAAGTAAAAACAAGATTACTGAAAATACCTTTTTTAAAAAGAATTAATTAGATTGTTGCCTGGAGTGTGATTTAAGAGCGCTTCTGTCAAGCTTTTTAGAGAATATACAAAGTTTAAGCTGCTATATTATCCAGTGCTTCTGGCTAACTTTTATTTCTCATGCTAAACCAAAGTATACATTCTTCACAAATACAAGGCAAATAACTACTCCTATCATATTACCGTTTGCAGTGGGAGGGGAATATCTGAACAGTAAAAACCACAACACTACCCTCCCCCAAGGATACAGGAAGAACCATGTTGCTTCCAAATGATTTACCAGTTAAACATCACTTCATATTGGAATCTAACATGCTGGGGAGGGGGGGGCACCAAGCACATTAACACTGACGCTTCAATCCTATACTCACTTACCTGGGAGTAGCCTCTATTGCTTAGTAAGATTCACTCCTGAGTAGACACTATAAACTTCTCCTTGCAGATTTTGCTCAGTTTCTGTAAGAGTTCTATCAAGAGCATCTAATAATTCCATATATTCTCAATAAAAATAACAGGTGTTTTTTCCTCCATAACGTTTTAGAATGTTTTACAGAAGTCTGTAAACCAGCCAAAGAATTTTATATGCTCAGGGTGTTTTTATTTCTTTTCAATAACAAAATATATTTAAAATGGCTAAAGGCTAGGCCAACACTATTGAGCATCTGGACAGATTTTCAAGAGCTTTAACAATACACCTTTATCTTTAAATATCTTTTAAAACTTTTCAAATGTTCACCATTTTTCATACAAGACAGCCATTATCTGACTCATATTTTTAAGCTACATAAATCAGTTTTTCATATAGGAAAAAGCCCTTTTGAACTCAAAATAGGCGATTTCTGAGAAAATTTAGCAATGCAGTTTCCTTCAAGAATATCTGAACACTCATTTACAGAAAACAACAGTTCCTGACTTAGAGGAAGCAGATGGAAGGAAAAAGTAAAACAACAAAATGTGTGGCCGACCTGAACATGCTGGACAACAAAAACAAGTAGTATACATTGTCCTACATGGAGATTATATTTAAATAGCAGTATCACTTTAGGAATAAAGGTTTCTTTACAGGCAAAGATAAGCAGATTATCCCAATCTTACAGTGTGATGCCCTGCAAGCAGACTACTATTTAGGCTTGGGACCTGTGTTGCCAACAGGCAAGAAAATTCAAGGGATTCCAGAGGCAATGAATACTCAAGTGAGGGGGGGGAAAGAGTTATAATGCTTTATTTGAAAGATTTAGCTAATGGTTTATGGCAGGCAGGCAACAGACAGATAAAGCAGCTAATGAATCTTACGCCTCCTTTCAGCCGTTGGGAGCCCCGGACAAGCAACAGCTGAGAGATCACCAGCTGGCCCCTACACAGCACCCCCAACTAGCCTGGGTCTGTGCTGAGGCTCCCTGAGCAGGAGTTAGGGACCTTTATTTATACCCAAAAGAGCCCTTGGACCTGGGTGCAGGTTTGCACCTGTGACTTTAACTAGCTATACCTGTGGGGGTGGGTATTTTTAATTTGGGACTCACACTTCTGCCTTTGTTTATCAATCCTGCTGGTCAGTATAACAGCCTGATTCATTGTATTTGCCTTCGAAAACCAAGTTCCCAGCACTTCGCCGTGAGTGTGAAAACATCCTCCCTAATGATCTGTTCACATCCACTATCTATTGTTGCCAGTTAAGAGCCTCTCTTGCCTCATCTGTGTTACATCAACAAAAGCTTCTCAGACTTATGTACTATTGTATTCTACATAGGCCGGGTGAGAAAGAAAACAACAAGCCCACCTGGCTGGGATGCAGGAGCGTGGGACAAGAGCATGGGACAGGGGAATTGAGCATGCCATCCTACATTTCCTCGTTACATCGAGATGTCTTGTGGTCATTTCCCATACAGGACCATGAGTCAGTTCATACTGTGGCCACTTTCTCATGCCATGCCACCCTGGGCTCCTGCTGGGAGGAAGGGCGGTATATAAATAAAATAATAAATAAATGCCATGACATATTATGGGTTAAAGCAACCTGGATGATGTGCAGCAAGCCTTGGACTCATGCTCTTCCTTCCTCATTTCTACACTTCATACATGAGCAGGAGGAAGGCTTCAGAAACACTTATTTCAATCTTAAGTAAACCACAGCTTCTAGGAATCATGGCTTAACAGTATGATTAGTTTCAAAACAAGCTAACTTCAAATGATAGTTATGAAACTGGCCACATTAAACTGACCCTAATGAGTATTAAAACACAAATCCTGGTTTGGACAAAATGGGAAGTGGGAACAAAAGATCCTGAAAGTCTTCCCAGCTGCATAAAAGGAGGAAGAGGAGCACACAAATCCAAGGCTCGCTATAGTTCATGCATGTTGCACTAAACTATAGTTTAGCATGACATATAAACTGGCCTACAACTGTCTCTGATCCAAAGTCAGTGTCCGCCAGCTGCACTGGAATTCTTCACCTCCAGTCCGATGGAGCACTTCTATTGAAAAATATAGGAAGCCAGGTGGAAGACCTGCAATAATGCTTGCTGGAGTTATTGTTCATTTGTCATCCTAATTCCATTTAATCCCTACCACTTTACTACAAACAAACAAAAAATTGGGGGAAATAATCACTGAATCTCAGAGACACAAAGTGTGCTATATCAGCTTAGAGATTAAAGTTGCAATCCTATACTTACTTGGGAATATGCCCACTGAATTCAGTAGGAATTTGTGAGTAAGCAAGCATAAGATTGGTTGTAGGGTCAATTTAGACATGGATTTTTGTCACTCAATGATGGCAACATCAACTGTGTAGCCTTCCCAGTCTGAAATGGTCACTGGAGAACAAGCAGAACAGAGGAAATTCACACATTTATGTAGGAATCACTGAGTGATGATCTAGTGGTATTCCTTCATAAATTAATAATTCCCAATTAATTTATTACGGCATAACCTTTTAGAAAAACTGTCTGCTTCTACAGATGCATGAAACAGACAGAGAAAGTCTGTTTCACATGGGCTGACATACACTGGAGCATAAACCAAGTTAACAAGGTGAGAATTAAAGATAATGGGAATTGAGACATAATCCTGATCACTGCAATGCTAGGCATGAATACTTATAAATAGTCCCATTATCTTTAGCTCCTGCTTTGTTAACTTGATTTGTCCCTTGCTCAATCCATATGTTTGCCAACATTTAAGAAGATGAGAACTAAACAGCCTTTTGAATTTCCTTCTCCATTTTGTCTTCTTACTATGGGTTCTAGAACAGCCACTTGGCAGGATTTTAGGACCAAACAGTTGGTAGGATTATATTCATCGCTGAGTCGCTGGCCTATACAAAACAGAGTATATTAAGTCTCAAAAAGCTAGAGTGCCAAAGAGAAATAAGACATTCAAATTTAAACTAGCAAAACAATGGACAACAGACAACGTAATTTGAGAACAATGCTGATGACTGTGGAGCCTGTCCCATAACAAGGGCAGCTAGATACTGTGGCAATCTAAATAAGCAGGTAGCACTAGATATAGTGAGCTCATTATTCTTCATCAATATGTCAGTAGAATAAAATTTTATGATGCAGGACAGTAAAATAAATCTGCAATGAGAGCACTTTTTATCTATTTTTAATTCTCTCTTTTCTCTCCCCATCCCCAAGACTATGAGTTTGGATTTTACTTAGTGTTGCAGCTCCAGATGGACTGGTATAAGTCAAAACTATTCAAACACCCTCATGCACTATTAAACAGTATACTCTCTCTTTCACACACACACATACCAGTGAACTCTATACTCCTTGAAATGAACAATTGGCAGGAGTACATAAATCTTGTTTTAATTTCTCTTTTCTGAAATAAATGCCTCTACTTCATCTTTTTAACTTCAAGACAACTTACATGGAAACATGATATTAATTGCCATATTTATCTTAAGGATATATTTATTACTAGCATTTAGCATCCAAGCAAAAACTTCCAATCAAGTAATTTGGCTATGTTTATAATGCAGACAACCACAGTTCAAAAGTGGGAATGGGGGCAATTCACACCAGGTATATTTCTGTCTGCTGCCAGTGGCATCGCCACCGAAGGGGTGACACCAAAGGGGGTTGCTGCTTGGGGAGCCACTTAGGGAGTCCCAAGGGCAAGGGCGCTATCCCCTTCTATTACCTTTTTTATTATTTGTTTGCTGTTAAACCAATCTAGAGGAGATTGGTGGTGGGGAGGGCATGTGGTGCATGTGTAGTCCCTGCACAGGGTGGGAGCCTGTGCAGTGAATGATAGAAGAAATTCACCAGATGCCTTCAGAGTGAGAGTCTGTAACTGGCAGAAGGCTAGCCCTCTCTGAGTGTGAGACAGGAGGGGGAGTAGATGGGCCCTGTGTGAAAAAGTTTGAATGGGTATAACTGTTCCAAATCCTCACAGAGGCCTAATGGGATAATTCGCTCTACAAGGTTTTGTTGGTGGGCTCCTGTTGGGTCCATATTAGGTGTTTAGGAGGAGTCTTAGTATGGAGGAACATGGGTGATGCCACCTCAATTTCAGTGATTACGGGTAGAGGAAAATATAGCCATGGGGGTGTGGTGAATTACCATAGAAGAAGAGGGCAAGGCTATCTGCGCCTTGTTCCTTGCTGCCATTCCTCTCATGGATGGGTTCCGCGTTGCTCATCTGCTGTGCCCACTGGCCTGTGTGTGTTGTTGTTTAACGCCAGATCGGTACACAATAAGACCACTCTCATCCATGATTTGATTGTGGATGAAGGTGCCAATTTGGTGTGCATTACCAAGACCTGGGTGGGTGAGCTTGGAGGAACTGATCTGACCCAACTTTGCCCAACTGGATACTCGGTGCAACACAAGCACAGGCTGCAGGAACGGGGGGGGAGGAGTTGCTGTGGTCTACAGTACTTCCATCTCTGTCACCAGGAAACCACTCTGTCTTAGAGCTGGCTGTGAGGGCCTGCATCTGGTGTCGGGTCGAGGACACAGTAAAACTAGGGTTGCTGCTGGTGTATTGTCCACCCTGCTGCCCGGCAGCTTCTCTGATCGAGCTGGTGGGGGCCGTCTCCGCTGTGGTGTTGGAGGAGCCCAGAATGATAGTGCTGGGTGATTTCAATGTCCATGCTGAGGCTGCCTCTAGTGTTCTGGCTCGGAACTTCATGGCCTCCATGATGACCATGGGGCTGTCTCAAGTTGTTACTGGACCAACACATAGGGCAGGGCACATCCTCGACTTGGTTTTTGCTCCAGATGGAGGAAGGGGTGGTCTGGAGATGGAGGGGTGGATGTCACCCCATTGTCGTGGTCAGATCACTTCTTGATGAAGTTTAGACTTATGGCTCCAATCCTTCCCTGCAGGGATTGTGGACAGATTAAGGGGGTCCACCCCCAGAGACTAATGGAATCCATAGGATTCCTGAATGCCTGGGGGAGTTCCCAGTAGATAGAGCAGGTGACCCTGTTGAAGCCCTTGTCACGCTGTGGAACAGTGAGGCGCATCAGGCTCTGGATACAGTTGCCCCCGGGCGCCCTCTCCGGCACTGTGGAGCCCGGCTTGCACCTTGGTACACCACTGAGCTAAGGGCAATGAAGCAAGCTGGACAACGGCTACAGTGCAAGTGGCAAAAGACATGCTGTGAGGCTGATCAGGAACAAGTAAAACATCATAACCATGCCTACTGTGTAGTGGTGAGGGTGGCGAAAAAGGCCCACTTCTCTGCCTCCATTGCATCCTCAAGTAGCTGTCCGGTGGAGCATTTCCGTATTGTCAGGGGTCTGTTGACATCAACTCCAGGAAATGGAGTTTTAGACCCTTCAAAGGCCCACTGTGAATTGTTTGCAAGGCACTTTGAGGGTAAAGTTGCTCGCCTCCGTAGCAGTCTTGATGCACCATCCACATTTACTATAGTCCCCAATGAGGTGTCCAGTGCAACGTCTACTGCAACTTCTTGGGAATGGTTTCAGTTGATGCGGCCTGATGATGTGGACAAGGTGCTTGTGATGATGTGGCCAGCAACATGTCCTCTCAACGCTGGCCCTTCTTGGCTTATTAAAGCTTGCCAAGGGGGTCTGACCAAGTGGATCCAGGGTGTGGTCAATGCATCATTGTGGGAGGGAGTGGTTCCAGCCGCCTTGAAAGAGATAGTGATCTGACCACTCCTGAAAAAGCCCACCCTGGACCCATTGGTTTGTGACAACTACTGACCGGTTGCAGATACCCCCTCTTTAGGGAAGGTGATTTAGAGGGTTGTGGCACAGCAATTGCAAGTACTCTTGGATGAAACAGATTATCTTGACCCATCCCAGTCTGGGTTCAGGCCTGGTTATGGGACTGAATTGGCCTTGGTCGCCATGATGGATGACCTTTATCGGGAGAAGGACAGGGGAAGTGTGACCCTATTATTCTTACTTGATCTCTCAGCGGCTTTTGATACCATTGATCATGATATCCTTCTGGGCCAATTTGGTGAGATGGATATTGAAGGCACTGTTTTACTGTGGTACCAATCCTATCTCCAAGTTCGCTCTCAGAGTATAGCACTGGGTGACTGTCTTTCGACCCACTGGCATTTCTGCTGCTCGGTGCCGCAGGGTACCAACTTGTCCCTCATGCTGTTTAACATCTATATGAAGCCCTTGGGAGCAGTTGTCAGGAAATTTGGGGCAAGGTGTCAGCAGTATGCTGATGATACCCAGCTCTAGTTCTCCATAACATCTGAATCAGGAGAGGCCGTGCAAGCCCTGGACCTCTGCCTGGACTTGATGGTGGGCTGGATGTATGCCAATAAACTGAGTCTGAATCCTAGCAAGACAGGGGCACTGAGGGTTGGTGGTTCCCAAGTTCGGATAATTGGTCAGTTGCCTGTTTTGGATGGGGTCGCACTCCCT